>NC_080063.1:7660701-7995701 GCF_026212465.1 Amaranthus tricolor
GTAAGTAGTATTAGTAAGTGTATTCTAGAAGGTAACTTAACCCTTGTGAAGCCAAATGTTCCTCATTGCTGTTAAAAAGTAGTTGATCCATGGTGTAATAGATCCATCCTGCTACGTATAATCTTTGATAAAATTTTTGATTTAGAATTATATGTGTTTGCATTAAACTCACCAAACATTCCTTGTTCTCCATTGAAATTAAATTTTAAAACAAAGTGGAAATCTGAAGAGTAGTTGGGCTCTTTTATTGTATTTTACTGAAAATGCAACAACCATAGTGCAAAATGTGATAACGATTGCGATTGCAATAACATACATAGTGGTGTGGTAACTAGAGTGATGCTTCACTTTGGTTGTTTCATTGTCAATCATTGGCCAAAACCGTGAAATGTCCCTTGAAGCATACACCTTTATGATGTGGTTAACAGTGATTCATTAATTTAAAAACATTTACGATGCGGATGCTACAATACAATGTGGCCTTGTTTTTGTACTATGACAACTGTATCGATAACGTTCGGTTTTGTATGTTATGTTTGGTAGATGGTTTTATGAGTTTTTGCTATACATTTCCATGATTACAGTTTAGGAAGAGCTTTCAAAGCTAAAGGCATTTGTGATTTTGGATTTGTGATGTATATGAAACCTCAAAATTTTGAAATGCATACTTCAAACTGTATATTGTATATCAGACTGAAGAGTAATGTATATAGTAAATATCGTCACCTCTTGAATCAATGACAATTCTCAGTTGAATTTCTAATCTAGATGCATTGCTTTGCATGCAGTAGAATATGATGTGCGAAATCAACCAATTGTTTTCCACCTAGACCCAACATAATGATTCTGCCTTCACAAGTTACACTCCCTCTTCGAAAAATGGCTTTTAAGGAGTGAGATTCACATGAAAGCTTCTTGAGCGTACTAAATATTCAAGGAACAAAACATGAAAATAAAAATCTGCCATTTAAATGAACTCATATAGCTTGTTTCATTATGACTCTCAACACCTCTTTTTACAAGATAATTTTTTTGGAATATCAATCCTCCTCAATGCTTTTGAAATATTGATGTCATTCTTTTTAATCCAATAAATTCCCCCATGTTCACTTGTTAGTCTACCAAAAAGTACCGATAAAAGCATTGAGCTTAGATCTTATAGCAAATGGTAAAATAAGGCTTGAAATCGCACATGACCATTACCAAAAAAATGATGCTCATACACACGAGCTTTACCAGTTTTGATCAGGGAATATGGTCCAAAGATAGGATTTTGAAATACATTAGAATACTATTGTTGGTTGTCCTAGCCTAGAGGCTAACACCCTGGGGCTGCAGTTTGGCTAACAATATGGAAAACGTTGAAGAAATCAAGTGCCTTCTTTGGCATGAAGGCTCAAGACTAGTGATCTCTCCCTTGATTTTTCAAGAATATATGGGAATCTGATTTGATATCAATTATTTGGTCATCCTTGTGGAAAGATATGGAACCCATGAGTAAAGTGCAAACTTGCAACATTGTTTCATGATAAAAGAATATTGATTTGGGAATCTTCATGCAATCGTTAGCGATATTGTAGTTAAAGATAACTTGATTGGAAATGATACTTGTTAATGATTTGAACAACATTTCAAGACCTTTTTGCCAGTGGCCCAGAAAGAATAACATTAATATCCTCAAGTTCAATCTAACTTCAACGTGTTATCTAGATGGCTAAAATGTGAAAAATGTGTTGAGTGTTGACTATCTTTGTTGATGCTAAGTATATTCAAATAGTGTCCTATTTTCATAAGAATAATAATTTATCATCAGGGTTGGTTTTATCTACGTATGAAGTGCATTTGTTTCTTTGAATTGTACCTATTTTAAGTTGTAGTTTTATCATGCTATACTCCATATTTGATATACTTTGGAGTAAACTATTTTGGAGTGATTACTTTTAGAAGATGAAATTGCTTTAGAATCCTACTCTTTTTGAATTGCTCACACTCTTTTGTTTTAATAAACAAATTCACTGTTTTATTAATTCTTGTGCTTTTAGAAATGCTGTCATGTAGTTGTTGAATTGTACTATTTTTTCTAATTTAGTTTCTCACAAAATTGTTTGAATAGCACGGGAAGATCATTTCAAGGGAGGAGCTGGAACAAATTTTGGCCAAAGAGAAGACTGAAGAGCTTGAGGTAGCTAGATCTTGATTATTAGTACTAGTTTTTCCATGTTCTAGCTTCTTCCATCCGGTATTTGCATTTTACAAGACTTGTCATTTTGTGTGGGGCTTCATTTTACCGGTTACTATGTTCACATTTTTAGTTTTTAGTTTCTTTTAGTTTGTACTATTTAGATATATTTATGTGATACGTAGTGTGATGAACTACAAATTATTCAACATATCAGCCTCGGTGTTAATAGCAATAAATCAGTGACTTAAATTTTGCTGGATTTATATCAGCAGGGGCGATTCATAGGCCATCTGGGGTAGCCGACCGCCTAGGGCCTTCAAAAATAAGGGACCTCAAATATTAATAGTGCTATTTAGGCCTGGTTCTGATTAACACTTTTTAAGTGATTTGTTTGTAAACCTTTTTTATATTTGAAGCAATATAATGTTACAATATATTTTGTATTGAATTATTTTTCTTGAAGTGGAAAATTTTTTATTTTTTAATAAAATAAATAGGCCCCATTTTAAAAGATATTGCAAAATAAATAGAGCCTTTGCTCCGCCTCTGGTTCATGTCGGGATTTAATTAATATGATGAATCATGATCAGAATTATACAAGTTGAAAATATTATCTTATTAATCCTTTTTAGCCCTTCTTTGAATGTTTTTTAGGTGTTTATTGCAATTAGTATTTTTTTTTATTAATGCGAACCCCTAAAATATAGCAATTTGCAAGTTACCTAGGATGGTCGTGCAGTCCATAATCTTAACTAATGGTTATTGGTTTTTCTATGTGATGAGCAGATTGCAGATATGGATGAAGCTATGGCACGTGCTGTTGACATTGGGGACAATGAGGTAAGTTTTACCTTGTAACAATATGATGCCAAAATTTATATTAACCTTCATCCTTTTCTTTTCATTTCCTTTTAAACATTATTATGATCTAAATTCTGATTTCAGAGTGGCCCAAAATTAGCCATTCGTTTCCTTTTAAAGTTGAAGTCATAATTACTGTTTGTTTCTACCTTTGAATTTCATGGTTGTTGCTGGTTTAGGATGAGGATGAAGATAGTGGCTCTGAAGGAAGTGATGAAGAGGAGAAGATTAATAGAAGCTGGAGTGTCTTGAAAACCAATCCTCAGCCTCGCAAGTCAAAGGTGATTCATCTTTATGGTCAACAGTCAACACAGTAATTTTTTTTTGTATTTAGAGTGAAATGACTTTTCAAGTGTTCCGTGGTTCTGTCCCTGTTTTTGTCATGTGATATCCATGTTGCATCAGTAGAAATGTCAGTTTTTATCCCTTTCCCCTAATATTTTGTATTTTTTATTCTTTCCTGGAGGAAGAGGTAACATAAAGGTGTTAAGAACAAACTCAACCAAAAGCTTAAGCTGATGGTTGAGACTCCAAGATATGTTATATACTCTAACACGCCCCCTCACACGAGAGTCAAGGAATTGATTCAACCAAAAGTTCATGCTGATGGTTGAAGCTCCAAGATATGTTATATACTCTAACACGCCCTCTTACACGAGAGCTTTTGGGTTAGAAGTGTGGATGCAGCACAAGCCCTCTTCACACCTGGCGCTTAATATTCCACTTTAAATGAGGGGTGGTTGAGATTCGAACTAGTGACCTTTTGTCATATTGGCTTCTAATACCATGTCAAGGAACCAACTCACCAAAAGCTTACACTGATGGTTGAAACCCCAAGATATGTTATATACTCTAAGGTGAACACCCTCTTTGGCTCGTCCTAGTCAGTAACATAGGTATGCTCCCACCTCTCCTAAAAAAACGCATACACAAAGGAACGTCAGTTAGGTAAGACCAAGGATACCAACATTATCCTATTGATAGGTGACCCAATTAACTTGCCTACCTGTGCAGAAATAAAGCTATATGGATATTTGGCATCATAGTGCAAAAGTAAGGTCGCATCACCATATCGTGACGGTATTGTATAGTTTTTTTTGATTTTACAGCGACCGAAATATGGGCTGCATTGACTGCAAAATCTGTTTTGCGATTACCGTGATCAAAGCCATATTTTCGCGCTGTCTGGCATTGGATTTTATAGATCTTATGCTAGTTTAGGCTCACTTTTTGTTGAAATAAATGCCAAGTTTGATGGATCTTTCTTCAAATAGAAATTGAATAGTAAAACTGATACTGCTAGTGGATTTTGAAGTTTAAATCTCTATTAATGAACAACGTTAGGGTATTCTCCTTTCAAAAAAAAAAATAAAAAACATTAGAGTATTCTATTTATCTCAAAACTGTATACATTTGTTAGCATGAAGAAGCATATAGTTGATTTGTATGTGATATAACTTTTCGTCTTCCTTTTTGATCCTTTCAGGACAAACCTAAGAAGAAAGAGTCCATGTCTTTGGATGAGGCTGTTGAAGATTCAGAGAATCTAACTGACTTTTTGATGGACTTTGATGAGGAAGAGTAATACTTTCAACAAAATGTTTCAAGATTCAGGTATGAAATGAGTAACACTTTCAATGTATTTTTACATGAATTATGTACTCCTTAGGGCATGTTGGAATAGGAGTAAATATTTAAGGTAAAATAAAAACAAACTAAGATTCTTATTCTGGTACTTGAAGGTGAAAACAAGGCATTAAGGTTGTTGCAAATGGAGATATGTGGTTTTAATGTCAGATATGATGGGGATGGGGGATATATGTCTGCCAATTCCCTAATGTAGTGTTTGTGAACAACTATTTCAATTATGAAATCATAAATGGAGAATTTGAGAATGACAAGATTTGGATTGTCATTTTCAAATTCTCAACTTTAACTACTCAAAAAACAATGGTGGAGTTTGATCCAAATTCAAATTTGAAAATTTTTAATTTGCCAAACAATAAATTTTAGTCAATTTCAAATTTTCAAATAAAATCATCGATCCCAAACATAGCATAAGCTTGATGTTTATCCCCAGAAAGGAAGAGGGGGGGGGGGAGTTCCTCCTTCGGTCCTTCCCCTTTTAACCTCACCTAGTCACATTGAGACCATCCCCCCCTCCTTTGTAACAACCTTAGTACCTTGTTTTTACCTCCAAGTACCTCAATTTGTAGTTCGGACCTTATGTCCCCTTTAATATGTATCCCCATTCCAATCATGCCCTTAAAGTTTTACGAGGGTAAGGTTGTTTACGTCTCACGAACCCCCAAATATCGTCTAGATGGAAGCCACTTAATGACATTGAGATAATGAGAAATGAAATCAATTCAATCGCAGACCTTATTCATATTGAATATTTTACATTTGTGGATTTTCCTGGTGCTGATGTATTTTTTTAAAAATAGAACCTTGTATTGCTACATTTTCTTTGATTGAATAATTTGTATGTTTGGGGTGCTTGCAGTTCTTGTGCACTCCCAAGTACCAACTCCAACTCTGGTGTATTGCTCAAGAGAAAGTGTACTTTGCAATCACTATTGACGATAGCTTTAGCTCTTGATCAACAAATGCATCAACCAGATGTATCATCGAAAAGCCTTAATACTGCTGCAAGCCGTGTAATATTCTCGTTTCTCTGGGTTCTGAATCACTTCCTTTGTAGGCATGTAAGAGATGCATGATCTAAAAGTCTGGAAAATGCAGCCTATCCTATTCTATCAGTTCATTGTACCCTTATTTACACTAGAATTGAATAAAGTCATAGTATTTCAAAATTTTTGCTTACATGAAATGCAAGTATGCAGATTGCATTGTCATCTAGTGTCAATTTTTATTTCATAGGTGAATCACTTGATTTTGGCTGTGACAAGTTATACTCCTATGTGATGGATGACACTATATTTCATATTCTGGAGTTTATTCAAGCTTTTGGGTATTGTCTATTGCTGGGTTTTTTCTTATTTATTTCTTTTGTGTTCATCTTTTGGTTCTTTTGCATATTATCTATTGCTGTTTTTTTTTTTCTTATTTATCTCTTTATTATTGATCCTTGTGTCACTGAAGTCAAGTAGTATACGTAAATATACATTATATGGGTTGGTTAGTGTTATTGTCTTCCACGTAAATGACCAGGGTTAAAAACCCATTTTGCACGTTTTACATAAGTATTTTTTAAAATTATTGACATTACTTCTTTTCTTTCTTCTTTTTTCTTTTTTTTTTTCTTTTTTTTCGATCTGCCACTGGTTTGAAGTATATACTCATCTCATATTATTGCTTTGATCTTGTTTATTTACTTGTAAAACCATATTTTAGTTTATTTTCTTCATTATTGCAATGTTTAAGCTTATTAGGTATAATTATGATCAACATAATATGTTTGAATTTAGAAGTTGATCATGTTTTGTTCAACCTTTCGAGGGATCTCATGTTTGATCTTGAAGGATCGAGTGAGTGCTGGACCTTATGACTTCTTATAGCTTCTCACATCATAGCTTCAAATATAACAATAATCAGTAAATAATGATTGTACTAAATTATTTCTTGTGTATTTGAGTTTGCTATATTATGATATAAAATTTTGACATAAAAATGACATATAACAAAATATAACAAACTCTAACGTACAAAGGAGTAATATATGTTATAACATAATGATTAGTAATGATAGCTATTTTTTCTGTTTTGAAATATTTGCTATATTGCGGTTATTAACGCTAATATCGTTTAAGCTTATTTTGTATATTGTCTAATTGTATACTTTTATAATATATTAATTTTTATATTTTTCAGATATAAATAGTTCAATATATAAATGAAGAAAATAACATATTGGATTTGGTAAAAGTCAAATATAATAAGTATAGTAGAATTAAGAAAGTACTTCTATAATTTAGTGGTAACTAAAAATAACAAGAAAAAATTCTTTCTAAAAATTCAACCTTTTAGTCATCTGCAAATAATGAAATTTGATCTATCTAAAGGTTTTTTTTATAATTTTTCATTACCACCTAAAATCACATTTTCAAACAGTAATGTATTAGAATAAATTATGTAAAAAAAGTGAAATTATGAAAAAAATAAGTATAAACATTAAACTTGCCAAGACATAATTTTACAAAAATTATACTAACTTTTCAATATTATTTTCAGCATTTAATATCAATTATCAAACGAAACGGGATTGAGATTGAGATAGTATTTCCAAATGTCCATACAATTACAGATATTTTTTAAATTAAAGATTCAAAGATAATCGTCAAACGAGGAAAATGAAGATAACGGACAAGCAGAAGCAAACCATTCTTAACCTTGGACGCTGCTGAGATACTCTTCTTCATCTCAACATTCAAATTACTACATAGTAGATGCCATAGAACTCCATTGATACATTATTATTCATCTTTATTAGCTTATGGGCACTTTAAATGGCTGCAGCAACCTTATCACTCTTAATTTTAGAACCACCATTAATGGTGTTCCTTCATTATCTTCCTCAACACACAAGAAACCCTCATTTAGTAATCAAAGATTTGGTATGAAGTCAATTACTTGTTATTTGTGTCAAAAGAGTTACAGGAGAGAGTTGTCAAGTACACTTAAAAATGGGGGTTTGTTCCATAGATTAGTGTGTTTCAGTAGAGGTAGCGATGAGGACGGTGATTGTGGAAGTTCGTCGAGTGATTTCAATTTGGCGACGAAAGAGAAAGAGAAAGAGATAATTGTGGAAGATAATGAGAATATTGTTGATGATTTAAGGTCTGAAAGTAAGCAGCCCAGTTCCTTTTCGTCTTCTTCTTCTTCTTCTTCTTCTTCTTCAGGGGTGAGTTGCAGCAAATTATTTCATTTTTTTTCAATTCGTGTTCATTTTCTTTGCTAGTTGAATTTTTTATTTGTTTTGATTCCATTTTGATTTAGTATTTATGTGGTTATTGTTGATAGCCAAAGCTATGGGTACTTGAAATTGATCATAATTAGATAAAGAAAAATTGGAGAGTCATGTCATATTTTATGTAAAACATTCAGCAATCTTTCAGATTTTCGTAAGAAATTCAATATGATTTATTATCTATGGTGAGGCATGTGCATTCCCAAGCCTTAACATCCGTCCGCGCTTTTCATGAGGTTTGTAATTGGTGAGTTGAATTGCCTTATTTCAACCTTAATAAGGGTTCGAAACTTGGATGTTTTTGTATGAGAGTGAGGCCAATGAAGGAAGTTTTTTTATTTGAGAGTGAGAATAGTTTGTTAAGTCTAGAGGAGGTTCTGAGTATGATCAACATGTTCGATCAAACAGGGGCCTAAAAAAATTAGAGGTCTCAACATTAAAGTGCGTAATATATGTTAAGTGTTTAAAGATACAAATTGTTGTAAAAATATCATAATTTTTTAAAATGCATCGGGCCTTCAAGAAATTTGTCAATTTTTGTGTTAACAATGGAGCAGTATTTCATAACTTGGAGAAACTTTTTGAATATAAGAACCTTTATGCAGCTACATAATTCATCATTCTTTCGCTATTAAACTTAAGTAATTTGTTAAGGAAAATGTTATCCAATGGCCTTAGGGAAACATATGAGAAGCCAAAAGGGAAATTATGAGCATAAAATGAGGACTTATAACATTGATTGATGTGTGATTTGTTTATGTTTTGGACCTAATTTTAGGATTATATATTGTTTAATGGTATTGGGGTAATGAGATATTGTGTACAGCCCTTGGGCATAACAGTTTAACTAATGATAAGGAACAAAAAGTTGCCCCAAACACCATAGAGGACTAGGCTCATAGTTATATAGTTTTACCTGATTTGGGGTAGAACAAATAAAACCTGGGTTTTTCTGAATGGAATGCTGAAACATATTATGCCTGGAATTTAGGATAACATGTGAAGCGCCATCAAGCTATCAGACCCAAAAAAGAAAACTGCCATTAGCATCAAACTCATCTAAACTTGTAGCCATCAATTCAACATTGCCCATAAAGAATAGTTCATTGTCATTTTACCTTTGATTGACAAAATGGGGTGATAATAATGATAAGTTTGATCATTTTGTAGCTCATTTCTGCAAAGAAATTATTAAATGACGTTTTTTTTTAAATTACAATAATTTTTAAAGGGGTTTTTCATTGTCAATCATAAAAGGTGGTCCATTGTTTTGGATACTATAAATGAAATTCCATGACATTCCGAACAAAATAAAAGGATGTAGAAAGTCTCTTTTAGCTAGGTTACTACATGAATTTGAAGACAGAAATTGGTTTTGTTAGGGATGCTGTTTCATCAACCGTTGGTGCCTTCAATGGCATTTAAACAATTAAAAAACAATATAGAGCAGTCCGTTGAATTAGAACTGAAAACATGGGATATGTAAGATCATATTTTCTTTATATGTTTGGGGAGAAAGAGGGGAGGAGGGATTTTAGATTTAGGGAGTCTCCTTAAAGCAGTAATGACTATTGACTGGTAGTGCTAATTGTTCTATATGCATTTGGCAGTCTTTGTAACTTAAGCAATATCATCTCTAATCTATTAGCTCTACCATCTTTTCAGCCACCGCCAGTTTCTCCTGTGGGAACACCATACAACAATTTCCAAGTTGATTCTTTTAAATTAATGGAACTTCTAGGACCCGAAAAGGTTGATCCCGCTGACGTGAAGCTGATTAAGGACAAACTATTTGGATATTCTACCTTCTGGGTGACAAAAGAAGAGCCATTTGGTGATCTTGGTGAAGGAATTCTTTTTCTAGGGAACTTAAGGGGGAAAAGAGAGGAAGTGTTTGAGAAACTCCAAAAGCAGCTAGCCGAACTCATGGGTGACAAATATAATCTTTTTATGGTTGAGGAACCCAATTCTGAGGGTCTTGATCCTCGTGGTGGACCTCGTGTTAGTTTTGGTATGTTAAGAAAAGAAGTTTCCGAACCTGGGCCTACAACACTTTGGCAGTATGTAATTGCTCTACTTTTGTTCCTCCTAACCGTTGGTTCCTCTGTTGAGCTAGGGATTGCATCTCAGGTAAATAAATGAATGCTGCTTCTTATTAAATTATGTACATGTTAACTTGCACTTATTTTCTTTGCTTTAGAGTATAATGATGTGCTCAGGTTATCTGACCTTAGTACTTGTCAACTGACTGATAGATTCGTCTTTGATTTCATCAATTCTATGCTTTAAGTTTTCATTTTTCATTTCAAGTATCCTGTTCAAAAGTGGTTTTTCTTTTTGGTTTTGGCGAATACTTACACGAACTGCAATCTCAATCTTGCTTTGGCTTGCTTCAAAAACTAATATCCTGTATTTGGGAGAGAAAAAAAGAAATATGTTACTGGTAGGCAGACATAGTAAGATGGATTTTGACGCTTTCCATTGTATTATTTACAGATTGATCGTCTTCCTCCAGAGTTGGTGAAGTACTTCACAGACCCTGATGCGATTGAACCTCCAGATATGCAATTGTTGTTCCCATTTGTGGAAGCTGCTCTGCCTCTGGCTTATGGGATCTTGGGAGTTCAGTTGTTTCATGTAAAGTTATTGACTTTCTTTTTAATTTTTCTTATTTCTAAGCATTATATTTTTTTTTTATCATTTTATCATTCTTTGCACATGTTGTGGTCAATATTTTGGACATTCAAATTTATATGGGACATCACAGTTTCATGGTCATCTGTAGTATAATCTTTTAACTAAGGGGATGATGCTGAAGGGTAGAGAGGTTTTATCACCAATTTACCTTTCTGGGTAGATAGGGAAAGTTAAAGTATATGCTAAGCAGCTCAATGATCTAGTGAAGGACCAAGTTTCTGCTGAATGTTGTTTCTCAAGTCTACTACACTTACTATGAAAAGATATAGTTGCAATCAAGATTTTACTATTTTTTGGTTGAGGTGGTGTACTGAAAGTGGGTTACCTTTATTTTCGGTGGCTTATTTGCAATAATATTTTTGAGACAAGTAATGGACTACAGTGAGGTGCGAGTTATTGATTCTTGGCCGTCTTGTGTAGAGTTATCTATCTGATTGGAAAACTTATTTTCTGCAGGAAATTGGGCATTTTCTGGCAGCTTTCCCCAAAAATGTGAAGCTTAGTATTCCTTTTTTTATTCCGAACATAACTCTTGGTAGCTTTGGAGCCATCACACAGGTAAGATCACGTGCATTGTTGAGCAAGTAATTCAAGCATTTATTGTCTTTATTTCTAACAATAAATATTTGTTTGCTTGATTAGTACTTAATTGGTGGGTAGTTCAGAACATCAATCATTCCACGTTTTAAAGACTCTTGTGTTGAACTACTCTTGTGTTGAACTTTGGTTCTCTGTTACATTTTAGAGTTGCATTTATATACTCATATTAAGCTCTTTCAATGTGTTTGGACTATGTCAATATATGTAGTAAAATGTTACTTTAATTTATCAAATAAACAATAAAATAAAGTTACAAGTTTGTAGTAGAAAACAAATTACATATGACAATCAAAAACTATGCTTATGTACACAACCGAGAACTCCGAGAAACCGATCTTCAATCTCGAACAAAGTAACAAGAAGATTTTGTTTGAACCTGATATTAATTCTAGGCGAGATGGTTTTTCCTAAAACATTTTTTTCCTCCCTACTATGGTGCTTGGGAATAAACCGAAAATATTTTCGGAAATACAAAGAATTACACTAAATTCCTAGCACAAGGAATTTAGAATGATGTAAGAGAAACTTAAATGGAAGAAGATATGGAAAATTACAATCGAGGATTGCAAGTTCTCTATGTAAAATGCTAGAGAAGAAAAGAAATCAGAAATTGCATGCAGAAAATAACCACACAAGCCTTCTATATTTATAGAATAGCTTACACCTTTTCACGAAGCAACATGTTACTCCATGAAACACAAGATTGATTCACGAACTAATGTCGTCTTTCCACCAAACCATCCCAATATATCTGGTTAATATAACCATATTTAACCGTTGGTAGTTACATTAAAACTAACAAAACGGATAAACTTACTTTGCACAGAAAACCCGCAAAACAGAGCGAAACTCGCGGGCCGCAAATTAGGTCGCGAGCCGCGACCTGCTGTTCCCACAAAACAGTAGCTTTCCTTCCTTTCTCGCGATCAACGAGTTGTTTCACGATCGGTGAACACTACTTTTTGCTCAAAACAGAAACTTTGCAACCTTGGGATATTCTCAAATTAATTTATTTAAATAAATTATTTAATTTAATTAATTATAATTTTCGATGACCATTATACGCTCTAAATGACAACAATATAGTAGTATAGGCAACAAGTTTTTTATAATTCGTAGTTATATTTTTTATTAACATAATAATAGTATTCAGATGATAAGAATACACCACTCAAGAAATTCAAGTTTTTGTTTGCAAAAGGAATGAAACTATTTTGGTTTGCAGTTTTGTCGGATAGGTATGTTTTGGATTTTTGGATGATTGGAACTTAAAGTAAAGACCACGGAAATAAAGGGATAAAGACAGTAGCACATACTAATGTCATAAGGGTTTGGAAATATTAAATCTCATAGACTACGATATATATCAAAAGGTGATAAGTCTTGAATCATACAAACAATTGATTAAGATTTCTACTCAAAATTTTGCTACTAATGCTGATGTAAATGTATGTAGCAACACCTCTAAGAGTTTTGCATTTCCTTCCTTCACACGATGAGTAGTAGACTGATATTTTGCTTCAAGTGTTATGAGAATGGTCCTTAGAAGCGAAACTTCTAATTCCAAGGCACTGACGATTGTGAAGGTTAGGGGATGGAATTAAAATAAGGGAAATTCCACATGATAGCATCCAACTTTCATGAAACGCCAGTGGTAGCACTTTTGTAAGAATTTTCCACATGGTAGCATCCATTTTATGCACTATCTAATTGCCGTAGCATTTTCCGTTAAATTCTTGTCAATTTCCGTTTGATTCATCATTTTGTAATATTTTTCCACATGTTAACATCCAGTTTATACTCTCAAATGTTTAATTCATCATTTTATCATTTCATTCACAGTTTAATTCATCAACGCTCTCAAAGTTGCTGCCATTGTTGTTAAAATCACGATTCTGATTTACGATTCTAAGATTTTACGACCCAAAAACAAGCGAGCGATTTGAATCCTAGGTAGAATCTTAAAGTTGTAGAATCTTACGATTCTAGTTGGAATAAAATTTTTAGAGGTAGAATCATAACACGATTCTACGATCCTACGATTTAACAATCTGATTCTACAAATTTAGTATCAATTATTACTAATTTTTCTTATATACCATCTTTTACTAATCTCTTTCACATATATACATAAAGTTTAAATGTTCCATCATGAAAACTTATAAAAAATAAATTTCTTAATCGGTATGAAAATTTAACTAGTTAAATTCTTAAAATAAAGTCAAAGAAACTTTAATTTATAAATTTAAATTTTTTAAAATGGATAATAATGATAAGAAACTAGATGTTTTTAATATATTTAAGTTTTTTTGTAGAATTGGACGATTCTACGATTCGATTCTACCTCTCTAAACGATTCTAAGTAGAATCCTAATTTTAACAACTTTGGTTGCAACAATTTTGTTTTCATTCAAATTGTTGGCCTTATAAAGTTCAAAAGGTACATCTTAAGCACGAATACATAATTCAAAAGGTGCATTTCATAAGTTCAAAATGTACATTCTAAGGAATAATACATATGTACATGATAAGGATTATAAAGTTCAAAATGTGCATTTCAAGCACTGATATATATGTACTTAACTACTATCATCAAAGTTTAAAGGTGCATTTCAAACACTAATATATAAAAAAAATAAGACTACATTTAAGATCCTTTTGAAGATGATGGCTTAGAAGTCATCCTTTTACCCTTTGTCAGAACACTAATACATTTAAACGGTGAATTAAATGTTAAAATGGTGAATTAAACATTTGAGAGCATAAACTGGATGCTACCATGTGGAATATTCTTACAAAATGGTGAATGAAACGAAAATTAACAAGAATTTAACGGAAAATGCTACGCCAGTTAGATAGTGCATAAACTGGATGCTACCATGTGGAAAATTCTTACAAAAGTGCTACAACTGGCGTTTCATGAAAGTTGGATGCTACCATGTGGAATTTCCCTTAAAAAAATGATCGTTTTATAATGGCTTTTGTGTTTACCGAACCACAAATCATGGAGTAACAACCATTATAAGCTGTTATTCTAACATATTAGTTATTATTATCTTGTTTGTAAAGTGTATTTTGTTATAAAAGGTCTATTAAAACTTTAATTTAAGTATATGGTCTAGAAAACTTGGTCTACTTGTATAAAAAGAATTTTTTCCAATTAACAATTCACATTACGATGTTCGCCAAATGAGTCGTAACACCATGAGGTGCCGCGTCCGCAACATCGTGATCTTTATCACAATCGCGACCACTAGATATGTTCAAACTCAGCCCGAATCGATCAACCCACCTCAATCGAACAAATTTTGACCTATAGGTGAACTGAGTACAAGTCTATGAAAATCAAAACCTTTGCGAGCGGAAAACCAACTTAATTTGATAGGAACCGAAAGATTTATAATCAACCAGGCTTAAATCAAACCAACTTGAACCGACCAACCGAAGTGCAACCGTTAGAGATGACCCGTAATTGAAATTAGTGTGAATCAAACTTGAACCGTGTCAATCAATCACCTGACAAATCCAAAATGGATCGCTTTTTTTGGGTAACAAAACCCAACCATCAACCGTTAGAGAGCGACCATCAATCGTCCATGAAAGGATCGATTATGATGATCAACCATAAGATGTGTAACCGAACTCGAGTCTACTATTTGAATGATTTGAATAATGATTCATTAGTTTCAGTTGACTTGATCAACCATAAGAATCGATTATACGTGATAGGAGGGTATAAGGCGGGTAGATATGTTGTGGGTAAATCCTCATACACATCACCTATCCACTAACCATTTCTGGTAAAACTTTTCATACCTATTTCCACCACCACCCACCAAATTCATTCCTCTGCTTGTCTCAAGTATGGAGATTGCGGGGTTGATTTCCATTGGGGTTGTCCTACTAACTATGCTGGTGAGTCTTGGGTTTGACGTTGCCTCGCCCGTACTTTGGTCAAGCGAGCTACTTTCCTGACCAAGATCGCTGATGCTCGCTGGCTGTGCTCCAGGCCTTCACTAGGCACTATTCGCCAAATATGCATGCTAGGTCTTCTCCGGACATTGCTTCGCTCAAGCCTCTTCATCCTAGAAAGCTGCTGCCAAAGCTGCTGCCATGGCCATGCTCGTCGGATGTCTTGCCATCAGCTCTTGTGCAGAGCTATCCCCCATTGACAAACTATCTTTAGAAAAAATATTAGCCGAGCCCATATTTTCTTTCTAAACAAACCATCTTGAACTGTTTGCCATAATCTCTTGTACAGAGCTATCCCCCATCGACAAACTAGCTGCATTAATGATTCCCCTTAAATGTTTTAGCTTAGGTTACTGAAGAATAATTTTATTTTTCTTTTATACTTAAGCTTTCTCTTTTTAAAGTGAAATTTTCTTTTGTTGCAAGACAGAAGTGGCTAAAAGAGAGTAGCACTATGAATCTTCTTTTTTGTTTGATTTGGTAAGCTAGATGGTAACAAATTGGACCTTTCCACTCCCTTTTCACATAGGATTATAGGTTTCATCTTATTAAATCTTTTTGAATTACTAGGAGCTTATGTCATCTCATTATCTTTTGGTACTGATTTTTTTGGGGATATAAATAGTCAGGCATTTGACTGCCATATTACTTTTCTTTTGTTTGCGAAATCTGATGGGAATTCACTTATGTTAATTGACGGTAATGATTGGGTTCAATCCTCTAGTAATAGACAAATGACTAATTTGAGTCACAATAAGCACTTTCACAATCTTAAAGTATAATAATATTGAAAAATGTGCATATTAGCCTCATATTCTTTCTTTTATTGTTTATTATTTGTGATACTGGAGTTGTACATTCTACCTCGCGTTTATGAGCCTTATCTTCATTGTGGAATGTTCCATGAAAGTGCTAAATGCTAATTGTTCTCTCTTTTTTAGTTCAAGTCTATCATTCCAGATAGAAAAACTCAAGTTGACATCTCGTTGGCTGGTCCCTTTGCTGGTGCTACACTCTCTTTTTCCATGTTTGCTGTTGGCCTGCTGTTATCTTCACATCCCAATGTCTCAGGAGATTTTGTGCAAGTGCCTAGCACGCTCTTTCAAGGTTCTCTGCTTCTTGGACTCATAAGTCGAGCCACGCTTGGTTATACGTATGTCTTTCCTTGACGTGCTTATTTGAACCTTATTATTGTTAAGATGTCATACTTGGTCAATACAATAGCCGGTGAAACATTATGTGCCTTTTATGTCTTCCATTTTCTCCAATAAATAGTTATATAATTATGTTACACAGATGAGATGCTGACCTATATGCAAGTTCTGCACATTGTTATCTCACTTAGCATTTCATATTTTACATGAATTTGAAAGTTAATGGCAAGTTCACTTTAATTTTCAACACTGATGCTTCTATTTACAACTATTATTGACCTTTTTTTTGGTAATGCAGAGCCATGCATGCTGCCTCAGTTTCAATTCACCCACTTGTAATAGCTGGCTGGTGCGTTTCTGTTCCATTTTTTTTTTCCAAAAATGCATATTTGTTGAATCTATTGAACTTAACAATCGGTCTTGCAGGTGTGGTTTGACCAGCACAGCTTTCAACTTGCTTCCAGTTGGGTGCCTCGATGGTGGGAGAGCAATTCAGGTAATCTATGCCTTGAGGTAATTTCTTAGCCAAAGGGTTTGAATGAATTCCAGGATCACAAGCAAGCTGTTTTACTTGGATCATCTAGGGGTGATGTCATCTGACATGTGTACTGTAATGTCATTATCTTGGCTATCATGATTAAGGATTAGGAATTTTGTTTATTACCAAGTGTCCTAGGGTCAACAAGAAAACTCCCATTAAGGATGTTTTGTACTGCTTTCTCCAAACAGAACCAGGAAAGAGAACTTTTCTATAAAAGTTGCATCAGCCTTGCTCCTGAAATCATCACGCTCTGAGGGGTTGTCTTCTATTAACTCCGTGATTCAAATTGCAGCGTGTTTCTTTTCAGAGTCAATAAAAACCTTAATGCAAACTTAGATAAAACATATAAACAGCAATGCGTTCAGCCTTATCGCTCCAATATACATTCTTTTTCAGCTTTCTTTGCGTCTTAGTGCATTGCTCTCCATTTTCAGGTGCATTTTGCTTGATTGCACTCTAAATTGTTCATGTTACTGCTATTTGTCCTTAATTTATACCTGTTGGTGTGCATAGAACTCTCATTGACAAGTCTTTTAAAATGTTGGTTTTCTGTGATGGACGGAAGAATTGGACCTTTGTCTTGCTTCAATCTGCTGATAATAGTGTGTCTTATAATATATCAATGCCAGTTTTTGCTGCAAGTCTATGTTAATGTCATTGCCACCCCAACTCGTATTTAAAGTACCGTTCTGGACACTTGATTATTGGACATCACTATGTTCAAAATTAACACTCGCGTGCTAGACATTGATTTTGTCTTCACGTGATCAAGCTATTCCCTTTTGTTGATGTTAAAAAGATGAACTTTGTAGAAATGCTAAATACTCTTTTATGTCATTCTAACAGGGAGCTTTCGGGAAAAATGCACTAATCGCTTTTGGCTTGACGACCTACACATTGCTCGGATTAGGCGTGGTATCCCCCTTCTTCCTCTATCATTTGAGCTTATGTAGAAGCTTGTATATTGTTTCAACACAAATATTCTATCCTCCACAGCCCCACATCTCTAATATATCTCTTCTTATTCCAGCTAGGTGGACCATTATCCCTACCGTGGGGGCTATACGTACTCATTTGTCAGGTACGACGCTGAAAACGTCTTATCCTGTGAACAGAAAAGGACTGTAAATTCTTTCGTGTAGTCTAATACTTTCACGACAATTTTCAGAGAACTCCGGAAAAGCCATGTTTAAACGATGTGACAGAGGTCGGAACTTGGAGGAAATCTGTGTTAATAGGTGCTATCTTTCTGGTGGTATTGACATTACTCCCTGTTTGGGATGAACTAGCTGAGGAACTTGGTATAGGCCTTGTCACCACTTATTGATCATGTGCAATGCAAATGTTTATGCAGTGTTTCATTCATAGATGTATAGATAATGAGAGCTGCCAGCTCAATGATGCCCCAAAATGTTGTGATTTCGTTGCGTATTTTTCATTTTCGAGCGTTAAATTTCCTTTTATCGGACATTAAGGGGTCGAATTCATGGGGATTGATGCTTGCAATCCTTTGCAGTTGCGGCCCCAATTGATTTGATTAAACATAATGAAGAGATTGATTGATGGGAATTAGTAGACAAGAATGATGATCAAGGAAATCAATAACAAAAATTAGGCTACAATGACTCAATAATTTAAAATGAATTCATCTTCAAGCAACCAATACTTTCTAATCAAATTCATTGTTGTATGAGACGGTCTCGGTGAGATGCGCCTTATATATGGGTTAAATAGCTTATCTTATATAGATTATGAGAATATGACTTCTTTTTTGAGGTCGTCTTACCAAAAGACATCTTTCCAACTACTAACTCTTATACAAATTTACTAATCACTAGACTAATCTGGAAATAAGGGCCAACTCATGCCACCCTTTTAGTACCTATCTAATTATCTCTTTGGAGACTCACTAAGCATACCCTAACATATCCCTTTCGAGAATCACCAAAGGATAACTTAATCAGACCCCAAGTAAGCCCCTGAGCTATGGTTGATTAAGCTAGAGAATGAACATCAACTTGTTGTCAATCAAGTGAAATAATTGTAGAGTAAATTAATGCTAAATATTGATAGGATAAATTATGGAGATCAGTATATTTAATTATTTTAGGTGATCATAGCTTTTTACTAGAAATCAACTTTAATTTGTATATTAATTATATAAGTTTATAATTATAGTTGAGTTTTTTGAGATCACACATTTAAATATTGACCGAATAAAATTATACCAAATGGCATCAAATGCTTATTGGTATTGTGGAGGTACTATTTGCATACATAGACATATAAAAAGACGTTCATTGTCTTTATGTTACTTGGAACTTAAGTAATGTATATGAAAGTACAGATATCTTCATCGTGTTATTTGCTCAAGTAAAACAAATAATGTAACATGAACGTTATGTATATACGATGCATTTGCTCATATAATCAGTTGATGTCACATATTCCGCAACATTTGCCTTTTTTACAAACACCATTTCTACACCTAAAAGAAATAAATATAGTAGTTTCTTATTCTGTACTAGTATACATAATGATCCAGTCTTTGCGATGAGAACAACAATAGAGAAACGACAATTGATGTTCTAATATCCTCGTTTGGTGTAATTCATGAAATTCAACTTAACTCATTTAATTTCCTACTTGAAGACCAAAAGACAAGATTCTATCTTTAGTCTCAAGTCTCTGCAGTTTGCACCAACGAACTTAAGTTACCTCAAGGATCAGGCAAGACCCCAAGAACATAATAATTATTTCCTTCCTTCTGAAAGGCTTCTACATTAGAGATTTTGATAGTTTTTATCAAAAGTTATTTAATTTTTTACCTAATGTGTATGTAAAAATATACTTAAATAGAATCTTATTTAAAACGTCTAATTATATACTTTCATATAATATAATTTTTATAATTTTTTATTATACATATTTTAAGATATAAAATGTTCTTAATAACGTATTAGATTGTGTAAAAAATGAAATGTATAAAAAAAATAGAAAAAATATAACATGAACTATATACAAGTAGTTAAAAATCACAATATCCTTCGGGTTTTGTAATAGCTACACTGCTCCCAAAAATCTCGAATGAAGTAATTAAATTAGAAGTGAATTGTTTAAAAAATAAATAAGCATTCAATATTCTAATATAAAGAAGGTAAATGATACACAATACACTCAAATATTCTGATATAAAGAAAATGGCAAAAGGTTTTGATATAAACACAAGGGACAAGAAAGCCTCAAATATTAGAAGCGCCTGATGATAAAAATATTTGTCAATTTTTTACTTCGCCCTAAAAACTTAAAAAAAAAAGATCGACTACTTTGTTTATTTTATATACATTCATAATATAGAGAAACACATGTGTACAACCGAATAATAAATGAAGAAATTAAATAATAATATTAATAATCTTTTAGGATTAAGACTTTGACAGTGTTATTGTAGTAGTAGAGTCTGTTCAACTGCGACAAGCCTAATAATAATACGGGGAAAGTCCAGATTTTCATTGTAGACTATCATTCGGAAGAAGAATATCAAAATCACTGACAGTCCATTCTGCAGTTTCTCTCGTGTTACTAACATATATTTCTGTTCCAACATTAATGGATGACCAAATACGCTTGGCTGGTGTTGTACCTGGATCCTGCACACCACAATATCCAAAGGATCAGGGCGTGTTCGGTGCAGCAGTTGAAGTAGTTGTTAGTGGTTTAGTAAAGCAAAAACACTACTTTTAAAAACATGTCGTTGTTCAGTAAAGTAGTAGTTTAAGTAACACTAAGTGGTGGATCAGTGCATATAGTTGTTTTCGGAACGTTACACCTTGTAGAGTTCCAAAATAAAAAGGTAAGACTTAATATTTTCTCTACATTTTCTTAATAAATGGGTGGGAGCCATTTACCGATATTGGGTAATGAAATGTTGTAGAGACGACTAATTTCATTTGCCTTATGTAAAAGGAGCATTTAATACATTCTTTTAATTTAGACCATAAAAAGTTCTAGCATAAAAATCTGTTAGAGTAAACAGCATATTATGGGCTTCAACTATCAGCTTAAGCTTTTAGTTAAGTTAGTTCCTTGTGGTATCAGAAGCCAACAGGACAAAAGATCACTGAGTTCAAATCTCAACCACTCTTCAAACTCAAATGGAATATTTCACACCAAATATGAGGAGGGCCTGTGTGTTACATCCACACTTCTAGCCTAAAGGGCACTCATGTGAGGGAGCATGTTAGAGTATATAACATATCCCAGGGCCTTAGCTGATCGCTTTTGATTGGGTTGGTTTCTTGACAGAATCAAGCAATGTCATTATTTCCAAAACAAAGATGTAATACATAGGAACAAAGAAAAGTAAAACAACACAACAATAGCAATAATGTTTCAAGATAATGACTGAAATAACCTGGTAGAAGTACAAGCGACTAGAAAGAGCGCCAACATCAAGCTCCCAGCTTCTCGAGTCCCCAATCCAACCATCTCCTTGCTTTGCAGGATATCCATGGACAGCCCACTCGGGGTGAGGTAGAAGTTGCACAATTTCCTGTGACTGTGGATTGCTGTAAGGATCACATATATCAACTGGTTTTTCTGCAAAATCGGCATTTCCAGGACCACAATACAGATGATAAGCTGAATATGGAAACCGTGATGTATTACTTCTGTGAATTCGCTCTCCTGTACTACTAATATGATACGGTGGGCATGAGATAAGGTTATCCGGGCGACACCAGCTAGTAGTTTCAGGATTAATGATCATCTCGGAGTATCGGGTTACATCTGTTAAGACGTCACCATCACACGGAACTCCATTATTCTTCCAGCAACCTCCAATATCAATGAGATAGAATTGACTATTTGAGCCACCACCGCGTTTGATGTCAAGTGTCAATTTTGCTTTGAATTTAGGTGATTCGAGTTGCTAAAGAAACATACATCATTCGTTAATGTTGCAAGTCGACATTTTAAAGGCAAGCAATAACGAGTAAAAGAGCGATAAATATACCTTTCTAAGCATACCTCTACCCTCGTAATGATAACCTCCATTAAACCCTCGGTTTGAGTCAGCTCTCAAGTACAACATAAGCCAAGGATACTTGGTAGAGGTCGTTAACTTGTTCGAGATAACCCAACTTCCACTAGTCAAATTCTTTTCCCACGTAACCGAGAAATAAGAGTTGTTTCCTATATCTTTACTCAAGTCAGCATCTAGATCGTAGGAGCCGTAAAACCCTCCACTCAATGATGCCACATGCTGCCTGTTGTAGACGAGTCTTGATCGATTATGATAAACAAGAGGTTGGTTCATGCATCCTTTCCCAAAACACGGAAAATTTCGCTTGGTTTCTATTTTAGAGACCTTTTTGCCGTTTTCAGGACATAGTGTAGTATTTTTGTCGAAATTTCCATTCTTAAGCATGACCATCCAAAAATGCCACGGGCCTTCGGAATCAGACACTTCACACAATGAAGCAAGATACAACTCTTTTTCGACTGCATAAAGATCAGGATCGGCATAAGGTTGAAAACCAGGAACAGGGAAGTTTTTACCTGCCCTCAATCTGTTGTCAGAGTCATTTACTTTGTGGTGCACTTTGCACCCATCTTCTTTGCTCATGAAATACGCATTTGTTACCTCTGGAGAAACGATATAGGCAACCGAAACTTTTTAAGCACATATTAAAAACACTAAAAGTGCAAAGAGCCAACCAACATTTCAAGATGGAACTTCATAAAGATGAAAAAGTTTCAGATTGATAAATATGTTCTTTAAAGCATGACAAGAATAAAGATCAACATCCAAGAGTTGAAATCATTTCATCAACAAAAGATCACTAAAATATCATGTTTTGCATGTAGAAGTACCATCAATTAAACTAAACCATAATCATGCTCAAAAAAACATTCATGATATACTCTAATCAAACTAAAAACAATTTCCCGGTTGCACATAGTGCAAACAGAAGGTCTATTCGTATCATATAAGCCATATCGTAAAGGTTTTCAAATTTACCGAACAAATACTACTCGCATCGTAAATGTGTAAAAACTGCGTTTTACGCAGCTTCAAGCGACATGTCATGGTTAAGGCAAATATTCCGCATTACCCCATTACCATATTGCCGTGTGCGTTACTGTAATCGCGACCATTAGCATATTTTTGCACTATGGTTGCACATCATTTAACATGTTCAATTGGAAAATGGCTCATTAATTTTACTGAATTTAAATAGGAGTACACATCTTCTGACGGCATGGAAGATGTAGGAGTTGGGTCATAATTTTTCTCTTGGAACAGTCCTATTCCAAGAATGGACATCTAGAAATAAAGCTTATATTGGTCATATAAGCAAACAAACTCAATTAAAATATCAAAATTCAACAGCGATTAAAGTGAAATGTATAATCGACTCTCAAATAAGTGTTATGTGATATCTCAAAAAAAAAAAAAAAAAGTGTGATGTATACTCTTACTCTCTTCTTTAGGTGTTTCCTCTTTACTTTCTACTTCAATTTCTCCATGACATAGCATAACATAGCATAACATAGCATCATGCTAATTAAGTTAGCAATTACACTAATTCTCAAATGAAACGATCTCATGGTGACACCATTGGGCTGGCGATCTAAAAGTGACAAATTTTAACCTTAGTCTTAAATTATCACTTCTAACCTTTAAAAGTGATACTTATAATCTTAAAATAATCAATTAGAATCTTAAAGTGGTCAATGAGGGAAGTGGGCCAATTGTATGAGCTTGTCATTAAGACGAGACGGTTTTATACAAAACAAATTGTACCATTTAACATAAAAGAGCAGGAACAAACATCTTCTACCATAAGAAACCCCAAACCCTGAGTACAAATTCAATACTACAATCCAGCAAATAATTAGCATAAAATTTGATTTAAAACAGTAAAATGAACTGAGAATCAGAATAAGAAAAATCTAAGTATATACCTTGAATGTTGGGGCAGTACAAATCAGTGCAATCAGCAAGCCTAGGGCTGCCCATATGAGGTGCTTCAAAACCGACTTCATTGCAAAAATTCCAAGCTTCAAATGCAATTCTAACATTTGGGTTTTTCATTCCCGGATCACCAACCGCAGAAATGAAGGTTTCATTTGCATTAGAAAAACTCCATAGATGAAGCAGGATAGAGAGTGGTAACACAAGTGATGGAGACATGTCTTAAACTGTTGATTTTTGGGGAAAAATCAAAATCAATCAGACTCTTCTTCTCCTGTTTGTTTTCTTTGCCTCCATTTTGATTATTGAGTGAATGGTATTCATATTGCCCATTAAGGCAAGCAATGAAGTTAGGAGTATCTTAAAATTCTTGATTGAAGTGCTGATTTTACCGTAATCTTCTTGTTAGAGGAAAGCGACTACATCTTTATCTTTGTAGAAGTATATACTTCCTCCCTCCAACAAAAATGCTATTATTTATTCATCGCTTTTATAATTAGTTTTTAATTTATCTGATAAAACTTAGTCGATTGTAATTTTGTTTGATTTTTCTCATTATAAAGATTAAGGAATTGAATTAGTACATTGAACTACGTAAAAAAGTAAATGTTATAAGTAAATTGGAATAGATGAAGTATATAATAAACTAAAGTAAAATCAAAACACAAACCACTTCATTAGTCAATTTTTCAAACAAATTCTTGTGCGAGATTGTCTCTTTGAGAGACTATCTCTAATTGGGCTAACATAAAAAAGGAAATATATAGAGTAAGTTGCTCTGTAGACATTAAGAATATAGTAAGTAGGCATTTTGAATATTGTAAGTACTTAAGTTATTACTCGGTGGGCATTAAGTATATTGTAAGTAGACATTAAAGATATTGTAGTAGGCAATATCGCAAGTATGACTAGTAGGCTAAGTTTCTCTGTAGGCATTAAGAATATTGTAAGTAGTCATTTTACATACATTTTCGGTGGACATTAAGTATATTGTAAGTAAGCATAAAGGATACCGTAAGTGGACATTAAGGATTAATGTGCTGGGCTTGAGAGATGTATCTCAAAGAAACAGTCTCTTAGAAGACCAGTTGAGATATCTTAATGATCGTAAGTGATTATTTTAGGATTATAAATAATGAATTGAAAACTTTAATATGATTGTAAGTATGTTTAATGTTCTTCTAAGGGATCACTTTGATACTATCAAGATACATTAGGTCTGCCTAACAAAAATAGTCTTATTGTAAAACTATCTAATTTGAGAATTTGTCAAACGCAAAACCAAAAGAAAATCCGAAGGACAAATGATTTATATACTTCATAATATCCACCTTTTTAAGAGTGTCTTATAATGAAAATGTCTCAAATGGGAATTTAGACTACTCAATAAGTTTTATATGAGATCATTTATCGTGAAAAAAGTTCATATAATTATTTCATTTTCTAATTAGTGATCACTTTAATATTATAATTGGTCACTTTAAAATGTAAATAATCAGTTCAAGGTTATAAGTAATCACTTTAAGGTTATAATTAGTCATTTCAATGTTATAATTAGTCACTTCAAGTTTGTAGGTGATTATTAAGGTTCAGGGCCGGCTCTGATTGTAGGCCCAAAGGGCAATTGCCCAGGGCCCAAAATTTCAAAGTAGAAATTCAGTATTAAAAGTGTAACACCCCTGAATTTCAGACTCCTTAAAGAAACCAAAACCTTAAATGCCTTAGATTAGTTTAATGTTTTTATTTTGTTAAGTGCTCTACCACATGTTCGCTTTTTAGAAGAAATGCTGCCGAAATTTCCACTCACCTTTTTAAAGTTAATATTTAACATTTATTTGAATTCTTTTCCTTTTCTTTTATGTATTATCCGAATTTCCTCCCATCCTTTACGGTTTTAATTTTTATTTCCAACCCCTTAAACGAAACCAAAAATCATAAAGGAAGGGAGGAAATTCGGGTGTAACAAAAAGGCCCCTATAAAGTATCTATTCTTGGAAATCAATTCTTGGGATTAAATGGGTAACTAAACTTTAGAGAAGGTAATTAAATGAGTAATCAATTCTTCCCATCTTTATCTTTGTAATATGAAAGGATTTTCAATGGTTAATCCTCAAAATTGTTCATCTCCAATTCCAAGTTGCACAAGGTTAATAGGATTATAAGGTACTAATTAATAAGAACGATTTGCCTATATAGTGTTAATAAAGAAAAAAATTTTTACTTTGGTGTTCTTTAAAAAAATTTCTCTAAGTAGTGTTCATGTAGGTGAGGTTTAACACTAAGCTACTTTATTTTTGGTTTGGAACTTCCAAACCACAATGTAAACAATTGTAGAAATATTTTTTTTTGAGAGATTGAAGAATATTTGAAAGTATCTTTAATTTGCGATGAAAAAAGTAAAATCACTTCTTTTTATATTCTTATAGCTAGCTACAAATACTTGATGCATTTGAGGCTTGGATCGATTTAAGTAAACTAACAGTAAAAACTAAAGAAGAAAAGCTATAATGAACATTTGGATATAATATTATTGTTTGATGTTGACTTATTTTTTTTAAAAAAATTTGTTAATAACAATTTTAACTATGTCTAGTCAATTCAAAATAATTCTTAGTATTGGTCAATTCAAAACTATCCTTACAATTGGTGTATCCTTCTCATAAGACTTAATTTTTTTTGCATCTTTTCAAAATGCTCCCGATTATTATAATAGAAAAATAATTGGAATTATTTAAATTAGAAAACTACTTAACGTCGTCCTAAATATTTTATTTATGCAATCCTAACTATTTTTTTAAATTCTCTTAACTCATTTAATTATATGTTATTTTAAACATATCTAAAGGAGAAAGCTAACTTTTAATCTTTTGTTGCGATTGTGTATCTATATTATTGTATTATAATTAATTTTAAGTATCACATGTTATATGATGTTTATACCAATTACTTTGTTGGTCTCATTTTTAAGTTTAAAGTTTCCAAATCAAAATAAGATATATTGATTAAATTTCTTTTCTCTATACAAACTATTTTAGAAAATAATTTAATGAGGACTAGAGAATGTATTGTTTTCTTTTCTAATTCTACGAAGACTCCAAACCAAAATTAGAATAGCTTAGTAATATAAACATCATTTTGAAAAATATTTTTAAATGAGCACCATAGTAAATTTTTTTTTTTTTTTAACTTCGTTTAGGCAAATCATTCAATTAATAAGGAAAATGCTATAAGTTGGGTTTGGTAAATTATGGGGGGTTGAAAAGAGTGTTAGTAGTCACGGGGGGTTTAGTACTAATTGATATCTACCTTTTAAAAAGTGTCCTCCGATGAATTGGTCATAAATGAGAATTTGAACTAATTAACAAGTCTTGTATGAAACTGTTTTACCAATAATTATGAGATAAATTTATATAATTATTTCATTATTTAATTAGTAATCACTTTGTAGTTATATCAATTTAAGAATATAAGTGAATAATTAACCTCTTTAATGTTATAATTAGTGATTTCAAATTTATATAAGTGATCACTAAAGTTATAAGTGATACTTTTAAGGAATATTCTATATGGTAAACATTAATTATGGCAAAAGGCGAGTGATAGCAATTCTTAAATTTTTTTTCTACAAAATAGCACTCATGTCTTGGAAAATTAACTACAGTAATATTATGAAGGTAAAAACGTCTAGTTTCCATTAAGTTTTGATAAAAGTCATAAATGCCTCTAATATAAATCCCAAATTTTTTTCTACAAAATAACACTCAACTCTTGAAAAATTAACTACGATAACATTTTCGTTTAGTTTAATTTCTATTAAATTGGACTTTGCATTTGAAAAATTAATCACAATACTTATCATAATAACAAAAAGAAGAAAATTAATCAAAATAACTGGCTAAAAAACATGTCTTCAAAATAAAATAATAATCTCCTTATCAATCGGCATCGTCTTTTTCATACCACTATATTCTTTTTTTTTATCTCGTTTAAAAATTTACTACAAATACAAGCATGCCCTGCTAAGGACGATAAATGAACTAATGTAAGAGGTGATTGGCAAATGCAATGTGGGTAGGGGTGATATCATCATCATTTTCATCATGATCATGATCATGATAAGATGGTCGAGAAAGACATAAAAGGTCAAGACTATGTGAAGACAAAGGTGTAGAAGTGTCGGCAACAGCAGTGAAGTCAGGTGTTGTATTAAGAAGATGATGTTGATGATGATGATGATGATGTTGAGGATGATGCATGACTACTTCATAACCATCATTGCTTATTTGTTGTTGTTGTTGAGAGTTTTGAAGAGCATTAGCGATTGCCATACGGCTACTTACTACTTGGTTCTGTACCATTGTTAACTCTGCTTGTATGCTTGCTACCTGCAAATATAGTACTTATTACGGTCAGTTGAACGAGTTTTGAGTCGGGTCACTTTTTAGGGAATTATTTTCGAATTGAGTTCAGGTTGGACCAAAAATTATTTTAAAAATGTATTTTATCATCAATTTATACCCGAAAACATATACTAATTTTTTATATTATAAGAAACTACTCCATCTGTTTTTATTTCTTCTTCATATTCATTTTTTGCGCGGATTCCCAATGCAAACTTAAAAGTCAAATAATTTTAATTGTGAGTCTTTAAAAATTCTAAAAAGTTGATATTTAGAAAATATATATTTAGACGAATCTATCAAGATCGAACATGAATATGTTTTTCCATATAGATCGATGAGAAATCATAATCAAAGTTTGACGTAAGAACATATGAAAACGGAGAGAGCATATTCTTATAAAAAGACCAATATATCGATAATAAGGCTATGATAAAAAATGGTTAAGAATACAAAAATTGACTAAAAATATATTGGGTCTCGACTAAAATGATGGCGTGAAACTGTGATAAAAGCTTAGGAAAACAGGTGCAAACCGTAACGACATCTAATGTGACAACATGAGTTTAAATCTCACTCACTTCATCACATCCAGTGAAATATTTTATTGTCAAGTATAAAAATGTGCGTATATTGCATCTATACTTTTAACTTAAAGATTTTAATGTGAAAAAACCTAATAAGAAAACATTACACATGTCATACGAAAAAAGTTCAATTTGTTGATTGAACTATGGGAGGCATAATTCTAGGTTAGGCTGTAAACATTTGCTACTACTGCATAAAATTTACCGTTTGTTTTTTCATTCGAGCCATGAGGATTATTAGCAGTTAATTAGAAAAAAGCATGATCAAAGTAAATCTTTGAATAGATCATGTTGTTTGGAATTCTGAAATGTAGACATCTTATTGTACTTATCCATACAAAATATATTTTTTTTTTTTTTTTAAATTTTTTTTTTTGACTTGGGTTGCTTGTGCCTTTCCCAAAATAGCATTCATTGATGCAATAGTATCAACATTGTAGAACGTATGTCTTTATTTTTTGTTTGCATTTTCATTTTCATTGATTATTAATATCTTAAATTATATTATAATTCATGTTATAAAATAATATTAATTAATTGTCGGAAAAATATTTTTATATAATAATAATCTTTTAAATTAGTTATAACAATATAATATTCAACTTAATAATTATCAAAGCTCTCAAAATTTAAAGTAATTAAACAATAAGGAAGTCACCTAATAAATCGTTTTAATAAGTAATCCATGTGTTTCACTTAATTAGTTTGCCATAAGTACTATTTTTCTGTTAGATAATTGATTGATGTTTGGTTTTAAGGATGATAAAAGACAAATAGTTGAAACATACATTTAAATGAAAGTTGATGAAAGATACTATGTTATTTTTTAACACAAATTCGTAAATAAGAAGGTTTTATGGTGAAATCATTTTTATTGAGCTAACTCAACTCATGTATATTTAGTGTGTTAAAGTGATCATCTACGATTTTAAAGTGATCAATTAAAAAATAAACTAACTATATGAGTCCGTCTCATAGTGAAACGAGTTATTCTTTAAAACAGGAAATAAAGTAATTTTCAAATGAACGGATGAAACATTAAAATATAGCAATTTTGACGTAACAGGTAATTATATTAATTTATGAAGTCTTATTTAATCTCTTCACTCTTTTTCAATTATTTTTAAGTTAAAGTGTTACAAGTAAAAAGAAATGAAAAAAAAGTCCAACGTACATGTAGTTATTTTACGTAAAACTAAGCTTGTAGGAAGAATCAAATCACCTGTTGTTGTAAGGCAAGAATGGTAGATACACAACCATAAACCGGGTCGGAAAGCCTCGCTTGAGCCTCATATGAGATAGTGAGTACCGCGTCATGTCTCCGGTTCATAGGAATATGTAGCAACAATTTGGACACGTTACTAGCGCCAAACACTTTATGAATAGCCGCAAAGCGGGCTGCCCCTTGGTCCGACCCAAAATGAGGTGCAAATATGCACCCGCTAGTACATTTCCGCCTTAGGAACTTGCAAGCCCCACAAGGAGCTATAGCTCCTACTACTAACGGCCCCACCTGTTCACCCGATTTAGAAAAGGCTCGTTTTCCAAGGCCATCTTTTCGTTGCCGGCTATTGTCTCCATAATTGTCTGACATGTGAAGAAATCAGCTCAACTAAAAGTATAAGTCGATGATTAATTAAAGCGAACGAAATGAAAGGGTTGATGGATTAAGGTTTTGGGAAGGAAGGTGTTTATAAGGGGAAAGAGGTCCACGTTTGTTTCATGAATAGGATTATGAGGTACTAATTAATAAGGAAAATGATATAAGTTGGGTTTGGTAAATTATGGGGGGTTGAAAAGAGTGTTAGTAGTCATTTTTAGTGTGAAAATCACGTGCAAAGGGGGTGAGAAGGGTTTATTTTATTTTTAAAATACAAAAACTTGATTTTGGTGTGAATTATATATGATATTTATAATTTAAGATATTAATTGGGTAGCTAGCTACGATTGTATCAACTAACGTTGTGTTGAAATGAGGTAATAAGCCTTGTTGAGGTAGGCACAAGATTTGTGCTTCCCGTGGCGTGTGGGAGATGATGGTAACTTGACCTTACCAATTACACATTTATATGGTATGTTTTATTATAAAATTTATTAAATAAATTTATTTTTTATTTGGTTTTGTTACATTTTTAAAGTTCATATGAATTTTGAAATTAACACTTTAGGAAAAATGGTTTTGGTTGGGCTCAATTTTGCCTCTTTTCATATTAATAGACCGAACTTTGCAAATATTAATCGACGGGTTGAACTTTAGGGGTAGTTTTTTATTGGATATTTTTACTCATTACCTGAATAACTGAATAATTTTTTAAAAAGCTTTTTTAATCAAAAATGATAATGAAAAAAAAAAAAAGAAAAAACTTGATAAATTACCACTCTTCTTTTTCTCTTGCCCCAGAAAAATCCAGCCACCTTCCCTATTCCCTTCCCATGTCCTAACCACCCAAAAAAACCCAGCCACCCCCTCCCCAACTTCGTTTTTTTCGATGAAATACTATTCATCCCATCCCTAACAAATGGTGATTTAATTCATCTTCTTCATCAACTACTCATCTCTAAAAAGCTGCAAGTTAAGCCATTTACGATAGAAGTTGGTTTGCATCAGGGATTGGCCATAAGCCTTATCCAATTCACTATGATACTTGATGAATTGTTAAAATCTATTCGTAAAAGTGTTCCTTGAATCGCTATTCATAGCGGATACTAGTTAGCGAACAAATCAATGCAAGACTAGAAATTGAAGGGAAACCATAGAAGCAAAACAACTATAAATAAGTCGTGCAAAAATGCAATTTTAGCGGGGAAGATAAGTGGGAGAAATTATAGTAACCATCGGAGAAAATGTTGTTGCGCAAACGACAAAATTGAAATATTTAGGATCAATAATCTAGAGTAATGGAGAAATTGGTTAAGATGTATGCATCCAGTTCAAATTGGATGGCTTGAATAGAGAGCAACCACTAGGATGTTGTGTGATAGACGAATCCAAATAGATTAAGAGGTAAATATTACGGCGGAAGCGTGGAGAAACCAAGATGATTTAGATAACAAAAATCAGGTTTTGAGAGAGAAGTTAGGAGTTGCACCTATCTTTGCAAACATGTGTGATAGTAAATTAAGATGGTTTGAACATGTGCATAAAAAGACAACCGACGCGCCTGTGGGAAGAGTGGAGAAAATCATCGTTGATGGGAAGCAAAGTTGCGGTACACCTAAAAAAACGTATTAGGAGGAGCAAGTTAAAAATGACATGAAGGAGTTGCACTTCTTAGAGGACATGACTAGTTACAAAACTAGTTGGAGATACTGTTGTCGAGTCCTAGACCATCGATAGTTATCTTTGCCTTGTTTATTATTTGGACCTTTATGATTTTTTATATTTCCTGGTTTATATTTTTATCCTTTATCCTTGTATTGTCTTGTTATGTCTTTTCTGATTGTCGTCTTGTCTGGTCATGTATGATCATGATGGCTCATAAAATGCTCAAAAAACAGAGAATTCAAAAATTTGTTGATAAATAACGTCAATTAGAGCATGGCTTTATTTTACGTTTAGATTTGGCAAAAGAGCTAACTCTCTAATTTTCTTTCTCATCATGTTTAGTCCCTTTTCAACCCTATTATAACTTATATACTCATTAAATTGGTCCGCAAGATTTGAATAACCGAATCTCAATTAATGCAGTAGTGTACCTTAGAATTAGAGACTCACATCAATTTTTAAGGAACATAGAATCTAACATTAAAATTTTATCTATCGATAAATAACGAAATGGAAACTTATGTAGTTAAATACTCTTATGTTTTTAGCCAAATAGTTTACTGGACATGTTTAGCTTATTTTGACATAAATAAAATATTTGGTGGTTAAACCATCTTATGCTAGTGTTTAGTTTATTACTTGGTTAAAAAAGCTTGTTGTTATGAATCAATTAATTTTTATTAAAACGTTTTTAAATTTAAAATCAGCTACGTCTGCATTATTTATTTACCAAAAAAATCTAAAACTATTCAAATTAGCTTTTGCAAGCTTTATCCAAGCCGATCATCAATGGTCTAAATTAAGAATCAAGTTGGTTCCATTTCCAATCAAGGGCCTACAAGAGACTATCACGACGAATGTGGAGTATATATATATTTTTTTTACCTTAAAAAATCAATGCATCTTTTTATTCTTGAAATATGTGAACCTTAAAAATCCCAGGTTTTTCATGATCCCCAAACGCGGTGGGCCCTTCTATTATATACTCCATCTGTTTTTGGCCCCCCTTTAAAATTATTTTATTGTTATTTATATTACTCCATAATTTTATTTTTTTATAATTCTCATCGGTACATTAATACCTTTTCAACTTGTCTATACATTTTGCATTAAGCACTTGGTAATATAATATATTTTTCTATTTTTATTTACCATTTTTCTTTAAGATTTACTTTGTTTGTAATTGAAGCTATTTTATTGAAAAAAAAAAATAACGTGTATATTTTTGCCCTTTAGACATTGCTTCATTTACTCACTAGATAAACAACTCATTACTGACAAATATTAGAAAATCAAACATACATCAACAACAATTACTACTCTTTTTATCTCTTTTAGTTGCAACAAAAAAATTTTACATTAAAAACATGATAATATTTTCAAAAGAAAATTGAAACATATAATTAAACATATAAAAAAAATTAAAACAAAATAAAAAAAAATAGACTAAAATTATTTTTTTTTAAATGAAAATGAATAAAAAAAGACTAAAAAGGAAGATAGAGATACGTGAGCACGAGTATATTTTGTTTCTCAATTCAACCAAGTTTTTTCGTTCATCTTCAGCCGCGAATTTCGTTGGTTTCCACCATTTTCAAGTCTCAAAACTTTTTTACTTCCCTTCACTTTGTTCCAGTCAAGTAGCAAATTCACTTGGAATTCAATATTTTTTGGTTTAGGTCACTCTGATTCAAGCATTTCATCAAGCATAAAAATGGCGTCTCTAAATTCACTTCCTTTTATGATTGAAACAAGGTGTTCACTTCATACATCAAGTGGATCTAATCCCCTTTCAAATCAACGCAGAAAGCCTTTAGATTGTGGTAGTTTTCTTAAATTTATGGACCATAATAGTAATACGCTATCATCTTTGTGCTGTGTAAAATTAGTGAGTGGTTCTAGAAGAATTGATTCGTGGAGAAATACTTCTTTGAAGGCAACTGAAAATGAGTCAAGTGAAAGTGAAGATAACAGAGAAGCTGAAGATGCTATTCAGGCTACCATTGACAAGAGCAGTAAGGTTTTAGCTATGCAGAAAGAGCTTCTTAAACAGGTAAATGGTTAGGCATTAGCTTCTGTATTTGTTTCTGTTTCAGCTGATTTCAAGTTCAACTGCTCGCAATAGGTCTTTTTTTTGCTATTCAGCTAATTTGCAGTGTTTCCGCATCCTATTTTATGTAGCTTGATTATGATGAATGTTTGATTGTGGATGAATTGTGTATTTCTGCATTTGGTTTTGTGCCCCAAAAAATTATGAGATTAGGGAAATGGAGTTTAATTTTATTGTTCAGATGGTAGGAAATCGAAACTAATGGAGAAGAATAATCTACGAGGACAACTCATCTGTTGGTTCATTTTGCCGATCCTAATCTTTTGGGACTAAGAATTTGACATTGTTGTGTGATGGGGATTTGAGAATGAAGGTAAGTGGCTAGACGTCTAAAACTAATTTACACTCATTAGCAACTTACTAATTCTCCTAGCATGCTTTGGAAGGGGCCAAAACCCTACCAATTTACAAGAGCAGGTTACAATTGACAATTAGCAACTTACTAGTTTAATCATGCAGAAAGACCCCAATAAACTTTGATCAAACTAAGGTTAGTGGTTAGAACTAATTTACACTCATTAGCAACTTAATTCTCCTAGCATGATTAGTCAGAGTCAATTGGTGTTTAAGATGATTTTCACAGGATAGTGAGCATTTGATGATTCAGTTTGATGTAGGATTAGAATCACGAAATATAGCTAGATGGTTGTAAGTTGCTTTAGCTTTTAATGGAATTTCTTGATTATCTTTTTAGTGTCAATTCGTTTCTTTGAACAACTTTTTTTTGTTGTGAATTAACATTATACGCGGAGTTTAAAACTTATTTCCCTGGCTTTGACTGCTTGTTTTTAATTTCACTCCTTCGTCCCGAAGAGACTTTCCTTAACTCCTTATGTTGGTTTTATGAGGATAATGGATGATGGGCGGACACATGGGGATTCGAGAAAACCAAAGAGGGAGTAAGTATTTGATTGGAGGATAACATGTGAGATGAGGTAAATAAAGAGGGTGAGTGAGGAAAATGACTGTGGTGCAGTGATAAATTGATGCGCTACTACTTTTCGCCATTTTGAATTTCTTCGATGCGTCAAGCAAAGATGCTAGTGTCTTTTTTCTCCTATTCTAATGACACATTTTTTTCCCACATTGTGCATATGCACTAATCGTTTTAATTTGGGGGCTTCAACATTCAAAGTATTTTTCGCACTTAAAGAGTTCAAATTTTTGTACTTTTACTCATTGCTAGTTTGAGAGATCTTTTTCATCCTTTGTTTTGTTGCATCTTAATTTTGTCTCTCTTTATAAAGATAATCAAACGAAGAGCACAACTTTTCTTGTCTTTAAATGGAAAACATACAATATTTTGAAAATAAAATCATGTGTTAGTGGAAGGTGACTTATATCAAGACGGAGAAAGCACACAAACCTACGACTGAACTACAATTACCCAATACAACTATATGATGAGAAGTCTGTTGCTTCTGTAAACCCTTGTAAAGATGGAGATGGTTTTTCTTGTGGATCTCACAAAGTTTTACACTATCTTTGATTTACCCATCATTCTCCTTTACTCACACGTGGTACAAGAAGAAAAAAAGGTGGACAACTGATTCTTAGATGGCCATTATGATTTTAAAATTCAATCTTAGCTATAGTACCAAGAAGAAATATTTGGTGTTTGAAGTAAAAAGAAGAGTTTATGTGTGAATTCTCAGTCTTATGAAATTTATCACGAACGAAGTTAAGGTTACATCCAACCCCTCAAATAGACTAGGTGAGAATTAGAGCTTTAAATAGGGTTGGGCAAGATTAGGTCAAAATTTTAAATGGGTCGGGCGGGTCCAAGCCCGTTTTGACTTGATCCACCTCGATCCATTTAAAAAAGTTCATCCAATGATTTTAAAGTCTGATTTGGTAGTTCGTTGGGTCGACCCGCCTATATATATAATAATGTCATATAATAAAATAAAAAAAAGTGAGAATAGTTATGGCAACCAAGCCAATAATGATGCAACCTGGCCTGACCCTTACATCAAAGCCTGATAGTTACCTGTCCCGTTAATGACCCATTTGAAAGTAATTTGACCCTTGACCCGTTGGGTCTACCCGCTCCATTGAACGCCTCTTGTGGGAACCATTGCATTGGGGTAATGAAATGTTGTTGATATGTGATACATTGGTAACATTAATTGATTAAGGTATTAGGCTACTAGAGTTTTATGTGATTATGTCCTAAAGTGGATGCATATGGCTTGAGCTTCGACCAAAAAATATATGTTTGTTTGTACATGTCACCTTGTTTTAATATTACATAAAGTGTTGAAATGCCTTCATGCTTTCTTATCTTAGTAAGCATTTTGAGGACGTAGACCTTAGTAAGCATTTTGTTGAAAGAGATTTCCTTTTTGCACTGGTTTGCTTATCAGATGAATTTGATGACTTTTGTTTTTAGATTGCTGAAAGGAAGAAACTGATTTCATCAATCAAAAGTAGTATGATCAACCCTGATGATGAGCCATCTACTAAAGATGGTGACAACTCTTCTCCAAATGTTGCTCGTGGTGCAACTAAGACAACTTTTAAAAAGGAGTATGACAGTAGTACAAGTTCTGCTAGAAAAGATGATTCAATTTCTAGCAAGGTTGAGAAAGACCAGCTACAAGGTCCTGTAAATTCAAATGTAGGGAGAAATGAACAAGATAAATCTCCATTGAAAATGCCTAATCTTGAGTCCTCTGTGGTCAAAGAAGTCTTAACTACAAAGAAGGACTCAAATATATCAAATGGAAGCCTCGTTGGAAAAAAGGAAAGGGAAACCACAAGAAGTTTTTCACGTGAAAAAAATGCTAATAGTGTAGATACATCAAAAGGAAAAGATGAAAAGACTATGCTGCCAGGTTTTGCATTAAGTACTTACAAATCTTCTAGTATAAACAATGAAAAGAATAAACAATTGGCAGAATCATCCTTCATGGAGCGGAATGAGCAGGTGAATGATCCTGCGCGTCAACATGAGAAGCTTCCACCTCTTGCTGGAGCAAATGTGATGAATGTAATCTTGGTTGCTGCCGAATGTGCACCATGGTGTAAAACAGGTTTATATTTCCATGAACGACTTTTTCTTAGAGTACCACTACATTATGGAGTTTTGAAACCACTTTTACCTGTAACCCTAGGTGGTCATGACACTTCATCACTTTTGAAACCGCTTTTACCTGTAACCCTAGAATCATGAGGAAGTATTGAGAATTATTCTAAAAAACCAAGAACTTGGTGGTGAAGACACCTTAATATGGAGTTTTGAATGGGACATTCTGTTTGATGTCATTTCCATTTTTTGTGACCCCAAAATCTGCCAGTTATATTCTAAAGCTGCTACGGATGATTCAGTTGTCTGGCATCTTCAATGATGAAGAGCTCAACAATTTCAGACACAAACCTGTTAACTTTCCAGTGTAAAATGAGTGAGGGCAATCACTATGATAGTTATATTTTCTTATTTCTAATTACACTACATGTGAACGAGAAAATCACAAGTCTCTAAATGCTATGTTCTCAACATCGATATATTTGGAAAGCAAAGCTGAATTTGCGGTAAATGAAGAAAACCATATTCACCATGTTGTTTGTTGTTTCTATAATGCGTTTGCGTGTTATTCTTATTCAGAATATTATCAGTCTCCTTTTTAAGTGACCTTTATGTTGCGAAGGTTGACATCTGTCATAACTGGAAGATAAAATGCACTACATCACACCCAAACCCAAACATATTATTCTAGAAAATTTGGCATGCATATAAGAAAAGATGAATAATAAACCATCAAACTTAATGTTGTGGACTTTTGTTCCAATCATTGAGTATTCTTGTTTTAGAAACAAATCCATGCGCTGATGCATCTATCAATAAGAACAAGTTACATTAAATTTTTACTCTCCTTTAGATTATAGTTGCAATACACTGATACAGATGATATCATGCACGTTGGCCTCTACATTGTTCTTTTGTTTATTTATTTTATTTTCTTGGTCAATTAAATTAATTGCTATGAGTTTTTATAGGTGGGCTTGGAGATGTTGCTGGGGCCTTGCCTAAAGCTTTGGCTCGCCGCGGGCATCGTGTAATGGTAAGACAAATGCGCTCTTTTTGTATAAAGTATTTTGTGATTTGCGCGAGAATCTTTCAATATCTTTCTAGAGTTAGACTGTACACAACTAGCAAAGGGATTTTTCTGTACATCAGGATGATTGTGTGAGGCTGTGAGCTATAAACATTGTGCATTCTATCGTTTGGGGCTTTTCATTTCATTTTTTCATTGTGTTCCTTCTATTTTTTTCATTGAAAAAGTACAATTCTCCTGGATATTTCTTTAGATGTTTATTCTTGCTGAGCTACTTTGTTAAAGTTGCTGTTTTATATAAATTCAATCTGCCAGGTTGTCATACCTCGATATGGTGATTATGCTGATTGTCAAGATACAGGTGAAAGGAAAAGATACAAAGTACATGGCCAGGTAAATAATTCAAATTTCATCCTGGAATATTCATCATTTAGCTGCTATGTTTGAACTAAATTCAGCATTCTTGTTACAGGATATGGAAGTATCATATTTCCAAACATATATTGATGGTGTGGATTTTGTATTCATTGACACCCCAATGTTTCGCCATCTTGGGAACGATATATATGGAGGAAGTAGACTGGTATACAAAGTTTTTCTGTTTTGCACTATAATTTCTTTCAGTTGTCTGATATATATTGGCAAGCTTTCCAAGTGATGAAATTAAGTCTTCTACTTCAGTTGCACATCGATTCTGCTGCTCGCTGATGTATACATGATTGTATACAATATTTTTTATGATGTATCGGACAGAGACATCATCAGAAGGTTTTACTTTGAAGCTTGAAAAAAATTTATAGGGCCTATAATTTTCAGTCTGTTTCAGACCAGAGGACATAATACTTTAGAGTGACATCTCCCATATATGATTCATGGCATTTGTCTATCATTCATCTGACTCATGCTGTTTTTTTTAATGCACAAGAATGTTCATAAATGCAGAAAATATGAGGACTACTTAGATATGGAACTTGATGTGTGTTTGAAACTTATACTTTCTTTAGTTGTTTTCTAATCATTTGAATACAGGTAATTGTCTCCCATATTTAGGATTGAATTCCTTCTGTGATTTCTCTTTTAATTATATTCCTGATATTCTTCAATTTTGAAAACAGATAAAAACTAAGGGTTTTTCATGTTTCGGCAGGACATCTTGAAACGTATGATTCTGTTTTGCAAGGCGGCAGTTGAGGTATAATTTCTAGACCTGGACTTTGCACTTCTCTCTTATTTGTTTTGGTTGTAAATTAGGGATACGTAGTACGTACCTCCAAGCTAAAGCTAAAATTTACGGAAAGAAGTCAAAGTGAATCTAGCATAGATATATGAAGGGCCTAATTTTGCTCTCGTCTCTATCATTAACCGTTTTTTATTAATGAGGAAACTTCAGTAGTACATTATAGGGATAATAGATCCCTGGAAAGTTCAGCTATCTAACTACATTAGTATGCTACGGTCTCTTCTACATAGCTCGTTCTAAAATAATGCTGAAAGCAGCCATCTAGGATATCTCAAATTGACCTCTACAACAATAGCTTTTTTTTTTGGAAAAATTGCTAAGAATGATCCAACCTTTTCATGATTTCCCTACAATAATCCCAAGTATTAATTAACCATAAATAAACTCAAGTATTGGATTAGTTGTCTAGTAATAGTGTTGAGTTACCTGTAACCGGCAAACAAATATTAAATCTTTTTTCTCCATTTGTTTCTACATTAAAGTAAATTTCATATAATTAAAAAAAATAAGTTACATTTACTTATCTCTTAGCTAATCTTTTCCATCATCCGCCCACATAAACTCTGTACAATTCTGACTTCATCTTTCACCATCTCAATTAAAGATCCAAGCTTTAAATTTGATGAAGCAAGGTTGCAATTGCTCCCAAGAATGTTGCTAAGGTGGGCATGGGTCAGCATATGGTTTGCATTGCCAGAATGTGGATGATGTAGTGGTCGTTCAGCAAAAAAAATAAAAATAGAATGGAGAGAGGAAGATTGAAACGTAGATGAAAGAGATGTTTAATCTTCTAAAGCTCCATGGTGAATAAACACATTTTAATTCTCAGCATAATTGGTATTGAAAGGTTTTTATAACTCTATTTAGATATTTTGTCTTTTCATCGCAAAATTTGATCGAGGCAAGCTCAATTACAAACTAAAGACTAAATTTTATTTTAGTTTCTCACTTGTTGGGGACATGCCTGCTACTGATTTGTACTCATCCATCAATGAGAGTAAAATGAATGTTGGCTTTCAATAGTGACTTAAAATCCAAAAAGTATTAAGTTAATTTTTTAATTGACTATAAGAAAATTAATGGACATGAACATGGAAGAGATTATTATCAGATTTTAATGGGAAGAAGTTTTGCCTTTCATGATTGTAGAGAGACATAGGTTGTTTATCAAAAGATAAGAGAGAGAAAATACATGGGCAAAAAGTGATTTTAAACTCTATGTACTGGTTTTAATGGAGAACCAAAAGAGATTAGGAAGATGGTGTTTTCAATGGTAAAATGATTTACAATAGCAAGTTAAAACAGTACTAACAATGCTACAGGTTAGATGATCTTATACTTGGGATTATTCATGGTTAATCAATAGTTGAGATTATTGTGGGAAAATCAATAAAAGGTTAGATTATTCTGGGTAATTTTTCCTTTTTTTTTTTAACCAATTTAGGATATCTCAAATTGACTCTTATTTATCATTTTTTTCACACCTGTACAAAATCTTGACAATTTGATCGATATATATTGTTGTAGATAGGTGAGGTAACTTTTTTTCCTAATGAGCTTTGTCTTACATTTGATACTAAGAGGTGACACTTGGGTTGATTGGGTCCACACTCCATATCATGGGCAAGTTCCCTTTTACTCTCACAACCATAAGTTTAATTGCATCTAGGGATGGAAAACTGGACGAACGTTGCAGTACCCTTTCTTTTATACTTATATTCTCCTAAAATGTCCATACCCACTACTTACCCACCATCCATCCCTTTACTAGGGTATATTTCATACCTACGCCTGCCCACATGGATACGTATACAAACCCAACCTCATGGATTAGTTGATTAGGTATATCTATCACGACCATACACGTCTTATAACCGCCCCATCCCCACCCATAAATTCAGAAATTTTAATATATTTTTATGAAAAAAATTCGCTAATATTATATGAATGATATATATTATACATTAATATATTGTGAGTACGAAGTGGGAAATTCTGGAAATGGTGATTGGGTATTGGGTTAAGTGGAACAAGTATAGGGTGCATTGGGCATGTATTAAGCATGTAAGCTATCATACCCACCACCTACTTGGTTTTTCATGCTTAGATCCACTCACTACTCGCTAAATTCATACTCATACATCCCATCTATGGAGGATGCGATACGAAGCTGCTAATCTACCTCCCTAAGTGCATCATTTTGGCGCACACCACAATTTTAAATCAAGAGATTTCATCCATACCTTATATTGCTTTGATTTTAGGAAAGTTTGCATATCTTTGTTCCACTTTGGAACGTGGTACAAAATATCATCTACATCACTATATCACAATTAACCATGTTTGCACTATGAATCGGAAGCTAGATTGCTGATTTTGGTTAGTAAATTCACACACATGAGATGATTCTGGACGTGTAGTTTTAGGAAGATAAATGTCCTTATTTTGGTGTATAGATTACCGCTTTGTGCAACCTTCAATATAAACCATTATATCGTATTTTGGTAGATAAAAACATTGTTTCCATATTGTGTGTTATTTCATTTTAAGAAACATGTCTTAGCAAGATCAATGGTGAATAATGGAAGGAGAATGTCTTCATGGATAGAAACTCTACTGTCTTTTGCTTAGGGTTCTTTGGCAATTCTTTAAGTAATATATGTTTTTATTTTTTGCTGTAGCTAATTTGAGAATTATGTCTTATGCCTCTCTTTAAATAACTTAGATTGTTTTTGGTGATTGAGTTGAATGCAAATTGAATTTTTCAAACATTTTGAGGTTTGTGAGAACGTTCGTGCGATTGATGAGCATTGATATAATAATGAATAAGATTAGAAATACCAACTCGAAAGATAAATATAAATACTAAAATATAATTAAATTAAAGATAAGGTAGTCATACTACTAATATGCTAATTAGCTTTGGATGTGATGGCTTCTTATGTTTCGGTTGCTCGGAGAAAGGCATTTGAGTTGCATTTCTTTTGCTAATTGAACAACTTACCACATTGCAATTGTTAGAAGAATTTTAAATGTGATTAGGATCATTGGCAAAATTTTGGTCAAAAGTTGAAGCGGCAAAGTCCATTATTTTAGACTTTAAATTGAGGTAGAAAGAGTGGGGGACAAAGGTTTGAACTTTGAACTTGTGACCTCCTGATTATAATTATTAATTTTACCACTAGTCTAACCATTATTTATTTATTTATGATATTTGATGGTGTCATTATGGATATTTATTATATTCGGGAAAAACCCGGAGAAACCCCCTTTTGCCTCCTCCTTGTTTTAACACTATTAAGATCCCGATCCGTACAAGATCCTACCATTTTACTATCCAAAAACAAGTGAACGATCTGAATCTTAAATACAATTCTAATGTTCCTAGGATCTTGTGATCCTAATTGGATAAAAATTTGGGTGGTAGAATTAGAACACGATTCTACGATCCTACCATCGAAATTCGAACAATTTGTGTAGTCCTTTTGGAAATTCCTATATACTTGCTTTTGCAATACTATTTTTTTCCTCTCTTTCTATATTATTCTTTGCATTCCCTGCCCTCTTATAACTGTACCAAACATAAGCTTGATTAGTGTTTGTTCTTTCCAGGTTCCTTGGCATGTTCCTTGTGGAGGTGTGTGCTACGGCGATGGAAATTTAGTTTTCATTGCTAATGATTGGCATACTGCACTGCTCCCTGTGTATTTGAAGGCATACTATCGGGACAATGGACTGATGAAGTACACACGATCAGTGCTTGTTATCCACAATATAGCACATCAGGTACCCTGCTAAGTTATTGAGCTTAGCGTTGTAATTAATTGCATGGTATTTCTTGGTAAATACGCTGTTAACAGCTTTTAGCTGGAGACTGTCTTATATTCATCTAAATCAGTAAAAATCTCACCTAAAAACACTTATCACAGACATGTATCATGTGTGAGGGTGATTTCTATAAGGCAAGATATAAAAAGTCGAGATCTGGGTATGGCTTATACACCAATTTAATTCTTGCTGGTCTTTTCCAGGCATTATATACTGTTATTTTTTCAAATATGATGAAGCCTATGGCATCTAGTTTGTCCCCTTTATAAACTTGTCTTTTCACTTTTGGGGATGCTTTAGCTACCCATCTTTTTTCTTCAAAAAAATACAACTTTTTCATCCTAAGCGTTTTCTTCTTTTATGGAAACTTAGACTTTGTCTTTTTGTGAGGTATTGGTTAAATGTCATATACATCACGCGATTACCACCAGAGCCAAGTGAATAGGCAGAGTTTGGTGATTTGGATGTCTGCAACTATACCCTTGTAATAACAAAGTTGTTTCCGATTAACCCTTGATTTGGATAAATATATCAGCTTGTCTGGTTTAGTAATCTTGTATCATGTCTTTTCAATATAGGGTGAATGAAGGTGTACAATCTTTCTATAGTTGAAATATTGGCCCATGAGAGCGTTGTCTGCTCATGGGCAGTAACAAATGCTGTTTGATTAATCTAGTTTTGTGTGTCAAGATTTTTTGAATTATCAACCAATTGATACTTGTCAGGGCCGGGGTCCAGTAGATGACTTCTCTTATGTGGACCTTCCTTCACACTATATTGACTACTTCAAGCTGTATGATCCTGTTGGTGGGGAGCATTTTAATATCTTTGCTGCTGGTCTGAAGGCTGCGGATCGTATTTTGACTGTTAGTCATGGATATGCCTGGGAGTTGAAAACACAGGAGGGTGGTTGGGGTTTACATGAGATCATTAACCAGAATGATTGGAAATTGAAAGGGATAGTGAATGGGATTGATGTGACGGAATGGAACCCACAGTTAGATGTTCATTTACAATCTGATGGTTACACCAACTATTCACTCGAGACACTTAAACCCGGAAAAGCACAGTGCAAGGAGGCTTTGCAGAAGGAACTTGGTTTGCCTGTTCGATCGGACGTTCCATTGATTGGTTTCATTGGGAGGCTAGATGGTCAGAAAGGTGTTGACATCATTGCAGAATCAATTCCCTGGTTAAGCGGCCAAGATGTGCAATTAGTCATGTTAGGTACTGGGAGGCCCGACCTTGAACAGATGCTCCGGCAGTTTGAGAGTCAATACCCGGATAAAATAAGGGGATGGGTTGGGTTTTCTGTGAAGACAGCACATCGGATCACAGCTGGAGCCGATATTTTGCTCATGCCTTCAAAATTTGAGCCTTGTGGGCTTAACCAACTATATGCGATGAATTATGGTACTGTTCCAGTTGTTCATGCTGTTGGTGGACTGAGAGATACTGTCCAACCTTTTGATCCATATAATAACACAGGCCTTGGTTGGACATTCGACCGAGCTGAAGCAAATCGTCTGATTAATGCTTTAGGGAACTGTTTATTGACTTACCATCAGTACAAGGATAGTTGGGTAGGCCTCCAAATACGCGGAATGACACAAGATCTTAGTTGGGACCATGCTGCGGAGCTTTATGAGGAAGTCCTCGTTGCTGCGAAGTACCAATGGTGATCTACCATTACACTAAGTTGGCGCAAAAGTCTATTCATTCTACTATAAGAAGGAACTTGAATATGGGTCTGTTAAGTAAATAGGTTGAAGTCAAGATGTGAGCTTCTTGCATTTCTCTGATTGCTGCTTTGAGTGTAATCTCATTCGGTGACACTTTAAAATTGTACATGATAGCGGCGTCAAGCAACAAATGCAAGGAGCGTTTTGTGGAAGAATAATATCACTATATAGAACATTATACAGTCAATCGTGCTCGTTCTTTTGAGTTGTTTTCATCGTTATCCTTTGAATAACAACTTATAGAATGTCGATGAATGGCACTTTGCTGCCTAATAATATTTTGCGCGGAGACATTGTAAAAGGGAAAACTAGATTGTTTTGCTTCCCCACGACTTGATCACAATGCTTTAAGTCAATCGTATCATAAAGGTAGATGTGCAGTCACCAATGGATGTCAGTTGTCAATGCAATTGCAATATGAATACTCTACCATTCCATTGAATTGCAACATTTGTATTTTAAAGTGAGTAACTTTTGTATAGTAAATATAGCAAATTTAATGGAACAGTAAATATAGCAAATTTGATGAAACAAATGAAGTATTCTTTATCGCAACTCCGGGCAAGTAGCCTTTTTGTATTAACAACAACCAACGATGGTGGAGCATTCAATTCACTCTTTATCTCTACTTCACTTAAACGTTAAATGACATTCCATGAAAAACTAGTAGCCTTATGTTTATTCACTTTGCAGGCCATAACCTCGTTAATGAGACCAAAGGGTAATTCAAACAGCTTACAAAATTCTTCTAAGAATTTGCTCTTACAACTACAATTAGAACTCCAAATGAAACAGTTTGATGTCGTTTATGTTGAACATTTTAAACATACTCGTAACCTCAAACAAAATACCATGGTTTTAGACAACAAACTCGTGACTAGGAAATCGAATACCCCACCTTTGATTTCTCAACCTAATCAAAAAATAACTCACCCTATTAGCTCATCCATCAAGACCTACAACCCTCGGAGGCAAAATCATGACTTTAGGTGAGAAAGGATCAAACATTTTCATATCAACATGACAAATACACTTTTAGTTATCAAACTTTCATCAAAAACAAGACTAACGCATATTGTGACTCGAACTTTGAGTTTAATAATTCATAGGCCAGATATCTCACATTCAAATACTATATTCTTATAAATTTTTGAGGTTGGTCCTTAGTCAATCTTCGCCCACTAAAAACTTCGCCCTTACCCACAACAAAAGGTAAAGGTAAAAGGACACTCCCAGTATCCCGCACAAAGTAGGTAGGGTTCGAGTGAGGGTTTTCTTTTTCCTGAAAGATACGGACAAATCATACCAGTTCTCCCAAGGAGGGAATAAAGAAAGATGCACGCAGTCAAGAAACCCTCAACTGATACCTGCGCCCAGTAGGGATCAAACCCCAAACCTTCTGCTCCACATGCACATGCTCTTTCCATTAAGCCACAAACCCTTACCCATAACCACAATAATAAATAGTTAAATACTCTTCAAGATCACATAGAGATGCAAATCATTCAAATTAATATAACACAATTGTCAAAAGTTTACAATTTCCTTTTCAAGATCTCATGATTTCACCAAGAATTTGAAGCACCGAAGTATAAGTACCAAAAATTACAATCAAAACACTAAGTAGTAGAATAGCCAAAATAAGCACCATCTCAACTCCCCATTTAGTGCCTGAAATTTTCAAGTAACACAAACAAGGTATTGTTAATGAAGCCGTAGCACTTAGTAAAGCTCCAACAAGTGACATTAGATACCCAAAGAATGGAACAGACAAAGCTACAATTACTTGTGTAGCTACCAAAATTGTTCTCAACACAATTTTGAATGATTTTTTGTTTTGGTATGTTGGAAACCAACTTTCTAAAGACATCGCCACTGGTTTTAACATGAGTGCATACTTTGCTAGTGGAATTACCAATGTTGTGAAGATTGCTACATGTGAACCCATTTTTTGCTTCGGAAGGTTTAATGTTATTTGGGATTCCAATTCTGGTCCGAACATTAAATATCCAAGAATTGCCATTATAGCGTAACCAAGGGTACATACGGCAAAACATATAAGCAAGACCTATCATAAATACAAAAATGCACTAAGCAGATTCAAAAATAAAAAATAGAAGTATATTTTAGTGTTAGATGCTAATAATGAAATAAATAAAGCCAAACCAATACCAAATAATTTGAATAGCATTCCAAGAAATAATGAATTTGACAATAGTGGTGGACGTATTTTGGGCTTATCGCCTTAGGATCAGAGTTTACTATCTACCATTCATCTAAATTAAAAATTTTGAATTGTTAACATTTTAAAAAAAAGTTCAATATTTAAAATAAAAATGTCATTGTCCCTCTAATTTTTTTGTTTCTGTGCAATTATTATAATTAAATTTAAAAATTCCATACTTAAAATGCCTAGTGAGGCGCCACTATTTATCACCTCTAATGTGCATGCTGGAAGAATGAAGCTTAAGAAAATAGTTTGTTAGCCAGGCATTCGCATTTACCCTAGATTTTTATAAAAACAAATAAAAATAAACAATTTAAACACAATATTATATATATAAAGGACATTTTTTTTTTTGAAATGGCGACGGATTGAGGTCATAGCTATATTTTTTAAAAATTTGCTGAAAGGTGGCGACGAGATGGGTCGTGGCCTTTTAGGCAACAACTTGGCATTGCGTCTGAATTTAGTGTCCACTACAACAGCGATGAGCAAAAAAAAGCGTCGCTAAAGCCATTTAGGCGACGCCAGATGCCATCGTTATTGGTGCCTATCTGTGTAGTGTCAAAAAGTAGCGCGCCAGCTACTAGCTAGCTAAGCATGAGCAGAGCATTTACCGTAGAAAATTGTTGTTTGTTGTGCATAGAAGTATAGAGAGGAGGAAACACAGGGTGAGCAGTATAACAAAACATGAACAAACTAACAGCAGTCGGCAATCCATTCAACTTGAACAATTCTCCTTTTGTTTCGAACCCAATTCCTTCGAACGCACCAACCCATATGACCGATATTAGTATCACAAACGAAGCTACAACACCACCAGCAGAGATATACGCAAGTATGCTAAGATCATCTAACCAAACAGTCGGTAAAACAATCAGAGCCACGATTATAATGAAGCTCGATTTTCCGTCGATTGAAATTCCAATCAATTCGACAGTCAAATCGGGAAATAAATTGTTTAAATTGTCGCCCTCTAAAATTAGGGATCCTGTGATAACCATATAGAGATCTGCGTAAAGAACTAGGGTTACCAGAATTTTGCCGATGTTACCAAATGCATGTTCGCCTATATCAGGATATGATTTGATGGTTGGATCGACATCCATGCACCTTTTTACAAGTAAACCCGTGTATGTAGCCGCCATGGATATGATGAAAAGTAAGATTAAGCTCAGCCATCCTCCTGATGCCAATGCATATGGAACCGATAGAATTCCGATTCCTACAGAGTGTCACAGTATTACCACAGAATTAGGATTAAAGTTCATATTATCATGAGTAATGTCTGGTGTACAAATTTGTGTGTCGCAACATCTTGTTTTGTTACATTGAACATATAATGAAATTCTCATCTTGAATTTTTATTGTGCCCATTTTTAGAAAGATTTTATAAGAGTCGTGTTAAAATGGGTCGCGCCAAAAACGAATTCTACTATAATTAGAATGAAGCGGACTATAAAAAGGCATAATAAGGGTCAAAAAAGCCCTTTTAAATAGCATTATTGATGGATAATTTTATTATTATAAATGACAATGACAATAGAGATTATTAATGTTTCTACAATTTAATCATTATAAATATTAATTTAATTATTATAAATTCATTAATAAGGATTATAATAATTGAGTCAATCTCATGTGCGATGGTTGTACACATGCGACCAACCCACAATCCCAGCCCAACTCCCCTCAATACAATTCCAGCCTATTTAAGTTGTAAAATGCCTAATTCAATAATTATAATGTCTACTTCAAGGCTTAAAATGACAACTCGAAGCTTCAAACTACCAAATGAACTCTTAGAATGTCAATTCCATTTGCCTACTCCAATACTTAAGTTTAATATTGTACTCCAAGCCTAAATTTGCCAATTTCAAGCCTTAAAATGACAATTACAAAGCTTAAATTGCCTAATATAATACTTAAGTTTAATATCCTAATCAAAACCTTAAAATGTCAACTCCAAGACTCAAATTTTTAATTACAAAGCTTAAAATGCCTGCTCTATGACTTAAGTACTATAATTTTTTTATACCTTATCCCATTAACTAATATTCCTTCTGTACTATACATTTTTAAATGTTTATTCCAAGGCTAAAAATCCTCATTCAATTGATCAAAAGGCCCATCAAATCAAATTCCTCTTAGGCATTTCTTCAAACACTTGGCATGCAAGCTCAAAAAATGAGAACTAAATCAAAAATATTAATATGATAAGTATACATTAAAGCATGGAAAATATACAATAATAAAAAATTTATAAAAATTCTCTTTAAAAAACAAAATAAAGGTATCAATTATTTTATGACTTCCATACAAATTAGATCTCAATTATACTTACAAAGGAATACCTATTATACCAATAATTTCTTAACTACTATATTTGATCAAACGTAAACACAAATAATCTTCAAACACAAACATATAACTACTACACTTAGATGATTGAAATGTATCCAATTAAAATGATCTATTTGTAGATGTCATGGGAAAAAATTTAGAAGTCGTACAACTACATAGAGATGGAGGCAAAAATAGATTCATCAGTTGGAGATGTTTCATCATCTCCATCTCCATACTTGTCATCATCATTATCATCATTGTCTTTAACATCAAGCAATGGCTACCTAATGTACATTATAAATTGAAATCTTGATATCATGAAAGAATTCTATCTTGTATAATCAAGCAAACAAAAATACATAGAGACCACTGAAAAAGTAAATCAGAAAAAAAAAAGGAGAGAGAAAGAGGACCGGTAAAGTAGTTTTTTCTTTTAATTTTCTTAATGGGCTACCAAGCCCAATATAACGTGTGGTCTCACACATAAGACCCTCTCACAAGAGAATTGGTGATAATAATAAAAACAGTCGGGCTTTGAAAGCGCAACCCTTATAAAGCCCATATTAAGTTTAAAGAGTCCTTATCCGATTCGGCCCATATTTACCTAGGCCTAACCCTGCCTTATCCGGCCCATTGAACACCCATATTTGTATCGATGAAATAAAGATAATTGTGCATATTTTATAAGTCATTAGAGTCATTCCTCCTTTTGTTAAATGGTTTTGAAATGGTATATGTTTGACTTATGATGTGATTGTAACATCCGTCTTTTAAAAAAAATAATAAAATAAATAATAATAATAATAATAATAATAATAATAATAATAATAATAATAATAATAATAAATAATATAGTAATAATAATTCTATTAAAAAATTCAGAAATTTAAAAATAAAAAAAAAATAAAAATAACTCTCTATTAACAAATAACTTCCTACTTCTCCCTCTAAATCTTATAACTAACCTCACTTATCTATTATAAATTAAACCAATTACCCATAATTCATTCACATTATTACTCAGACTTCCTTTTTCTCCTACAAACTACTTCCTCCATCTCCCATTTGCTTAAAATTCAGTCAAGAAAACGCAAGATTTTGATATTAAAGACAGCTGATTCTAGACCGAGATTATTAGGAGCGTACGTTGTCTAGGATCGCGTGACAAGGTAATTCTCAATGTCCATCTAATTAGAACTATCCCGTTAGTATTATGTGCTAAGTGATAATTAATGTGCTTAAATAGGATGCATGATTTTATATGACATTATTTTATATGATGTTATGTTTTATATATTCTCAAATTATATTTACTATTATTTTTGTCAAACTTGAATTTATAATTACTATTTTGATAAAATTTATATTATTATTTTGATAACGAAATTTGATACGATTTAGTTGAAAGAGAAATATTTATAATATTATTTTGATGAGAGTTGTATTATTATTTTAATAGTGATTCTAAATGCGATTGAATTTGGGAGAAATATATTATGATATTAATATTGCAATTGAATATTCTTGAGATATATTTTTCTTGGGAAAACCTATGATCATAAAATAAAATGTATAATGTATGTTTGATTATATGTTTGTGTGCTTGCGACGAATTATTAAAATATATTAAATCACGTAAAGTGTAATACGAGGGAAATGAAGCTCTTATATTTGTTGTGATCCAAGTATAAGGGTGATGAACAGGTTCTCCTGTTTGGTTAGTATAGCTGCCGACAGGTATTATTATTTCTGATACTTGATACGATGTTTGGTCTTCCTTCTATTTGTTGTGATCCAAGTAGAAAGGGTGTGCACACTAGGGTTCCCTGAGACTACTCTGCTGGCCTTAAATTATTTTGGGTGACGACCTCTTGATGAAGTAGGTATAGGGGTAAAGCCTCGGCCTACTGGCGTTCTCGTTCCCTCAAATTAAAAAAAATGATTATGTGTTTGTCATTATTAAATATCAAATTAATAAATTGGTTTATGTGATATTATATATATTGTTTTCTCACATTGTTTTTCTTTTAAACTCAGCGATATGTATATTTTTTTTTCAAAATTATTTTCAATTTAATTATATTTTATTTTCTTAAACTATTTTCAAACTTAATCGTTTTACGGGATGGAGTTGGAATTACTCAATTTTTTGATTTTGAGAGTTTTCCCCTTTATTTTCTTGCATTCTTATGTTGCAGGTTATTGATTGCGTGGGAATCGTGGAGTGAGGATCACCTAGAAACATAGCTTTTATTAGAGTCGTATTTCAGTTTAAATTTTACCTTAAGTTGTTTAAATTTTATATGGACATAGATTGCGTTCAGTCTTTTCTTATGTTGTAAACCCTCTGTTGGATTTAAAGTTATTAAGTTATTTCTTAGTCGTTAAGCCTTACATTTATTTTATTAGAAATAGATGTGGCGGTAACACTCCCATAAGTAGGTTTTGGCTCATGTTTTTCATAAAGGGTGTTTTCAAAAGTTCGACCTATTCTGAGGGTGTTACAGTGATACCCCAGATTTAGCTTTAAAAAAAAAATTGATATACTACTCATATCAATAAGGTGCATTTTATTTTCATGGGAACTCATTTTCTAAGAACTTCACACAAACCATCTTAGGATGGATGACCTTCCAGAAATTTTTTCTGGGCGCGCATGAGTGAGGCCAAAGCGCGCTAAAAAGACTTATGATGGTTTGTGAGGCCAGTTTACAGTGTAACATTTGAGAAATTAATAATTAAGATGAGTGTGTTTAAAAGAATTGTAAGTACGAGAATGACCTTATATATACATAATATAAAAATATTCCAAACTTAATTTCTTTTCTCTTTTACTTCTTTTAATTTAAAAAAAAATAATAAATAAAAATAAAAATAAAATATATCAAACCTTTATTACTCTTTCTCCCTCTCACTCGTTGGAACCCATAGGAAGAATCAGAGTCATGTTCTTCCTCTGATTTCTTCTTCCTCGAATTCCTTCTTCCTCTGACTTCTTCCTCTGATTTCTCCCTCTGAATCCTTGATTCTGATTTTCGCAAGAAGAACAACAATGGCCGTTGTCTTCTTTGTCTTCGACCTTCGAAGGAAGCCACAGCCCTAACACCATCCCCTTCATCTAATTTCGAAGCAACAATTTCGTTATTCATCTGATTTCTCTCCTGGTTCTTCAAGAAACGTAGTCCTTCACTTGATTTTTTTTGAAAAGTAACGAACTAAAGCTAATCAGGTATTATCTACTCGATTCTTTCTTTGATTTTCGACACATTATTTCAGCATTATCTTTAACTTTTCTTTGATTTCGAACCACCATAAGTGTAGAAGCAGCCGAAATCTTCCTCCCTTGACTTGAATTCTGCCGATTTGGGGAAGGATTGAGTGAGTTTTGGTCCTCTTGATTAAACATCAAATCCAAGCTGAAAATAAAGCATTGAACCTGAATTTTTCCGTTTCTTGCTGCTGTAAACAGAAGGTAGTCCTTCTTGATTTCTTTCCTTGTTTTTCCTTAATAATTATACTCTTATTCATATACTTTCCCTTGTATAATCTTTCATTCATGTGTTAAACCCTAAATGTTGTTGAATCTTGGAATGTATATGAGTTAGTTAGATGATTTATTAAATTGGAAATTCATGGAAAATGTGTTATTAGTGAGTTATGTGATGATGAGAATTTAAGTGTGGGCTATGATTTTAGTAGTAGATTATTCGAATGATTTAGTTGTGGTTAGTTCAGTGTTCTTGAATGTAATATTAACCTTTTCAAATTATGGTAATGGTTAAATGTTGATTGATTGGTTGTTATTGAAGGTATCTAGGGTTCGTGTGGAAATTATTAGTTGAATGGATAAAGTAGCTGAATCTTTCTTTTGGATAGTTTGTTAATCTTGTTTAGTTTCTTGGTTTTGAGTTTAGATGAACATGGAAGTGTTTGAATTGGAATACAAAGGGAATTGTGGAGACGTATAATCTTTACAAGAATATAAGCTAGACTAAAGCAAGGTTATTTATTTTGATGATATTGAGGGTTGGAGTTAGGACTTGCACAATCTCTGAAATGAGAAATATTAGAATAGAAGATGGAACTAAGATGTATTATTAGGATGAGATGCAGTGAGCTATATGAACCTAGTTGTAGTATCGTATGCTTTGTTGTGATGCTATATTTGTTATGCTTCAGGAGGCAATATTATCGAGGAGCCCTTCTAGTGATCGCGGAGTACCAGACTTAGCTTCTTGAAGCGTTCTTTTGGTGAGTAGTAGCAGTCCCTTAAAGGGTTTGGCTAGACTACATTCTTGAAAATAAACTTTTTACTAAAGCTCTTTGAAATTGAAAACTGTTGAGACATATGTTGTTGTGAATGTTTATGTTGATATTATGATATGGTCAATGGATCAGACTTGCGAGCTGGTCATTGACGGAGTTGAGGAACATTGTTCCCTACTCCCTGTTTTTGAAGTAAATTGTCATTCAGATATTGACTAGCTTCACCCAAGAGTGACATAGCCTTAGAGCTATGGATGTTCCTCTCAACTAGACTCCCTGTGCGCACATAGATCTAGGAAACTGATGTTGCTTTTAAACCTATGATTTGATTTACTGTGTTTTGTTGTTTTGGATTGTTACTTCTCATTCAGTTTAATCGGACCTTCTGTTGTTTTCAACTTTTAGCTTGTCTACAGATCGGAACCAGTCGGGAATAATGGATTAGCGGAGGTGATTAGAGGTTCCAAGGATGTATATTGAGCTGAGCACTTAGGAATTCGTAGTTTTGTATTAGGATTTTGGATAAATGTAAATTTGATTTGGCTGTGTTGGTTATATCGGACTTGTGGAGAATTGTATGATTATCCTTTATTTTAGTTAGATGTTTGTTTTGAGATATAGCTGAGTTAGTTACGTTTAAGAGCTGGTGATCCCTTTACTCTAGTTTTGGAAGTGTGATTTCAGTTTCTTGGGAAAATAAACCCCTTGATGACCCTGTTTACTCAGTCAACGGTAATTCAGGTTGTTACATACAGTCTCCATGGATAGTTAGCGGCGGTCCTAAGGGTGGAAGTGTTACATATGAAGTGATTAGAACCCACATTATTTCTCCGATTAGTTAGAGACTTCTTATGATTGAAGTGTGGATGAGAATCGAATTGAACCAAGACCTTTTTTCAGGTTGACTTCTATACAATATTAAAAGAATCTACTAGATCAAAAACCTAAGCTAATCTTTGTTATTTGACTTATATCTTTTTGCTAATCTTTCATATGCAACTATTATTTTTCTATCGGTCATTCAACTAAAATTTTACTATTGTATTGGTCATCCAATTATAATTTTTTGCTACAGTATGTTTTTTTATTTATTATACTCCCTCCTATTTATCATAAGTATCTCGTTTACTTTATGCATTCTATCCAATGCACTTATTTAATCCTTAATACTTCATATCTAATTATGTATAATTAAGGATTATAAAAAGTTAATATTAATAAATTTTACATTAAAAACAATCAAATAAAATCTCACATGGGCGACTATATTTTGACTTATAGATTATTAATAAAATACAATTTAAGAGTAATAGGTAGATAGTGTTCCAAAAAATAAATATGACACCTAAGATAAATAGGAGGAATTAATACTTTAACCTCAAATTAAAACCCCTTACTTTGTCCCTATTGTAGACCTATAACAACATCAACATATAATTATTTATTTATTTTTAAAACACACCCTTTATGAAAATTACAAAATATTAATTTTTGATGCAAAATGTGCAAGAATTTGGGCTCGATTCCAACTCTATTTCAGGATCTGTATTTTCCACATGTCCGAATGACGTACCATATCCGTTGTAGTCTAGTTGGTTAGGATACTCGGCTCTCACCCGAGAGACCCGGGTTCAAGTCCCGGCAACGGAATTTTTTTTTCCCAGTCAACAAGATTACTATATTTTCTTGAAGTGCACAATTTTTGAACAAATTTTTATAATTTGTGCGGTAGAAATAAACTGATAAATGACTAGAGCAATTTATTGAAAACAGATTAGTCACAAATTGTATCGCTTTATTGTTCTTTCAGGTCATTGAGTTGATTTCGAATCAGGTGTTTTGGGTCAATTTAAAATCGGGTTTCGTATTTACATTGATTTTTGCATAATTGTAATTTTTTTTATTTCATAATTTGTGCAGTAGAAATAAACTGATAAATGACAAGAACAATTTATTGAAAACACATTAGTCACAAATTATATCGCTTTCTTGTTCATTCGGGTTATCAAGTTGATTACGAGTCAGGTGTTTTGGGTCGGTTTAAAATAGGGTTTTATGTCTACATTAATTTTTGCATAATTGTAATTTTTTTAAATAGGGTTAAATTGAATTTGATTATAAGATCAGATGAATTTCAAATCGTTGAATCTGATTTGAATACTCTATTTATAACGTTCAATATATGCTAGTACATCGTCATAACTAGACCTGGGAAAAATTGATCCGACCCGAAAATTGATCCGAAACCCGCCCGAAAAAATTGGGTTGAAACCCGGAAATTATGACCCGAACCCGAAAAATGACCGAACCCGTAAAAAAACGGGTCGGTCGGGTCCGGGTCGGGTCTGACCCGACGGGTTGGTGCTTGTTAAAAAAACCTAAGTTCTTGAATTTCCTCCTCTTCCGCCATTCCTAAGTTAAAAAAACCTAAGTGTTGCTGCTGCCGCCGCCATTCCTCCTCTTCCTCAAGTTCTCTCGCTCGATTTTGCTGCCTCCATTCATCTTCCTCAAGTTCTGACGCTCGATTTTGCTGCCGCCATTCATCTTCCTCAAGTTCTCACGCTCGATTTTGCTGCCGCCATTCATCTTCCTCAAGTTCTCACGCTCGATTTTGCTGCCGCCATTGTCGAATGTAAGTTACTTGCTGATTTGAATCTCCTTTGTCTTCATTCCCTTAGTCCCTTTCCTTTGATTCTTTGTTGATTCTTTGTTTTTGTTGTTGATTCTTGTTGATTCTGATTTGTTGATTCTGATTTGTCTTCATTCTCACGCTCGATTTGTTGTTGATTCTGATTTGTTTTTGTCTTCATTCTGATTTGAATCTCCGAGGACGTTTAATTAAGTTTGATTCAGATTTTCAGTACTATAGTGATGGATAACTGGATAGTTTGTTCTTGGGTTACTTTTGGAGCTCACACAACACTAAAAACTCCACCTTTTTGTTTGGTACATGCTTTCCTGAAAATGCTTTGTATATGATCATGTTCGACTGTAACTGTGATCAAGGAGTGAAAGACATGAATAATACCAATCGTGGTACTTGAACGGCTGACTACATTGTACATTTGTGCTCCTATTTGTCGATGTAGTTGCTTATTGTGGACTGTAATTTGAAGGGTGTACTTCTCTGCGAAATTGGTGTTCTGTGTTAGTTAAATTCTTATTATTGGTTATGTTATTGGCGATCTTGGTTGATTGATTGAATTGTAGTACAAGTTAAGTAAGTTTGCTGCTTTAAAAATTTGTGTTGCTGTTGTGTAAAGTCTGGGTTTATAATGTATGGGTTTTTTGTATGTTGTTTGTTTGTTGATAAGCATGTCAAAACAAAAACGAAGACCTCCAAAATCTCCATTTTCAATGCCAAATCTTCCAATAATTCAAGGATATACTCAACTCTCACCATCTTCATCCTCAACTCCATCTTCAACTCCAATTATTTCACCGGGATTTTCAATCTCTTCTTCATGTAGTGCGAATTCATGTCCAAGTGTGGGTAAGTTATGAATAAATTTGTTTTTTTTTTTATAAATTAGTTTAACTGAATGTTTTTTTATAAATTAGTCTAATGTTTAATTTTGCTAAGTCGGTCATTGAGTAATCAGCTTGATACAAACTTGTTTCTTTGTCTTTATGAGTAGAAGAGCAAGCAGCTACAAACAACATGAATGCGCCACTGTCCGAATGTAAAAAAAGAAAATGGACTTCTCCTGTTTGGAAGGATTATGATTGTTTTGATGGTCACATGTTTGAGGACAATATTCCAAGAGCTCTTTGTAAATATTGCAAACAAGGTCCTATTCTTGCTCATTCTACTAATGGAACCACAAATTTTAAGCGTCATAGTGAGTCTTGCTTTGCACGAGCTACTTTTGAAATTAACAAACAAAAAAAGGGTAAGAAAGACAAGGGTGATCTAAAACATTTTGACCCTTCCATGTATAAGCAATTAGTGGCTAGGGCAATTATAAGACATGGTTATTCCTTTACATTTGCTGAAGATGCTGAAAATCGAGCTATACATAGCTTCTTAAATGAAGATTGTAAATTTATTTGTCGAAAAACCGCTAAGAAGTATTGCTTAGAAGTCCATAAAAATGAAAAACTTAAGTTGAAGAAACAAATGAGCATTGGGGTGTCTTCAAAATTTTGCTTAACTACTGATATGTGCATTCGATTGTGGATGAGGATTATCTTTCATTAACTGCACATTATATTGATGATGATTGGAAGTTACACAATAAGATTATTGCCTTTTGTCATGTCCCCCCTCCTCATAATGCCAACATGATACATGAGAGGTTAATTGCAATTATAAAAGAATGGAAGCTTCAACAAAAGGTGTTCTCAATCACATTAGACAATGCTAAGTACAATGATAATATGCAAAAATTGCTTGCTCATAGTCTAAGTGTGTATAATCCATTGCTTGCTTATGGTGATTATTTTCATGTTCGTTGTGGTGCTCATATTTTGAACTTAATTGTTCAAGATGGTTTGAAGGTCATTGGAGATGAAATAAAAACAATAAAGACCTTGGTTAAGTATATAAATGGTTCTGAAGTACGAAAAGCAAAGTTGAGGGAGTGTGCAATTGGTATTGGTGTTAGTATTTCTAAAAAGTTGTGGTTGGATTGTTCTATAAGATGGAATTCTACCTATAGGATGCTTGAAAGGGCATTGATTTATTGTCCTTGTTATGAAAACCTGAAAAGAATTGACAACGACCTTCCTAATATTCCTACACATGATGATTGGTCAAAGGTTAAAAAAATTGTTGCACTTTTAAAACCTTTTGATGATATAACAAAACAGTTTTCGGGGAGAAATTATCCAACTGCCAACTTGTACTTTAAAAGTGTGTGGAGAATCGAATGTTTGTTGATACAATATGCTGATTGTGAAGATGAGTTTTTAAAAGATATGGCAAAGAATATGAAAAATAAATTTGATAAATATCGGGAAAATTATAGCGTTGTTCTTTCTTTTGCTGCCATGATGGATCCTCGTTATAAATTTCAATTGATCAAATATTGTTTTGAACACTTGGATCCTCAAAATGGGTCCTGGAAAGCCAACCAAGTCAAAGACAAACTCTATGATTTATTTGCGGAGTATGTAAGGAATGATACTCCCTATGACCGTGAAGCTAGTAGTCATGTCGTGGATGATGATCTTCCTGTAAGTATTTTTTTTTTTGAAGTTTTTTATAATTGTATTGTTATTATTTTAACCTTCTAATTACTAGTACTTTAATAGGGATTTTCATCTTTTGCTGGAGGGACTAGTGCAAATTTGTCACAATTAGATATTTATCTTGAGGAGTCTAGGCTTGATCATCATCTTGAATTAGATGTATTGCAATGGTGGAAAACAAATGAAACTCGACATGCACAGGTTGCGCGTATGGCAAGGGATTTATTAGCCATTCCAATTACTACTGTTGCATCCGAGTCAGCTTTTAGCTTAGGAGGTAGAATGCTTACTAAGTATAGAGCTTCTCTTCAACCGGATACTGCTGAGGCTTTAATTACTAGTCGTAGTTGGCTATTTGGTTATAAAGTAAAAGAAGGTAAATTTATCAATTATTTGAGTTTTGAATGCAAATAATATGATCTTCGATTCGTTAAACTAAAACTATAGTTTATTTTGTGAATTTGTTTTATGTTGATAGATCCACTTGAAAATGGATTAGAGGTTGATCTTCCACCAATGTGTAATGAAGAAGCTAACAAAGATTTAGAAGATAAAGATGAAGATGAAGATGAAGAAGATGAAGATGAAAAAGAAGATGAAGGCGAAGAAGAAAATCAAAATGAAGATGAAGTGTTTGAACAATTTGCTATTTAACATGTTCTTATTTATACATTTAAATTGATTCATTTGGATTTTTTTTTTTTGTAGTATGATGCATTTTAGACATTTTAATGATTTTTTTTTTATGTTGTATTAGTCGATTGGATATTCTGATGTTTTATGGTAACCCGTTGGATCAATCCGAACCGACCCGAAACCCGGAGTGATCCGACCTGAAACTGGCCCGATCCGAAACTGACCCGACCCGAAAATGACCCGACCGAAATTAATCCGATCCAAAACCCGACCGACCGACCGACCGTTTTCCCAGGTCTAGTCATAACTCATAATCAGATGCCCCTTTAGATAAACAGTCTTCTCATTCTTGTAGTAGTTGCACATTACAACGAGGGCAGCATGGGCGGATCTAAGTTTTGTATTATATATATGGGTCAACAGTCAATATTGTAATAAATTAAAATTTAAAAATATTTGGTTTTATTAAACACTTCAGAAATTGTGAAAAATGTTTATATAGAAAAAAAAGACTAGCAAATTAAGTAGTATATTTCACCGTCACTATCAGTATAAGTATTTTAAAAATAAAATAAAACTATATATTATTAGAAAATGTTGGTGATGTGTTGTGGGTTACGTTTCAAACTACTGAAATTAAGGATACATCATTTGTGATGCATAATGTATATATATTTATTTAAAAAGTTTCTATTATAAATTTATTTAATTGTATTTTAAAAAATTGGATCTTTAACTATTAAACCATAACATAAGTAGTTTTGTATTGAAATAGTGCCCACTAAAGCAATGTGCATCAACTTTAAACTTAGAAAATATATGAATTAGGTAGTATGAGTGGAGTGCAGAGGAAAAAATTGTCCTTTAGTAATACTCTATTGAAATACCATAAATAATATATTATAGTTTTATAATACGCTATTTGAAAAATTGTCAAAAATAATTCAATTTTTTAATTATCCACTGTAAATAATTTCAATTATAAATTATTTTTTAATAATTTTTTCTTTAATATGTATTTTCTTCTAGTATACTCTATGGGTTAGGGAAAGGGTGGAGTTATGGTGGTTTAGGTCACTAGACAAAGAAAAAACATACGAAAAAATTAAATTATTAGAAAATAATTCAGAGATAAGATTATTCGCAGTAAATGGGAGAAAAATTGTATTATTTTTGATAATTTTTTTAATAATATTTTAATGTATACCTTCCCTACAATAGAAAACGTAATTTTCAAACCCTCACTTTGAAGGATAAAAATTCAAATTTAATACGTTATTGACTCCCTCATCTCTCTCTCGTTAACCACAAATCCACAATTATTAACAAAAAATATGATAGACTGTCGCAAGCTTTAATTTCTCAATGGTAACTCAAAACATTTAAGGTAAATCCAACACTCATCTATGCTTTTAAGGCAATAAATACAATTATATATATATATATATATATATATATATATATATATATATATATGGGCGAAAGCAAATATGCAATGCAAGTCAAGAATATCAACTGATAGCATTTAACTCATAATATATAAAATTATATATCTAAATAACGTTACTTTTTAGATAAATATTTGTAGGAGTTTTGCTTTTGTTCCAACATTGACATTATTTGTTCAAAACCTCACCAATCACTTTTTAATTCTGAAAAGAATACATATCCATTTAGATTTTAATCAAAATTTTTTGTCTTCACACTCATAAACATGAGAAGACAAACATTGAAAAGTACGGACGATTAAATTAAAAAGTTGGTCTTTAAAGTCTCAGAATACTTTCTCGGGTAATCATTTCAAAACCTTTTCAATTTCAAAACGTGGATGCAAGTATTTTTTTTTAATATTATCGACACCATTTGATTTTATTTTAGATTCGCCTCTAAAAGCTATGATTAGGATTTAAAGATGAATTCTCGAGTCGAGTCATAACCTAAGCAGACAGACCCAAACTTAGATTCTGCCCTATTAACATAATATTTAGTAATAGAATGATGAAAAGTAAAGAAGGGTGGCGTACCGGTGATGGAGTTGAGGCCATTGAAACAAGTCTGAAAAAAAGAAGTGTTGCCTTCTTTAATTGATATGTTAATATTTGGTGCTTCCAATTCATTGAGCAGTGGTTCACTAACATCAACCAGCTTGTTGCTATCATTATTCTCACCCTCCATTATCGTTAGTTGTTTTTCTTGCTATTTTATTTTCTCTTTATAATGAATGTGTGAATTTTGTGAGAGAGAATAGAGAAGGAAAACGATGTATCATATACAAACCAAGGATCACATTATAACGTTGAATATATTTTGCTTATTTTATCAACTTTACTTTTTATGTTGATTCATTGGGTTATATATGTATCACTTTTTTCACGTAATGTCATGATTAATATTTCCTTAGTTTTTACATTTTTTTTATTTTTATTTGGTTTTTTCATTTACTTTTTGCATAAATAATTTGAATGTAGACTAAAAAGTCATAATTTTTTTTGGCAGCTAAAAGAGAAATATATTAACTCTAAAAGAAACTTTTTACAACTTAGACTATAAAAGAAGAACACTTCCCAAAACACAAAGGGAAGCAACACCAAACAAACAAAGTATTATTTGAGAAGAATATATGAAAATGGAAGGAGTATTACTTAACATCATTTGTTTTTTTTCACCACTCAATGCACGGATCAAATCGTTAATATCTCTAATTATGCATATTAAAAAGTATGGAAACGAGAAATTAATAAACTTTGACTCGACATGATTCAAATTTAAATAAGATCTAATACTTAGAATCGAGATGATTCAAGTAAGATCTCATATGACTGTTTGATGAATAGCGTTGAAGTCAACTATAAAAAAAAAGGAAAAAGTATTATTCTAAACTAATTTATATTTTGTTACGAATAAAAAATTTAACGTTGGTCCGAGTCTTGATAAATGTTCATTCAATGCACGTCACAGATTAACAAGTATATTATTATTATTATTATATTTTGGGCTCCATGCCCTCAACGCCATATATATATATTTATTATAGAAATATTAGTAAGATTTATGACTTTCCATGAGAAGTTAATATCATGATCCATGTGAATCTCGAAACCACCATTAAAAAAAACTATATAATTATTCAGTTAATCTTGCAAGCAACCGTCTTAATATAAGACTAATAGCTTAATCAGTTTAATTATAGTTTTTCTTATATGCGATCAGTAATTAATCTATTTAAGGTCATAATCGATACTTTTAACGTCAAAATTAATTTTTTTTATAAGTTATAACTAATCATTTAATTGATTATTTTATACTTCTATATAATTGATCACTGTAAGGTCTGGATTCATCATCATTAAATCAAAATTGAAATTTTTTATAACTGGATTCATCACCATTAAATCAAAATTGAAATTTTTTATAACGAAGAATCAACAGCTTTAAACTCTTGATCATTTTCAAGAGCATTCATTAAATCAATTGGCAAACATAACTCGAAATTGACACTTCCTCCGTTCATCCAAGGTAAGCAAACACTACTCCTACAGGCTACAACTTCATTTCCAGTTTCATTATGAGCAAAAATTGTTAGGGGAAGAGCAGTGCCAGTACCTCTATTTGATGTATGCATTTCATACTATATTTTTATGCTCCTTTCCCTTGCATTTTATGGCATTTTGATATGTGATTTCGCATTTTCCATGTGATTTTACGCTTGGTTGGAGTTTTGTGTGTCTTTGATTATTTCAGGCCATTTTACTCCACTCTTGTATTGGAAGCGGATCACTCTTGAGCATTAGAATGCGTGCTTCGAGATTTGGCAGAGTTCGAGACCGCAATACGACACTTTTGTGAGCTCACGGGCCCATTCGGACATGTTTTTAGTCCCGTTGAGTCTCGTTTGTACTTTTGCCGCGTTCTCATGAAGAAAAGTAAGCACAAGATGATGGATCCGGGCGGGTATTTTCATACCCGGGTGATTTCAAGCAAGAAGTAGCAGCGTAATCATCCAAGCCCAGGAACCGGTCGGGTCTAGCTTAAACCCGGCCGGGTTTGTCTAAAATCACTTGCTTGAATGTTCAACCCACAGACCCGGTCGGGTCTTGCTTAAACCCGGTCGGGTCCTGCAATTTCTACTCTCTCGAAAACTCTCAGCACACGGACCCGGTCGGGTCTTCCAAAAACCCGGTCCGGTCCTGCTTTAATAACCGTTTTTCGCACAGTTTTCTTATTTTAATCACTAAGGAATGTAATAGACGGGGAAGTTAATTTTTTTTGGGTTTTTTTTTTAGAGACAATGAATTCTTCACTTTGGGAAAAAGAAACTATGTAGCTTTCATTTACTTTCATTCATCATTTGGTATTCGAATTCAAGTATTATTTCTTTATCCCTTCCTTGTTATTATTTTTAATCATGTTTCCTTTAATGAATTCTTATTTTGTTGCATTTGATATGTGTGAGTAGTTTCTTAATCTAGGGTTAGATGGAACCCTAGCCATGATGTTGATGATGAATTATTGAATGCTAATCCCTTTTTGTTATGCATAATCCTTGTTCATGCTTGGTTTCTTATGCTAGTTAACTCATATATTTTCAAGAGAAATTTTGGAAATTATAGTTAACAATTCACTCAATCGCTAACGAAAGTTAGAGTTGAATGAATTGCTTTTTAAACCAAGGGCTTGATAATCTTCATGAAAATAGAAAGATTTGATTTTGGATCTTATAGAATACTATGCTCAATGTCATTACTATACTTGATTCCATGAAAATAGGTTTGATAGTATGGTAGTGAAGCTAATAGTCTTCGAGAGGAGTTATTAGTATTCTTAATGGTGTATTCGTCCTATTGAACTCGGTTATGATTGTTGTAAGGGTAGTAGGATCTCATTGTCATCATATCATGCTAGTGGGGAAGTTTATCCCTAGATGTTTTAGTATCATCGATTTACCTTTCTAATTTAATTATTTGTGCTCTAGTCATTTAGTTAGTTTAGACATATATTCTCCAATTTTGTGTGTTACTTAGAATCAATTGGTAGCCGGAAAATAATTATTTACTACGTTGTTCTCTGTGGATTCGACCCTAACTGCTGCTATACTAGTTGCATATTAGGATTTGTTTGATTGTACATAAACGACCTATCACTATTATTGATAGATGATTAAAGAGTACAAGAACTTTTATGTTCCATTAGAACCATCAGTTGCGTCGAATAAGGGTATTTATACTGTGCAATGTTTTACACTATTATTAATAGTGTCATTGACTATTCATTTGTTGTTTGAAATTTACAAGATTATCCATCGAATAATACAATTTTATTAAGTCCGCTCTGAAATTGTGAAAAAAGAACCATATTTAGGTAGAAATTGATTTACTTAACATTAAAATTGATCACTTATAAGTCAAATTGAAATTCTTTATTTTAATTGATCTATTTAAAATTTAATTTAAGTTGAAATTAATACCTTTAAAGATCAAAATTAAATTTTTATTCTTTAATTCTTAAAATTTTAACCATTTTATTTTTCAATTTTTAGCTTTCTGACGGACACACGATCTCAACGTCTCTTGCAAGTTTCTGTGACAGTTATTTCCTTTTTGTTATTTGGTGAATATCACATGGAAGCATGTGAAAAGTATTTCTGAAGAAATTTATATTGTACTACGTCTTTGGTTATCCAATACTCATTGTCTCTCCTATATTTGATTTTTAACACTATTCATTAATCACTCTAAATTTATGTTTTATTCTTAATTTATAAGTTATAACATAGTCAATTTGGATCTTGTTTGATTCATTTTAGTGCAAAGATCATTAATGTCAACTTTTTACAATTTTTAATTAAGCATAATGTCAAATTCTTCTTTACGGGCCAACATTCTGTCCCATACAACAACGCCGACCTAATTAGGAATGCACCCCGGTTGCTGCTTTCCACTAAAGCCAACCAGCTTGTATATGATTTAGTAACGTCTCCATCAATCTCCCCATTATTCTGACGATTAGCATTTTCTAATTAGTTTTTTTGAGTTGATTTCGTTAGTTGAGGTCATGAAGTGATTTGTTTAGTTGAGTGATCTTTGTCAATTGAGAATTATGTGATTATATTGTTGAGTTAGGATTATGAATTGGTGTGGCTATTTTGGAATTATGAATTATTTATTAGTTCAGATGATGAGTCGGTTTATTTAGTTTGAATGATAGTGTTAATTATTTGTGAGTTTTGTGAAGTAAACTATGAAGTTAGTTATATGGTTAGAAATTAGTTAAGTTGTGGAAATGACTAGAAATTATACGTTACGTGACAAAAATTAAACAAATGTTATGCCTACATTGTTCATAAGTATCAATTTGTTTACTAATATGTATATAACATTATTGAAGATAAGAAAGAATAGAAGGACATTGAATCAAGAACTAAGAAAATGTGATGCTTGAGATAAAATAAAGGGGAATTGGTGGTTTAAGTAAATAAGATATATGAATTAGTTGTATTAAAGCATGAATGAAAGGTTGTTATTTCATAAAATCAAAGTTAAAGCAATATAAACTAATTAAGTCAAATCTATTGTAGTTATTATTAACCATGTGGATGTTTATATTTAAAGATTTCGATTTCCTTGAGAAATTGTATTGACGAAGCTTGTCGTCTTGCTGTAATTAAAAATGTTGGATTTCTTATTCAAATCTTTAATAGAGGATTATAGAGGTATGTATTTCACTATAGTTGAGATTAGTTTGATTACAGGGAGATGTTATTCCTAAACTAGAAAGTTATTTTTTTTGAACCTTGAAATTATAGAATAGTAACAGAAAAGATATAAATGGTTTAATGTTTTGAAACGGTTCGGATTACCTCTGTGGTGTCTCAAGGAATTGGAACCTCGTTGGGATTATCTCGACACTACTTAATAGTTGGGGGGTACGTTGATCAGTACCTCGGACTTAGATTTTCTGCTATAGTTTGGCCGTTTGTGGGGTGTGCACACTAAGGATCTTCGTCTAATAGTTATCTGGAGGGCCTAGCTAGCCCAATGGAAAAAAAGGTTTGTTCCATTTCATAGATTTATGCTTTAAAGACTTTGAAATGAAAAGTTTTAGTAAAGAAAATAGAAAAGAAAATCCTATTCATTGCATAGATTAATGATTTCTAGACTTGAAAAGAAATGTTTTGGCATAGATAGTAGAAAGGTATTTGATTTATAAATACAAAAAAAAAAGAAGAAATCAATTTTGTAATGTATTTATAAAATAGTTTGTTAGCAAACGAAAATGATTTGTAAGGTTTAATTAATGTATCCTACCTGTATATATATTTTAATTCATGGTACGATATCTAGCTCAGGTTGTTTGATTAATACTACATGTCGACCTACATGAAGGTTAAAGTAAGGTATAGTCAGAATGCAACGTCAACTTATTTTGTGTAAACAATTATAAGATTTTCTTTCCGCTATAGTTTTATGTATAATTAGTATTTTGGTTGGGTTGTGAGAGAAATTAAATAAGCTATGTTAAATGTGTACTCAGCATAAGCTGAATTTATGGTTTTATTCTTTAAACCTGTCCTGATGGGGAACAGATTTTGAGAAGATTGAGATTGACGAAGTCAACGATAGCTGAAAGCGTAAAGATTAGTAACCAACAAAATAATCTCAACCAATCATATAAAATAATGTAAGTAAAAAAAATCTTTTATTTAAAATTATTTTAGCATTTATTTTGGATTATTAAAGAAAAGATTCCACCCTATGAGGTGATGGGATTTCGAAATGTTTGGCGTCTATGCCACTGGCTGGTTGTTATTTTGAAATGTTGGTTTTGAACTTGCAGGGTGACTTTTCAAGTCAAAAGAAAATTTTGGTTTATTCGATTTACAAATGGAACTCTGCTGAATTTTCTGCAGAAATTTATATATTTTAAGTCGTTTTAAATGATTCTTATAATGTAAGTTCTTTACATCTTTCTAAGGTTGTAAACTCTGATACTTAAAGTCTTTGATAAATGTCTAGCGGATAATATAATCAATTGAGTAATTGATTAGATTATTAACGTAACAGCCCGATATAAGTATAAAGCTTCCGCATTAGTTTAGATTAATCTTGTTTAATCACCTGGTTAGTTTCGGGTTGTTACAAAAAGCATACACCATGGTACGGTCTCCCAGATGGATTTAGAGATTTCCTCCATAATGACTGTAAAAATGAAAGGACTTAGTGTTGATCCTTGATGCAGTCCCACTTTAATTGGGAAAGACTCTGTCATACCCACCGGTGTATGTATGTTAATCGACACTCTGTCATGCATGTCCTGTATTACCTCGATGTACCTTCGTGAAATACCTCTATTCTTAAGGCTATCCCAAACGATGCTTCGTGGTATGCTATTGTACGCTTTCTCAAGGTCAATGAATACCATATGCAAATCCTTCTTTCGCTCCCTATACTTTTCCATCAGTCTCCTCAAAAGATGAATTGCCTCGATGGTTGATCTTCCCGGCATGAATCCGAATTGGTTCTCTATAATTACCGTCTCTCGTCTAATTCTTTTCTCAATCACTCTTTCCCACAGTTTCATAGTGTGGCTTAGAAGTTTGATCCCTCTATAGTTTCCGCATATTTGTGCATCACCCTTGTTTTTAAACAGTGGGATAAGTGTGCTAACCCTCCATTCTTCAGGCATCTTACTAATCTCAAGATGACATTAAAGAGGTTAGTAAGCCAATGAATTCTCTCCTCTTCTAAACCCTTCCACACCTCAATCGGAATGTTATCAGGTCCAACTGATTATGATTGCCCCATTTTTTTGAGAGCTTCTCCTACTTTCGTCGTGGTAATATCAATAATCAACCCATGATCTTTTATGTTCTTTGGATGTCCAAAGTTTGTCGAATTTCCTCCTTTAGACCCCTAGTCTCATTGAGCAGTTGGGATAAATATTGATGTCATCTCATTTTGATGTCTTCCTGTGTAAGGAGTACTCGTCCACCTTCATCTTTAATGAACTTCACTGTACCTAAGTCTTTCTTCTACCTAGATCTTGCTTTCGCCAACTTAAAAATATACTTCACTCCCTCTTTGGTATCAAGCTTTTGATAAAAGTCTTCAAACACACGATCTTTTGCCTCCACTACTCTTTCTTTGCCTCCCGTTTTGCTTTTTTATACCTCTCTTTCTTACTTATCCTATGTAACACCCTTGAATTTCCGACCCCCTAAACGGAACCAAAACTGCAAGGTAACGCAGGAAATTTGGGTGTTACATTTCAAAAAAAATAAAAATAAAGATAAAGAAAAGGAAAAGAAATAGAGGTAAAGTTTGATTGATTTAATTAAAGAGATTATAGAAAAACTTCCAAACAAAATCGTGCAGAAATTTCGGCAACATCTGCGTTGAAATTGGACTCACCAAAAGAAGATAAACACACGCACTAAAACATAATCAAGAAGAGGCAATATAAGCCTTATAACAAAATATCGCAGCGGAATGTTCATCGGCTAATCCTCTGTCGACATGCTCAGCAAGAATCGTGGTTCCAAAGTAAACACTTGAGTTTGAAGAAAGAAAAAGAACGACAACTATTTAAATCATACAAACCACAAAACAACGCAGTGGAGATAACTTATACAACAAGGAGGACATGTGCCTCAAACTCAAAACATAAACACCTGAATGAAAATATACTACAGGTAAAGTCAAAACAATAAGATTATTGCACACTTCAATACTCTCACTTATTCCCCTCGTATACAATACATGGAAGCTCCATCACCTGTAATGTCTATCTATGATGTCCCCGCTGCTCAACGTAAGATCATAGACCAACGCATCATAGTAGGGCCATCAAAGACGAGCCATCAACAATGAAAAAAAACAATACACGTCAGTAACTAACAACATGTTATACATATCACCAACAATCAATATCAACAAAACAAGGTAAGGGGGACATTCCAATTTCTAAGTATCAACTCCAACTACTTCTTGTTTCAATGTACTACTCAATGCCTTCACCATTTTCCTTTGCTTCTTTGATTTCATATATTCTCTTATGTGACAAGAGGCCACCATTTATTGGGGTTTGCAAAACCCACATGGCAACACCTCAGCCAAGGACGGTGATGGCTATGCCGGTGCCAAATGAAAAATTATAATCATACCCTCGTATAGCGACCATATACAGATGATCCATGCCTCCGGGAACTTAACCAACTAGGGTTCCAATCCAGTGGAGTCCCAATAAACAACCAACTTAATATCTCATCAATACGGGACTCATTCCCATTCATAAAACATAATTCAAAACTTATTAATAAGGAATCATTCCCATTCCATCTCATATAATCCAACATTCCACTCTCGCGACATCAAATTCATTCTTTACCATCTCTACAAACCGATCCACACTTGAAACAATAACTTAATAATGTTTAATAGTAAATCATAATCAACTTAAGTCATATAATATTATTACGCAAAGAAAACATATTCAAGATGCATGCAAGAGTTAGCTACTGCTTGTGTTTACCTGCAACTGAAACATGACAAGTTGTAAAATCACTTCAAAAGAGGTTCTTACGCCCCTCTTATGAATCGGGCACCCATTAAGTAAGACTAGTAAGTCTACTTGACTTCCTTTAGGAGCTACTTGCTCTACTAAGTACTCTACTTCGATCCTTACAAGCCACAACTCATGTGAATATGTAATCTAATCATACACACAACATATTTACTCACAAACAATGCCATCAATAAAAATAACTGTAACAATAGTTTCCATTAAATTCTAAAACAAGGCATGTTCAAGAGGAAAAGATTCAATTTGTATACTTTTGCAATAAAACAAGACTATTTGACCTTAAATCGTAAAATGTAGTGTATTACACTCGATTTCAATGCATAATTATAATGATTTTCAATCAAATTTGTTCCATTCCTCAAGGTTTGAGGTGACAAAGCATAAGAACAAAGCAATTAGTAGCTTAAATATTTCATAACCATAACAAGAAATTAGTTTGGCGACAATTGCATACTAACCACATCAATTAAACCTCAACCATGTTTCCACAATTACAATGACGACACTTATTCACCGCTAGCGACACATGATATAATAATTCTTTATTAGTAATTTTATACAATAATTCTTTATAAGTAATTTTATCACTAATTCTTTATTAGTAATTTTATCACTAATTCTTTATTAGTAATTTAATCACCACAAAACCAACAACAATAATCACATTCACCACAATTAGCATGATTACTTCATATTTAACTATTAAAAGTGACTAACAAGTCTAACTATTTTTAATCATCAAAACAACCATTATTAATCAAAAATAACACTTATGAAAAGCTTTTATAAATTTATCCCAATATCACAAAATCACCAAAACACATAAAAGTAGTAGTACTACTTTCAATTTCACCCCCAACATAAATCCTAACTTATTAATTTTCAAATCTCACTTCTAACACTTACCCATTACAAATTCTATCAAGGTATAAACTAATTTAAACTAAGATTCATGAATTTACCCAAAACTTTAAACACTAAAAGCACTAATTTAAAATAAAGATGAAAAAGCTCACAAAAATGGACGAGAGAGAGGATAATCGTGTGGTGGAGAAGCTGCTGTTGGCGGCCGGCTGGTGGAGGGGTTGCTGGCGGCCGGCTATAGGTTATGCTGGTGGCAGTTTGGTGTTGTGAGGCAGGGAGATGGAGGAAGGAGAAGAAAGCAAGGGAATTGTTGAAATATAGTGTGACTCGAACAGTGGGACCTCCGCGGGCGCAGAGTGTATGCTGTCCCAGTCCGCGGGGCGCGGAGTTGATTCTGTCTCCGTTTCGCAGCTCGCGTAATGACGGTTTCTTGGCACGTTTTTGGCCGGTTACTCTTAGTCTTTGACGGTTTTTTGTATTTTCTTAACCCTAATTTCCTTTTATTATGAGGTATACTACATAAAGGCCCCATGTAATTAGAATTAGAAGGAGATGCAATGCAAAACACAAAGTGAGGAAAACTAAGAGAGAAAAAGCTTGGAGAGCCATTGTTGTGGTTTCTCGTGTTCATCTTGTAATCTCCCGGTTTATAGTTAAAAGTTTATTCGCGGTGCCGGTGGATGTAGCTATCACGTTGATAGTGAACCACGTTAATTTCTCGGTGTGATTTTCTTTATTGTTTGTTTGAATCTTTATTGTTTCATTATTGTTTTCGATCTTTACTTCCGCTGTCGCACAACAGAAATTAAGAGAGAGAGAGAGAGAGAGAGAAATGTGAAGAGGGTTATGTGAGGGAGTAAGTTGATTTTAAAATCCTCTCCATACTAACTTTGATTATTTAAATAATAATAATAATAATAATAATAATAATTATAATAATAATAATAATAATAATAATAATAATAATAATAATAATAATAATAATTGACTACTTCAATAAAAGAAAAAGAATATATATTTAAAGGCTAATTTAATTATTCGATAATAAATATATTAAAATCATATTTTCAAATCATTTAAAATATAATATTGACGGGGTGTTACATCCTATCCTCCTTCTCCGTGCAAGCCATAAGGTCCTCGAATCTCCTGTTTTTGTCCTTTATCTTCTTTTGCACTTTTTCGTTCCACCATTATGACTCTTTGTACACCTTTGGTTTCCCCGTCGACACTCCTAATGTCTCCTTTCCCACCGTTCGAATGGTTTCCACCGTGGTCGCCCACATTTGATTTGTATCGTCAGATATACTTTGGTAGCCCAACGTCTTGATCTTGCTTGACAAGGTTGCAAACATACCCCCTTTAAGTCTACCCCACATGATTGTTTGCCTGACCTTTATCTTCTTCTCAACAATCTTTCTCCTCATACGAAACACTAGTAGTAATAACCTATGTTGGCTGGGCATCTCTATATCCAGCACGAACTTACAGTCCAGACAAGAGCTCCAATCATCCTTCCATACTAAACAGTAGTTAATTTGGGTTGCATGCCTACCACTCTTATACTTATTCAAGTGCTCATCCTTCTTTCTAAAGATTGAGTTTTCTATAACCAACTCCTTTGCTAACGTAAACTCAAGCAAGATCTCTCTACTATCGTTCCATACACCATAACCAAAACCGCCATGAACTGAGTTATAGTTAACTGCCTCCTTTCCAATGTGTCCATTAAAGTCTCCACCTATAAAAAACTTTTCATCGGCAGGGATGGTATCTATAAGGTCACCCAGGTTATCCCAAAACTCACGTTTGACTTCCTCATCTAGCCCAACTTGCAGCCCATACGCACTAATGATCGATATGACCTCTTCTCCCCCTACTATTCTAACTAGCATAATCCTATCATTGCACCTCCTAACTTCTACCACTTGCTTTAGTATATCATCAGCTACAAGAATACAGACTCCACTTCGCTTCCCATCCAAAGCTTATAACCCTTTAAAATGCTTGCTTTTGCCCCTTCCACCTAGTTTCTTGAACGCAAGCCACTTGAATCTTTTATTTAGAAAGTTCAGTCGCCAACTCAACGACTTGGCTTGTAGCGTGCCTATGTTCCAAGTCCCCACTCTTAGTTCAACATCTTGCTTACGTTGCCCCCTCTGCACCCCCTCCTTGGACCTAACCTTAGGTTACCATTAGACTGCCTTAACTCTATACTCAACTACCCGTGGACGAGACTAAATGTTAAAGGATGGTGACGTCGTTAACTCAAACACTATCAAGCCAAGATCCCACAAAAGTTAGAATAGAAACACACACTAAAAAGATAAACTAACAATAAATAAAGGAAAAGATAAAAAAAATATTAAAAAAAAAAAGAAAATCACTTATAATATATATATATATATATATATATATATATATATATATATATATATATATATATATATATATATATATATATATATGATTTTTAAACAATTATTTAAGTATATATTATCACTGTGGAAATCGCTATGTAAAATTGTCTAAGACTAAAAATACATTTAGGTAGGGATAATCTAACACGAAAGAGTGATTGTTCTTGACTCTTATTAATGATCATCGCGAGTAGTCAAAAAATTTCTTTCTTTGAATAAAAACTAGGATTTTATTGAGACCCGAAGTGTAAGTGTAATAATTGAAATGAAAATCTTTTAACTAATCTTAGATCCATGTATAATAGTTGATTGTATAATCTGATCACCAATTAAGATGATTAAACACGACATTTAGGTGGATTTAAAATCTTTTTTCTCAAATTTAATTTTGAATTTGGTTATATCCTTAGGACATTTCATTGGGTTTGAAATTAATCTTTGTATATTTTTTTTTTCATATCATCGTTAACCTACGGTAGAATGCTTCTATGGAATCTTTGTCTTGTTTCAAAGTGTTGGATCTAACCATTAGATCAAAAATTTACGGGCTGTCTTGGCCACTACTATACATTATTTCGATACCATAATAAAATTTTCATTAAACTTGTACACAACAAAACGCGCACAAGAGGAGAGTTAATCGTACACAAACCTGATGAGGTTATATCCTAAAGCCAATTGGTAATATACGGAGTAATCCATATGTTAGTCAATATCTCTCGATTTCTTCTATATGGGATCACATGCGAGTTATTTTCCAACAATCTCCTCACATGTAAGCCCAATTTTTAGATCAGCCGAAACGACATTCTTTTTAAACCCGTTAATTATTATTATGGAAGGCCAAATTTATGTTGTTTCCAATTGATTGGAAATCGTTGGCTCTAATACCATAAAAAATAATAAAACAAAAAGTTTTTTTTTAGAAAATTAGAGTTTTTCAGAAAATTAATGTGGTAGCACTTTTGTAAGATTTTTCTACATGGTAGCATCCGGGTTATGCCTTATCTGACTATAGTAGCAATTTTCCGTTAAATTCTTGTCAATTTCTGTTTGATTCACCATTTTGACGTTTCTACCCTTATTAAGTGTTGGTTGTTGTCTTTATAATTTGCTCTAAATCATTTTTGTGCTCTCAAATGTTTAATTCACCATTTTGACGTTTAATTCATCAATGCTCTCGAATGTTGTAACAATTTTGTTTTCATTTAAATTGTTGGCATTTTTGACAAAAGGTGTCTTTAGCACTATTACATAAGTCATAATGTTCACTTAATGTACTTAACTAGGATTATAAAGTTCAATAGGTGCGTTTCAAGCAATAATACATATGTACATAACTAGAGCAAACTATAAAGACAACAATTTAAAAGAAAACAAAATCGTTACAACATTAAAGAGCGTTGATGAATTAAACGTCAAAATGATGATTTAAACATCCCAATTCTTAAACTTCGCCACCCTTTTCATTTTATCGTCACCCCTATTTAAATGAAATGACGAAAATGCCCTTGGACTTAAAATTTGTGTAACACACTTCAATCTCTCTCAATAACACTTTTATCACTCTAAAAACACTATATCAAAACTTAAAATTTGTGGAGCTAAAGCTACAGAAATCAAATCCCGAACAACAATTCGAGGTAATTTCTAATCGAATTTCATTCCAAAATTCGAAAAAAAAATTATTCGAACCCCAGTCGCGCGCGACCCAACCGCAGAGGAGTCGCACAAAACGCGAGACTGAACCATAGGTCAGTCGTGTGAAATGTGCGACTAAGCCACTGTCCAGTCGCACGTTTTCGCAGTTGGGTCGCGCGCGACTGGGCTTCAGAGATTTTTTTTTTATTATTTTTGTGTTTTATATTATTAATTAATATTTATGTTAATAAATTATATTTTTTAATAATAATTAATATAATATTATTATTTATTAATATTAAATATAAAATAAATAATAATTTTGTTTAATAATTAAAATTTCAAGTAAATTAACAATAACAATAATATTAAATAAATATTAATCAGGTAAATATAATATATATATATATATATATATATATATATATATATATATATATATATATATTATAAAATAAAATAATTTACTACAACATATATTAAATAATAAAAAAATAAAAAATAATTTAAATAAATAAGAGAAATAAAATAAAAAAAATAAATGAGAGAAAATTATTTAGGGGCAATCTTGAAATTTCATTATATAAGAGGTGGCGATAAAATAAAAAGGATGACGAAGTTTAATAATGCCCTTAAACATTTGAGAGCATAAAAATAGTTTAAGGCAAATTATAAAGGCAACAAAAAACACTTAATAAGGGTAGAAGCGTCAAAATAATGAATTAAACGAAAATTGACAAGAATTTAACGGAAAATACTATGATAGTTAATTAGTGGATAAATTGGATGCTACCATGTGGAAAAATCTTACAAAAATACTACTACTCGCGTTTTATGAAAGTACGATGCTGTCTTGTAAAATTTACTTTTAATTTACTCCCTCCTATTCATAGAGGATGGGACATTTGAGTTTTGCACCAAAACCAAGAAGAGGTGGGGGATCACTTAAAAGTGGGTGAAAACTCTCTTTTTCTATAAAGAGCATTGATACTTATGTGTTAGTGTTGTTGTAGTAAGGATAAAAGGATAAAAAAAAAATAACAAAAATAAAAATAAGACATTTTCGGTGAATTGCCCCAATAAAAAAATTTCTCTTTCTCTATTAATGGGAGAGAGTGTTATATAGGCGCTGATATATTGCAAAAAAGCTACTATATAAACAGTCTGTAACTACACCTAAATATACTATTTATTATGTTCTATATAAATTTACATTGTATAGCAGTTCGTCAATTTTCCTACACTCATAAGTCATAAGTTACGTAATTGAATCACAAACATAAAGTTCATCTTCAGCTAATTCACAAATGTTTAAACATTCAATACGATATTGACAGAGGCACTTTTGGGGTCCGCAGGTTATGGCATAGGTCCCTAAAATTAAAAATTAAAGAACCTCATATTACAAATAATATATACTTTTTATTTATTTAATGTGTTCTATTTGACTTTTCACCATTTTTAGATGATTAAATAGGATCACATGTGAAAGAAAAAAATATAGCAATTTTAATTTTAATAGTAGTAAAGTGGAGTTATTATGTGTAAAGGTGTGAATAAATTTAATAAAGGTAAATCGGTAAACTTAATATATTCAAAATAGAAATGAAATATTTAGAAGACTTAACCAAATAAGAAAATGAGACACTTAGGGTGATTAGGAGCGAGTATTAAAATAACAAATTGATGAAGTAGAATATATAGTTGGAGATTTACTTAATGTACATTACAATGGTCATAAATTCAAATCTTATTGATCACATTTTTTTATTTTCGTTTTTTTATCTCTTTTCAAAATAATTATTTAACTCCCAAATATCTTCTCTTCATTTAATTTTCAATTATTCATTAAACATCAATTATCATCAATTTAATTTATAAAAAAAATTAAAATTTTTATCTCTTAATTCTTCAGCCCTTTAAACTTTTACAGTTTTCTATTATTAGCCATCAACCCATTATATTTTTTTTCTCTTCCTTCAACAACAGAAATAAAAATTAATTTTTAATAAAATTAATTTAAGTTATTTTAATTAAATCAATATCAATGCAGTTAGAAATTATGTTGGATTTTTATTCAATTATAATATTTAAAATTATAATGGTGTTGAGTTTTTATTTTAGTTTAAGAAATAATTTTTTTATACAAAAGACCCCAATTTGAGAAATTTATGAAAAATAAACCAAACCTCGAAATTTTTTGCTTTGCTTCGCCCTTGGATATACTGGTGTTTATCTTAGATGAATGAATATTATTAATTTATTATCTACAAAATCTAGGAACGAGAAGTCACCCGTATCTATTTTGAGAATAACCTTATAGTAATAGTTAGTTCAACCCCTTTTATATGAGACCGTCTCACAGTGAAATAGGTCAATACAAAAACTCCATTATACAATACTTCCTCCGTTTTTTTATCTTCCACATTATTATAACGGATAGTTTCAAAAGTTCTTCCACTTTATAATACTTTTTATTTTTAGAAAGTTTTTATTCCACTTTTACCCCTTAAAATCACCCCTTTTCTTTTAATGTACCTCTTTTCTTTATAGTTATTTTCTTTCTCATATTTTCAATACAATCATTACTTCACACTACTATTTAATTAAAATAATATCAACTACAACCTCATACTTCCAATACAATCATTACTTCACACTACTATTTAATTAAAATAATACCCACTACAACCCAAAGATTCTATCTTCCTTAATATGTGTGAAAAACCCATAATGAAAGATCAAAAAAGAACAGAGAGAGTAATATTTTGATCGGTTATCAGGTAGTAGAGTTTATTTTTAATAACGTTTGCCTTTTTAATGGTGCAATATTAATTATTTTGGTTAACATTTTTCTAAATAAAAATTCACATTGAAGGTCTATTAAACAAAATTGAAGATCGATAATACAATTTCCAAATGAACAATTTGACAATAGAATTAAATCAAGCGTACGTACAAGTAATTTTTTAAAAACATATACTTTGTACATAAACCATTGAAAACATAAGCTACAATATAGGCTCCTTGCATGTTCGAGGTCATCTCTCAGTAGAGAGATGGTATCTCTAATAGCTAATATTTTACTACTTTAGGTGAGCCTTGCATTGCTCACAATAGAGCAAAATTGACATATATTACAACTAATTTAGGTACACTACATATGTATACCATGCCAACAAAATTACTATATTTAGTTATGCAATATGCATCTATATTTACATTAAATCAAATCTTAGAAAACAGACCACAGCAAAAACATCAGAGGATCATAAGGGAATAAGCTAGCTAGTAAATCATCTTCTGTCTTAGCTAGCAAAATAGTTCAACATTTTGCTAATTTATCACAAAGAGATGGTCAGAAGTGACAAATATCATATGTATACCTTGCCTCTTCTTCGCTGGAATTCCATAACTACACCCGCAATGATCGAGAAAATCTTCGATCATCTGGTGGAAAACCGGCTACTCATGAGTTTTCCTGAAAATTCTGAGACATAGACAAGGTTGTTGGATTTGCTTCCAGTACAGCGGAGGTATCAACTTGCGAATTCCCTTCAATGTGCTTTGTTTGGAATCCTTTAAAAAGTCCTGATCCGCGTCTTATGGAATCAAATTTCTCATTATGGTTAATCCCAAGGGTTGTCCAAACTGAGCTCTTCGCGACTTCTCCTGGATTGTGAAACCTCAAAGTCTTTGGAAACCAAGGAGACTGCTCGGAATTGCTCTCCTCGGAGTGAGCTGAACATAAAACATTCCCGTCCCTTGAATGCTTTCCTATACAAGAGTTTGGGCTAGAGCTTGGGTTTGAAGCACTTGTAGGAGATGATTGAGTAATCCACGGAACATTCCAAGTTCCTGGTACAGTACATCCCCAATACGAAGGTGTAGGATACAAAGGCATAGTGAAGCCATTCGGGCAAAAGGGTGGTGCTGCTACAGGCGGGTTCCATTGATTAGAGTTCCAAGGATAAGGCCAAGGTGAACCAGGGTAGCATGGAATTTGATTTGGAAAGGGAATACAATTCAGACCTGCTGACATTGCTTCTTTTACAGACGATTGGCTAGCTTCGTCCTTTGAATTTGATCCATCAATGTCGTTAGGTTGACAATTCCTTGATGACTTTTCTGCGGGGTTCAATATTGACGACATAGACTCACAGAGAGATACATCCATGTTGCAAGTGCGTACTGTGCCATTAATCGGCAAAGTAGGGTGAACCTCATCAGGAATATCAGAACGAGCGTTGTGGAGTGCTTCAGGAATGGTGATATGACGATAATGATACATCAAATTCTTGCTCTTGCGACGCCCAGCACCAACAGGGACATTCCTCATTGTACCACCAGAAGTCCAATATCTTTGGCAGTTTTTGCAAAAGTGTCTAGGCTGGTTGACATTGTAATTGTTGTAGTAACAGAACTTCGTGTCCATGCTCTTACACCGCGGACACGGGAGTATTTTATCAGGCTTCTTAGGATTCTTATCTTGAGAAGCACCTGTCTCAGACTTTTCTTCTAACTTCGATGATTTCCATGTCGCTCTTTCATTAAAACCCGACAAAGCTTCAGAAATATCAGGTTCCCCTAAAGATGCATCTTGGTTAGCGGTCTTATCTGAATTTTCAGGTGAGACTACAACTTCTTGTTCATCTGGGTCAACCTAAATTGATCATGTTGACTGATTAATCATACTTCCCAAGAGATACATGTCCAATTCATGCAATTAATAAACTCTTTGTAGTTGAAGCTCCAAGCAGTTTCCCCCAAAACAAATTCCCCCTTTTAAACAACAATCAAAATCCACAATAAAAAAGGGAAAGCAAATCGAAAGTAATCAATCCTCTGTATGCTAATTACAAATTGGAAGCTGAGTGAATCAAATATATATTTTTTTTGAAGAAGAATAGTGAATCAAAGATTAGAACATTTACCCACCACAACCGCTGAATATCACATGATATTAGGGGAGAGTTCACATTATTCTAATAATTCTAATTAAAAAGTAAAAATATTCAAAAATACTCAAATTTCCGCTCAATTTCATCAAAAACTCAATACCTCAACCACAAATTAGTATCAAATGATCCAATAGCAATAAACCGAAATAAATAATTCAAAATTTTAACCTCTGAGCAATTTAATCAACCACATTTATCAAAAAAAGAGAAAAATTGAAGTAGACAAAAGATTGAAACCATCTTACTATATCATTTTCTTTGTAATTAAGAATTAAATTATTTTCTGAAATTGTTGGAGGAAAAAGAGGTTGTTGATTAAGAAGCTTATTGGAATCGTCATCTTCATCATCAGCATTGTCATCACCGTAAGGAGTATCTTGCAAAGGAATGGTTTTGCCAAACAACTTTATTGCAGGATCTTTTGGTTCCGCCATTATTGGATTAGCGAAAATGGGGAAAAAAGAAGAGAAAAAGGAAACATAAAGGGTAAAAGCGTACGCTAAAGGTGAAAAAAAATCTAATGTGCTTGGTTTTCGGCGCCAAGAGCTCAGACATCCTCCCTTTTGTGAATGTCAGAGTGTCTTTTCGACCAAAAAAAAAAAGAGAGAGAGAAGCATGAGGAAGAAATGTAGAGAGATTGAAATTCTAATCAATTACTTTACCATAATTTGTAAATCCTCCTAAAAAGAATAAAGGTAAAATAATTACCAATAAATGAAGTAAACAAAATAAAAAAAAATAAAATTTAAATAAAATTATTACATGAGGCGATCTCAATAAGAGAAACTGTTTATATTTATATTTAGGTTATATAGTCTATTTAATGTATATTATGAGTATAAATGGCTTACTTAACATCTTTTTACTCAATCTTTAGAGTTCTATCAAATTCTTTCACATAAGAATGATTTATCAATATTACAAATCATTATTATTTTCTTAGACTACCTCATCCATTTATTAATTTTGTTATACTCTCTTGGTCCCGCCAATTTTTAGTCCTAAGACAATCGGTGAAAAATAAGAACAGTGCTTAAAGTGGAATTAATTTTATGGGAAGGTAAAATACTTCTTTTGTTATGATTATTGACAATATTCATCAATTGAGTTTATTTTATATAATCGATTGGGGATATTGTTGTTATTCATTTAATCGCACACTTTAATAATATTAACTTTAAATATATTTTGTTATGCATTTAAAATAATACATTGAATTGCGTAAAAAATTCAAATATAGCAAGTTACTGGAACGAAAAAGTACCTGGATGAAATGAAAAGGTAAGTTAACAGTGCAGATGAAAAGAGATTGTAGGTCATGACAAAAAAAAATTTGACTAATTGGTTAATCGCATACGTTGTGTTAGTCGAAATTTTCGGATAATATTTCCTACTAAAACCTTGTAAGTCGGAAATTTCAACTGCTTTCCTACTACATATTTGTTTGGTTTCCATCACCCCCATGCCCCTATCTTTGATTTTCTTTGAGCTAGAACATGTGATGTAAAAGGAAAGATTTCTATTTTTTTATCAAAATAAATTCACCATTAGTTGAATATATGGGTTTAGCTACTGCACATCTGAACATGATTTTGGAGATATATCTCTTTGATTGAATCTCTTAATGTGGCTCAATTTCTCCATATGAAAGATAATAAGTTTGTTGTGTTTTTGTAATGTAAAATAGCTTCTCATCAATGTGGATTACATTGGACATGTTTGTGAACATAAAAGATTTTTTCTTTGAATTTCATGTACAACTAGAAAGAGAATAAATTAACATGTCAATTTTGTTGTTGTTAAATGTGATTTGATTGCATTTGTGTATGTTTATGATGAGCTTATTTTTTTATCGAAGACTATGGATTGACTTACCCCTATAGTCTTTGCAACTGATAGTTGAGTTGTTTCTTAGTTTTTTCAAATGCTTTGAACTTTGGTTCATCAAACTCAATGGTATTCTTTGAGCATGAACCTTTCTTCTTGTTATTGACAGTAATTTTGTTGTTTAATGTATGCCCAAATCCTAGTTATTGTCTTCCCATTGACATTGAACTCATTGGTAAGCTCATTGATCTTAACATGAGCTGGTTTGCCTTTTTCATTTAAGGCTATTAACAAATCATGCATGGTTTTGTTTCTATTGTGATTGCCTAAGTTCTTTGTTTTTGCCATTGGAAAATGATTTTGTAACGTGAGACAGAATGTATGGTAGCGCTATTCCAAAATTTGAAAATTTTTAATTCCACCAAACATTCTGATATGTTGATGAAGTAACTAAATTCTAATTTCATGCATTTTTATTCATTTTGAATATGAAGTTAATGAAAGAAAAGTTACCCGTATTGTACGTTGTCGGAAGCCACAAGATAAGTGTTTAAGAAGTCAAGGAAAAAGTGAAGAATTGTTATTTAATGTCAATTACATTAATGTATTTTAATTTAAATTTATGTATTTTAATGAAACTTGTTGAAATGTAATGGAATTAAATTTCCCTCCCAAATGAACTTCTCCCTTTTTTATGATAGAAATGGAGGGAGAAATTATAAATTAATTGCTTTGCATAAATAATCCTATTTATACACGTGGCCTTTTTTTGCAAGTGCTCCATACCCTTTCTTAATATCACTGCCAAATGCCCAAACTTATTTGAAACATTTAGTGTGAAATGAAGGAGTATTATTATATTTTGTTGAATGGTGTCTATTTGAAATTGATTAAAAACAATAGAAAATTGGATATCTATTTTGTATATACCTCCAATATACTATTCGATTTATAAACCGAATATTCGGTCCGATTTATAAACTGAGTATAAAATCTGAATTATTTGATTTTTCAAAATTAAATAAATTTGTATTTTTTTAAAATTGGATATTTTAGAATAACTCTAACATTGAGTGTAAATTGGAGGGAATCTTATTTTATTTTGTTTTTGAGTATATTATAATTTGTTAAATGGTGTCTATTTGCAATTGATTAAAAAAATATATATATAGAACGCGTGAGAACATAGACGTCGTCTGCACTTTGAAGTTTGAACGAAGAAAGCAAAGGTGTTAGGTGTAGTAGATACCAGTTCTAACCAAACCTGCCATGGAAGAAGCAAAGCCACCATACCTATAATCGTTGACCTTTATCCTCTATTGTATACTTCTTTCTTCAATTTTACATCCCAATCTTTCTTTTTGTATTGGATAAACTATCAATGCTGTTGGACTAGTTCTTCCAAAATCCAAATTCAAAGTACTGCAGAATTCAAAAATGGTTCGAGATTCATCTCAAGAAATCCCATTACGTGGGAGTTCAAGGGAAAATATGATTCATCCAGTTGATGTTGATGGTGGTGCTACAAGATCATATACGCCTATGCCCCCAATGTCGAATCAAGTTCAAGTCAAGCATTTTAAGAAGTGGTTTCCATGGCTGATTCCTTCCATTGTTGTTGCTAATATAATTATGTTTATCATCACTATGTATGTCAATAATTGCCCTAAATATTCCATCTCTTGCTTAGCTCCTTCTTTGGGTCGCTTTGCTTTTCAACCTTTCAAAGAAAACCCTCTTCTTGGTCCTTCTGCTCTTACGTAAGTTTATTCTTTTTCTTCTTTTTGATTTGATTCTTTTAGAAGTGTTTTGATCTATTTGTTCATCGATTGAACTGCTGAATTTCTTATTATTTAGTTATTTTTCGTCGTTTTGATGAATTAGGGTTCATGACTGAGTTAATTAGATTAGATATGATTTCTATCAGCACCTTGTCCTGTATTAGTTGCCTTTCCGGCTTTATCTGATTTGATTGTTTTGAATACTACTTGAATTTCTGTTTTTGACTTTATCTTGACTTAAGTTGAAGTTTTGCTTCAATGTTGAATTGCTGGTCAATTATGATCTGACATCAAATTTCTCTTGAATGATCAATCATGCTAGTTTAGTTCATTATCAGCAATGGATCATTATGGAAAATTATTATTTTCTCCAATGAATTTATGGTTTTATTACTAAAAATTTGTTGGTACCGGAGGAGTTTGTAGCATCAGCTACTTACATGTTTCAACTTACAATACTCTTATAAACCACCGTCTTATAAACCCTTACAATTTTAATACTCTTATATTACAATGGATCATTAAACCATCGTCTTGTAAAATTTGGGGCTTTGTGCCAATTCTATCTTATAAACCCTTACAATTTAAAACAATATCAAAAAACCTCTTCATTAATTAAACTTACTATCCAACTAGCCAAAAGAACTTTTTTGAGAAAGAGATAGTATAGCAGAAGTCATTAGCTTTTTTCTTATTAGTTCACAGATTTTGAAACAAGTAATGATATTTGGCTCTTTATTAGTATTTGATTACTCTCGTATAAATAATATACTTGTATTTGTAGTAATTTGAAAAATTAATAAATTAAGTATAAAAATGGATTCTTGGGGCCTTCCGATAATAGGCCCTGCTGTAAACCGCATTGCCCATGCTAATCGATGACCATGAAACCACGTGCACTTCTTAATTATTTACAGTTGAAGATGATGGTTGTTAATAATGGTCAACCGGAGGCAGAATCTTTGTTATTATCAGCAAAATCTAGGTGGGAGCCACTTAATGACATTGTGTAATGAACCATTATTGTATTCTACTTGATAGAAAAAAAACATAGCCCATCAGCCCTTACTAGAAGGGTTGATGTAATCAGGCTTTGATAGTCATGTGTAAACTATCAAATAAAGGTTCTCAAATCCTCTTAAGATAACATCATAAAATCCTAGATCAGAATGACTACTTCTATACAAAATTAACTAATTTTTTGTAGCTTAATGTTCTATACCTTCTGTGAACACTGAACAGCGTGGCATGTATCTTAGCCTTGGCTGTATTCTTCCTAGTTTCATGTGAAATATCCCTAGCTTCTGCATCAAGTTATTAAGATTATTTTCTGGTCTCACATACTCTGGAAGATGCTGTCCGCCTGCCCCTGTGTTCGAACAGCAGCAGAATTTGTACCTTGATATAACTATCGCCTCTGACTATACAACCCTAAAGTCAAAACCATGAAACTACATCCGAGGGTTTGATGTTGGGTATTACACTCTTCTCAATTTTGCGAGGGAGAAATTTTATGTGGTAAAATGTCATATAAACAAATCTGTTTGAAGCAAAAATATTGGGCGTCCTGATTTCGACATGTATGAAATAGTTTACCTGTTTCAGCGCATTAGTATGCATATGGATGCAACATATAGTTTCAGTCTTAACAACACAATTTTTACATTGGTTTCTGTTTTTAATCAATCAGGCTTGATAAAATGGGGGCTTTAGCTATAAAAAAAGTGGTAGATCATCACCAGGGATGGCGTCTGATAAGTTGTATTTGGTTACATGGTGGCGTTTTCCATCTGCTGGCGAACATGTTAGGTTTGCTAGTTATTGGAATCAGGATGGAGAGAGAATTTGGATTTGGTATGTTTGTACAAGCTTTATAAACTTTTAATTTCTTTATTATTTGTTAGGATAAAAAAGATGTATTTCATAAATTCTATAGTCTAAATTATCTAATAGATGCCACATTTGTTTATTCTATACTGTAATCAGTAATGCATATAAAGATTGAGGTCACATTTTGGTCTAGACTAAATGAGATGTGAGCCTGGTATTCATTTCTGTCTGTTTTTTCCCTCCTTTGCTTTTTCCTGAAACAGTAAAGATTGGCTTGCTTTATGTCATTTCTGGACTTGGTGGAAGTTTGTTGTCTGGCCTTTTTGTGCGATCAAACATCTCTGTTGGGGCCTCTGGTGCAGTTTTTGGATTACTAGGTGCTATGCTTTCCGAGTTGATAATGAATTGGACTATATATAGTAACAAGGTTAGAGCTAATAGTTCTCTTTTTTGTTTTGGATTTCACCTAATAATGATTTTTTCCTATCATAATTTTCATAGCTAATCATGTGAAAGACTGTCTATCATGAGTCCATATTTTCATAATTTGTATTAGTTTGGCCATTTAAACAATGTATGAGGCACGTCTCATGGTAAGATTACCTCGTACACAATTTGTGTATTTTTTACTCTAATATTTTGTATCTATCTATCCACCTCCAGGTTGCATCATTGGTGATGCTAGTACTCATTGTTGCTGTCAACTTGGGTGTCGGTATTCTACCTCATGTCGACAACTTTGCTCACATTGGTGGGTTTACTTCCGGGTTTTTCCTCGGTTTTGTGTTTCTGATTCGACCCCAATTTGGATGGGTAAGCCAGAAATACATGCCGCCTGGCTATTCACCAGGATCAAGGAGACGTAAATACAAGATATATCAGTGTACTTTGTGGATCATCTCCCTGATTATTCTCATTGTTGGGTAGGCTGTCTAAGACATTTTGCTTTTCCCTTTGCTTAATCTATTTGTTTTTCTGGTTGATATTCCCTTAGTCCCTTATTAATCTCAAACTTTCAATTTCGTTCCACAAGACTTCTTTCAAATGAATGGACCAATCTATATTATATTGTTACTCTCTCACATAATTGGACCTAACTCTCACTAATTATAAATGTAACCCAATCAAGATGCTACTTTTATTTTAACAAAAAAAAAGATGTAAAACATTTATATGCTGCTACAACTATGCATCAATTAAAGTGAAGTGGTGGAGCGAGTATTTGGCTTCTTTTCCTTGTATTGTCTATTTATCTTACAGTTTTACTTGCTACAAATATCTATAGCTTTTTGATCGTGCACATCTGTACTGTGATTATTTTGCTGCCAACTCCTCGAATTCAGGTTTGTGTCCATCATCTTGCAGGTTCGCAGTTGCATTGGTTATGGTCTTCAGAGGAGTTGATGGAAATAAACATTGTTCTTGGTGCCATTATTTGAGTTGTGTTCCTACGTCAAGATGGAGCTGCAATACAGAGCCTGGATCCTGTACGGTATGTTGCTTTCTTTTGTCGTGTCTCTTGGCATGCACTTCTTTTTTGTCTTCTGCCATGGCATTTGATCAACAATGTCAGTAAAAAGTATGTTAGCAATTACAATTTCATATGTCAAGCAGACCAACCAAATTTGAAAGACTTTGTCGAATAGTGTCATTCAACCAATGGTAAGGAAGATCTATAAACTGCAAATGATTGCCAAATAGCTATTAGTGGGATAATTCAGTATATGCAATTGTCAGATTCGTGCTTGAATTAACACATCATTCACGAATCATCATATCCTTTGGAGAAAACATTTGGCATTTTGGAAAATATTAGAAACAATTATAATTTAAAATTAAAACACTTTAATAACTTGAAGTAAATATGGCAGTAGAAGTGGAACTAATAAAGGTACTAGATTTTGCTGAGACTTTCACAAAAGAAAGATGATTTCGATTGATACAAGAATATTTGATCTGTTTGTGCACGTGAGAGAACCCATTAGTTGTCTTCTTATGGTTTATAAGAGTCTAGAATGTCAAAAAAAGGAGAGATTCATATAGAAACAAACAGAAAGGGACACTCAAAAACAAAAGCAAGGACAGATAAAATGGAACTGGGGTGTTATATGTGTACAATGAAGCGACACTGATTTGAAAAGGGTCATGATAGAGTTGGGATGATCGAGTGATAAAATTTACTTAGTGTTATATTGAGAAGATAGCCGATAGCTGGGATTATTGTTGTGAAAAGTTAAAATTCAATATCAGGCTCCATGATAGGTATATACTTTCTCTGTTATAAACAAAAAAAAAAAGGAATTTCCCCTTCCGTAAACGCTTGTTTTTCTCTAAATGTTTGCACTATTTTTAGTTTTCTTGAATCCAACACTATAATACCATTGTTACCTAGAACGACATTCGGTTTGGAACGGGGAACGGGAACGGAAATACGGATCGCAACTTAGATTGACTCGGGAACGATTGGGTACGAGATTCATTATGTGTAAAATATATAATTGAAAACAAAATTAAATTAAAATGATTATTATGCTTTAAGAAATTATTTCCAGATTCTAGGTTTCATTTCGTTGTTTTTACCTTTTATCTTTAATTCATAAATGAAGGCCAAAATACTTTTCAAAAAATGTCTTAAAAACCAGAATGTCCCCTTGAGCGATTTGGGTTGCGTTTCGTGGTGATTGGAGATAAACGTTCCCGGATCGTGGAACGTGGCTACATTCCACTTTCCATGTAACTATGTATAATACTCTCTTGGTCTCTATTGTTGATGTTGCAATCTATTAGGGATAGAGGGAGTAAAACAAAGGTAGTTAAATGGATAAAATCTTAATTAATCCCGACATGGAAGTACCTCGACTTATTGGACGATAGTTTTTACAAACTAGTATGTATTCTTGTAATAACGTTGTTATTTGCGGAAGAAAAAAATGGTTGAAAGAAGACATAAATAGAATTTGTAACGAGACATTGAAATTCATTTTGTGGTTGCAGCAAGAGAATATTGGAAATCAGATGAAGTTGACATGCTTAACCAACGGGAAGTCGAAAACGTACGACTTGTCTAATATCACCAACTCTCAGCTAAACGGGCTCTGTGCGCAGCTCTGCAGCAACTTTGGATAGCTATCCATGGATTGATGTAGATGACAGTCATGTAAAGCCACACATCATTCTTGTTCTTGTAAATCAACCACATCTAATTCACTTATGCAGAGAGGACTTCTAAGTTGAATGCATTTTTTTTTAGTGACAATATTTTCTGTCCCTTTCCTAACATTTTTTTGTTTCCATTGTTCTTATTCATGACACTTTACATACTACATATATATAGGTTTTGTTTTTTATGAATGCAAGAAACTAATTTAGCTAATATTTACCAGTCATTTTTTCTTTTATCATTCAAGTCACCAGACTCCCAACTGTAAATCTTTTTTAAAGCAAGCATACACATGATTTGTCTATTCATTATGAAATTTTATATACTACTCTCTCTGCCCTCCTATTTTGCATATGTTATAAAATGAGATGGAATGAGAATTGGATTGGTGAACGAGACAAAAAATAAGTGGATTATGAAAAATGAGTGATTAAGATGAAGAAATAAAGAAAGAATATAAATTTGTGGATAATATGATAAGAGAATTATTGCAAATAAAGGAAATAGTGTAAAATATGTGGACAAACTAAAATAATAAATGGTATAAATTATGAGGGATAGAGAGTATATGACAATGGTAATTGTTATTTGTATCTTTGGCTTTCAAAAGATACAAATAATGAATTATTAGTAATCTTTTTATTAGTAACCCAAATACCAGATATAAATAGCCTTAAACCAAATATATAAATAAGACTTTTTCCGTGTGAGTTTTATCAATTTTAAAAAGCTGAAGAATACTTTCTATTTTGAGTGTGAGTGAAGCGGCCTTTGTTTTTTTATGTTTGTGTGTGAAGCAAAGTTAGGGAGCATAAACCTATATATCTAAGGGCAGGGCCGGCCCTAGGGGTAGGCAAGGGGTGCCACCGCCTAAGGCTCCGACATCCGAGGGGCCCAATTTTTAAGTTCACCATGAATTTGCATATCAGTAAGCTAACAGTAGCTGGAAGCCATTTTTGGTTAGAGAAAGAAGATGAAGCTTTATTCTGAGTTTGGGATTTGAGAATACTTTTAAAATTGAATTTACCAAAATGACCATATAAATTATTGATGATTGAAGCTAAAAGGTAAGGGTATAAATGGAAAAAGTGGATGGAGTATTATTTGGTGGCTTCTAGACTTCTGGTATTTACTAACTAGAGTCGAAATAAGCCTACATTTTCGTACATTGTTTCTTGTATTTATTTTTTTACTGGTTTCATACTCTATCCAATATGTTATTTCAATTGGTAATATTTCTAATTATACACTTTCATTTCTTTATTAATGTCTCATTTTTATTTTGGACAATTTCACTATAATGTGTTATTTTTCTATTTATAAAATTATTTTTGGCGTATTTAATTGTGACCCGCCAAACTAACCAACTTTATTTTTTTGTTCATAAGCTTACATTCTTTTCAAATTAGTACAAAATCAAAGGGGACATAGCCATGAAACGAAGGAAGTAAACATTATCAAATATATTAATATTAATAACATTTCTATTTAACAAATTAAATAAGATCACACTTCTTTTTCATCTAGTTGATTTGATGATCATGTCATTTACGTCTTTGTATTTGAGTTATTTTGACATGAAAAAAGAAAGACAAATTGCATCAAAAATGTTCATTTCATTAGTAAATATTTATTTTTTTAAATAATTGCATATTTTTATCAATTAATTTCATAAAATATTTTTCAAAATGGTATAAATTTTTAAGAGTCTCAATTTACTATTTTGCCTAGGGTCCATCAAAATTTAAGATCGGGCATGTGTAAGGGTTTGATCCTTAAGACTGCATAGGAGGGGATAATAGGGCCTGGTGAAGGAAGCCAAGCACGAAAATTTGAATAAAATAAGATTATTTAACAACTTAATTCCAAAAATAAGCTCCGTGAAAACTTATTTCCCAAAATAAGCGTCCGTACATCCAAGCCTAGCCTCGTTTAAATCGTTGTTACTAACAACGAAAGTAAAATAAAAAAAATAATAATAAACTAAAAGGCCAAAGTCGTTGTTACTAACAGCGACTTGAGGAGTTGACCAGTCAACTCCTTAGGTCGCTATTAGTAACAGCGACTTTAAGGTTAACTGGTAACTCCTTCACCTCGTCAGCTGGAATAAGAAAGTAACTGAGAACTGAAAACTTAAAACGCACTTAAAAAATTTTTTAAAATATAATATATATATTTTAAGTCGCTGTTAGTAACAGCGACTCTTGCCAAACCTAGGTTTGGATGTACGGACGCTTATTTTGGGAATTAAGTTTTCACGGAGCTTATTTTGGAAAATAAATTGTTTAATTGTCTTATTTTTTTCAAATTTTCAGCCAAACACCTTATATCCACCATATCAAGGACCCAATATTCAAGAATCAAGTTATTAAACATGATTCTATTCTATTGTTACAAGATCGTATTCAAAATAATATATTATACAAATAGAAGCCTTGAAACAAGTTTGAAAATTATGAATTCAACAATTTATCTAAAGTCACTCACTCAACTCATACCATTTTACAATATATATACTAAGTTTTTAGGTCTTGTTCCTGTTGAAAATCAAACTTCTAATTCTTGACCGAAAATAATCAATGAAGTAGTATAATGAGGGGTATCTTCGTGGAAGGTGAAATGAGTAGTGACATATCTGATGAGGCTTGAAATTTCTATCTAGTCTATACCTCTGAAGTCTCTGTACAACTCTCTAAAATAGGCCGAAGAGGGATCTTCGATAGACTCATCCATGATGATTGCATGGTGGTGTCCGAGATCCTGTAGGAAACACCATCACCCCGGGTGATCTTGAGAGGGTGCCTCAAGTGCCCAAGTTAGTACTAAAGTATAGCACAAATGTGTTTAGAAAGAGAAGCTGTATGTTTGACTTTGGCCAATATGATCAAAAGTCACTTACCTACAAATGAACCAATGAAATATATACAAAGAACATAAGAAGGCTTTCCCTAACCCTAATGGACTACTATATTTGGGTCTAGACCTTAATAATAAACATATATTAATGAACCGTGGGAGATCAGGAGAAATACATACGTGTTAAGTCGCTACATTTTCATGTGTATGGTTGACTATTGAGATTCGAGTATATGCCCATTTATAAATGAATCTACATTTAAAAGACTAAGTCAACCGACACAACAATACATTTGGGAGTTTGAAAGAATAAGAATTTGAAAGTTTGAAAGAATAAGAATTTGAAGAAAGTCTCCAAGAGTTATGTGAATTTGCTTTCTAGAAAAACCACTTGTGGATACATATTTTGATATTTAAATACTTGTGGATTTCCTATACTTAACTTGACTTCTCTAGTTTTGAAGATCTTTTGCTTTTGTTGAAAGTAAATATTATTTTTGATGTGTTATAATTATTTATTAATTATGTATCTATAAAGTTATTCACTATATTTTTATTTATTTTTCTCATTTACTTTTTTTGCGGATATCAATGCAAATTTAAAAGTCAAATAATTTTAATAGTGAGTTTTTGAAATTTTAAAAGGTTGGTATTTCAAAAGTATGCATTAAGACGAATCTATTAAGATCCCACAAATGTATATTTTTTATATTGATCGATGAGAAATCATAATTAAAATTTGACACAAAAATTTTTAAATTTTAGTTGAGAAAAACATATAAAACATAGAGAATTAACATTTAAAGACGTACTTAATTAAAGAGACACTCAAATAAATAAATGTTCAAGGATCAATAATTTAATAAAGGTAGAGACAAAAATTATGAGCGAGTGATGTGTTCCTTTCATTCTCATGATTCAAAAATATTTGAAATAGGGTAGAAATGAGATACTACAAAGTCAACAATAAAAAAGTCCAATACTCCAATTCTAGAACATGGCCGCCGAAGAAGATTAACGGTCAAGTCGTCACCTATTGCGTAACAACAACGATTTGGACTCGTAGTAAATTTGGCCTTAATACAGAAGATAAGACTAATCTTAATTTGAATTCTATTTTAACACATAAGAATTGGATATACTACATCTGTTCCTCTAAAATTGTCACCGATAATATAAGAGAAAATATTATTATCAATAGTAATTTTGAAGGTACATAATAATATACTACTTTCTCTATTATATAAAATTTGTTATACTTTCTCTTTTAGTTTGTCGCATCAAATTTGCGCACTTTCTATTTTTGGCTATGATCTACATTTTTCATAATTTTCATCTACGAATTTAACTTAGGGCTGAACAAAACTATTTGATGATACGAAAACTCGATGATTCAATCTGATATCCGATTAGAAATTATAATTTGGATTCGATATCGAATACGGATTCAGATATAAAAAATTTGAGACACAGTTTTTGAATTGTCGGGTATCAAATATTTGATCTTATTTCATAAACTACAATTTTTTTCACTTTTGCTAATTCTCTTATCAATCATCAATGACAATGAGTAAGACTGAATAAAAGTTTGGTCTAAATCGAAAATCAAATCCGACCAAACCGTAATTATAATATTTGATCTGGTCTGATTTTTTTCAAAAAAAAATTACGGTTTAAGGTCTAGACCGCAAACCATTCTATGACCAAAAATTATAATTTTTTTTAAAAAAATATGTTGACGCAATCAACTAATTACAAATTATTATATATTTATATTTAGTGATTGTAGGTGCCAAAATATTTATATGAAAACCAATATTAATTTAGGACAAATATAAAAATAAAAACCGTTTACCAGACCAGACCATCGTAGAACGATTTGATCCGATCTGAAAAATTTTCAGACCGAAAATTTTAATTTGGTGTTATTTTAGTGTTAGATCAAACTAAATCGGACCATATATACCCCTAACAAGATAATTAATTAAAAAGAAATAATGAGATAATTTTCACGCGATGAAAGACCAGGAAATAAGAATAAGAATCCAATAATCATGAACTCCGCTTTGGACTTGAAAAAAAAAAGCGCCAACCAGCACAGCATTACCTTACTTCTTCGCTGTTTCTTAGCACTATACTTCAATTATCTTTCTCTTTCTCTCTCTTCCTTCTTTATATTTACTCACAAATCTCTCTCTCTCTCTCTCTCTCTCTTTCTTCTCTTCTCTTCTTGATTATTTTTTCATCTGAGTTGCTAGTCTTGACAGTTCACACACAACTCTTGAGTTGTGAATCTGCTTCGATTGATTTAAAAATGGCGCCCGTTGATCCTAAACATGTTAATGGTGGTGGTGGTGGATTCTTCTCTTCCATCGCATCTACTATCTCTAACTTTGGTTCTGCTATGCACAAATCTGTTAATGGGTATTTTCAATTTCCCATTTAATTTTCTTTCTATTTTTACTTTTATTTTATTTCTTTGATTAATCATAGATCAATCTTTTTGTTGAAAATGAATACTCGATTAATTATCAGAGACACAAGTTTCTTAGCATGTACTGTAGTCTGTTCCTCGATTTTAAAAAAAATTCGCAGAAACCATGAAATCAATAATTGACTGTTGTTACTATGCATTTCTAAGGTTTATAGATTTCACTGTGTAATTCTGTTAAATAACCAAAAATCTAGGAATAAGGGAGATTTGTTTGATTCGAAAATTGTATTTTGAGGGATTCCAATGTGAATTTACTACTATAGCTAGTTTGTTTTGCAAATCGGAGGATGAAAATAGAGAAGCTATTTCTAAGACTTTGTTTGATGGAGGGAATTGTGGGGAAAGCAAAGGATGTGATCATCCAAAATTGCCTTATTATTTTCTTTCTCTCCTAAACAAACAGGCCGTCTTCACTTATTATTTCCTTCCTTTCTTCTCCCTTACCCTTCCCTCCAAAAATTTGCTATCCACCTTAGCAAGTTTTGCTAGGACGTGATAATTCATCACATAATCACCATTCATCACATAATCACCATGTGGGCCCACTTGTGTGTACACACCCATGGGCTGAGGCCCACAAATCCATATGTAATAAGTGTGGACTTGCATACCCACTATGGTGTATTGGTATTAGGAAGATTATCCATCAAGTACGTAATTCTAATGAGGTTGTTTTGTTTGATTATTTTTATAGAATGTGAAGAGAAAATATTGTGCTGTTATTACTCATTTAACTTTCAAAGGGGAATTTTCAATAAGAAAAGTTCAGATCAGTCATAAATCTTACTCCAATATTAATAGCAAAGAGTCTAAGACGATCCATTCTCTAGTATTTGATATTCACATATATATATTTACCATGTATGTTACTTGGACACTTCACTTTACCTCAAGATCCTGTGTTGGACACTTGATAATGAATGCTGGGAAGGCCATTGATTTTCTGGAACATGGTGCACAATTTACAATGCCATTTAAGCGACTAATCAACTCCAATATAGCACAAGATACTAAGACATCTGAAAACTGACTAGTGTGAAATCCACCAGCAGCTGTTTTTCTTAACGATGTAATGTCATAGATACAAGGATACTAACTTTCTGATCATAGATGTTCATCCATGAGATACTCAAATACTTATCTAATGAGGTTAAGGCAAGGAAGATCACAATATGATTCAATATTTTAAAATCAAATTTAGTGATCTATACCTGTATATTTCCAGCGGCCATCACATCTGCTGAGGTGTGTACAGTGGTATCCTTCACTAAAATATATACCACGTGGCAACTATCAAGTACTTTCATTTTTCCAGATACTGTTGTTTGGCGTATGGCCAATATTAAATCATGGAAGGAGTGCAAGAAAATCATATTGTCATATTTGGAAGGTGTGCTAGTAATGTGTGTGTATCATTTTTATATAAGCTTATAAGCGCATGAGTGAATAAAATTTGAAGTCATATTTTAATTATCATATTTTTAATACTGCCTCTGTATTTTAAATTCCCCATATCTCCTTTTTGTCTTGGAGCCTTTCTAGAGAAACCTTATTTGTTAATAAAAGAGTGTTTGTAATTATGGAATGCATAAAAAAATGTGTCATTCTCTGTGATCTAAAGAGTTGCTGAGCTGAGTTGAATGTTTTGCTAAATTTTATATGTATTTTATACAATTCTAGGTTGATTGGATATGAAGGCTTGGAAATCATAAACCCTGATGGGAGCTCTGATGATGCACTAGAGGAAGCACATAAGGGGAGGTGGAAACAGGAGGTACATTTTACTGTTCATCATCTCTTATGAATGCATTTCTTAATAACACACCCTTTCTTCTCTTCTTTGGTAATATTCATTGGTGCTTTCCTCTCACTTTAGTAGTTTATACTCGTCCATCCATGTCAATTTGCTAGATCATCAATTTTTACATGAGAGGTTTTTAAAAACAATGTAGCAAATTGATTGATACAAATGGAGTATATACATTAAACTTAAGAATTAAGGATTTTAGTTTGTCTGCCAATTATTTTTTAGTTGTCTAGTTGAAGTTGATGACTATGTTGGCATTTGCATAAATTCCGTGCACAAGCTTTTCATTTTTTGGTCATAATGGTTTATACACTTCATGAACTTTCTATAGGCTTGTGATAAACTAATGAAAGTTTTCCATAGTTTACAATTTATAGCATTGTTTTTCCTTTGAATTATTTGATATAGTTTGGGGATCGGAAAGGTGAGGGTGAGGGAAGATAATAAATGGATAACATGTGTTGAATATGTGTCAATTCACAGCTACAATTCTACTCATTGCTTTAAAATGGTATTGAGGTGGACATGTATATGAAAAGCATTGAAAACCGGTGAGCTTTAAAGACTTTGAATGTAGTTTCCTAAGGAAATTGCTCCTGGGAAATTGTTCTTTTTCACCTCACCAATGATGCATTGCTGAGAGTAGTTACAGATCTAGTTGGGAGGCTTGTGTGATTCTAGAATCTGGAGCACGTTTCAGTTTAACAATTCTTTTTATTGATGCTTGCTTGTATTGTTCAAAATGGAAGGATGACTTCTTCGTTTTGTATACCAATTAAATACAAATTGCTTCCACTTGTTTCTATTGATGTCAGTTGACTTGTTATCGTTTTCAGGACAGAGATGGTTACTGGAAAATGATGCAGAAATACATAGGTTCAGATGTCACATCAATGGTTACACTTCCAGTTATTATTTTCGAACCGATGACTATGTTGCAAAAAATGGCAGAGGTATTGTTTTTAATCTTTGTGAATCTCCTGGTTAATAGGTGGCATGTTCTGGTACTTGAATCATGAATAATTAAAATTTTTTTGTGTGATCTTCTTAGTTAATGGAGTATTCCCACCTGCTTGATGAAGCAGACAGATGCGAGGATCCTTACATGAGACTGGTTTATGCTTGTAAGTTCCATAATATTCATAAATAAAGAAAAAAGGAGAAATTTTAATTATTCCGGAAAGGGCATTGTTCATGTAATGCTATGTTCATATTGCAGCATCATTTTTTATATCTGTCTACTATGCATACCAACGGACATGGAAGCCTTTCAATCCAATTTTAGGTGAGACTTATGAGATGGTGAATCATGGAGGCATTACGTTCATAGCAGAACAAGTAATATTTCTTTCTTTTTCCTGCTTTTGAATTTTGAAGTCAGCGTTTGTCTGAATTCGCATTTATGTTATTATTACTTTCCAGCCTCCTTCGTATCATGAGTTTTTTTTTCCCTTTCTTTTCTATTTAACATAAATCTCTTCTTGAACGTTAAGCTTTTTATGATTTCCAGGTGAGCCACCATCCACCAATGAGTGCTGCACATGCAGAAAGTGATCATTTCACATATGATATCACGTCAAAGCTGAAGACCAAATTTCTGGGGAACTCAATTGATGTATACCCTGTTGGAAGGTAACCTGCCTGTTATTGCATAACATCTCTAGATATGAATTGCCTGTGATTGTAAATGCATATTCTTCCAGCGCTATTTGATGAGTGCAATGTCATTATTGAAATGTATTTTAGTATTATAAAGACATATAAGGGAGTCACCAAACAATACCAAAGGATAGACCAATTACCCTATCAAGTATTCAAGCCTAAAACCAGAAAAATTATAGCACTAGGAAAAGTTGTAATATATATATATATATATATATATATATATATATATATATATATATATATATATATATATATATATATATATATATATATTATTTGGATCATGTGAAAACCAATTAAAGTGGTGAAAACCGAAAATAGTTGTACATAATATCTTAAATGGTGTACATATTTCGGTGGCAATTTTGTAAATAATTGGGCATTTGCTAAAAGGTATACATACATGCTTAAAACGTGTACATATTCGAATGTCATATTTGTAAATAGTATGAACTTTTTCTTTTACAAAAATATTTACACCTTATAAGATGGTATGTATTTTGCCACAATATGTATAACCCGGTCTGATTTTCAGTTTTCACCACTTTAATGGTTTTCACCTATAGTGCCCCTATATATATATATATATATATATATATATATATATATATATATATATATGTGAAATAGGTGTGCTTGTAACTCTATCAGCAATGTGTGTTAATATATATGTGTTCATGAGAAGTTTGTTCCTCTTAAACATTTGTACCTTATCAAGCCTTTTTTTTTCTCATTTTAAACTTTCCAATTTGTTGATTAAGTATTCTGCAAAATATCAACAATTGTTGATTCTTCCTGCTGGTTTTAAATGGTTTGAACTTTGAACTATGAACTATGAACTATGAACTGCTTTGTGTTTTTGGAATTACTAAGTTGCTATGTACTTCCTTGTCCAGAACACGAGTAACTTTGAAGAAACATGGTGATGTACTAGAGTTGGTGCCCCCTCCAACCAAGGTCAACAATCTTATATTTGGAAGGACTTGGGTTGATTCACCTGGAGAGATGGTCCTTAGTAACTTGACCACTGGTGACAAAGTTGTTCTGTATTTTCAACCATGCGGCTGGTTTGGGTATTATACGCTATCTCATCTTTTATTCTTGTTAACAATGCTTTTGTTGTCAAATGTGTGCTTCCTGCAATTGCATGGATTATTGTTTAATTGGATGAAGATTATGTATTGTTTTCGTAATTTAGTCCTTCACTTTGCTTCGAGAAGGGAGAGGAGGGAAGCTGTTTTTTGTGTTGTTTGGGTGATTTCCATGTGTTTCTTTCCCTTCTTTGATGGAATTTTTATGCGTTGTGCTAGATTTATTAGGTCTTGATACCTATGCTTCCTTTTTCTTCTTTCTGTTTGGAAAGATTAATTGATATGCTACCATCATAATACTTGAGTCTCATATAGGTTAATGAATTGCGATCTGGTTTTAAAATTTTCGTGAAGTATGCTTAGATTTGAAATTTTAAATTTTCTGGAAGCTAATTATCCCAAGTTGTGGGTCTTCTTTAAAGTAGTTTGAGTAGTTTATTTCTTTCTTGAAATGCTGTTTGAATTTTGAGTGACTCTCAATCTGCAGTCTATCTTGACTTTAGGAAGGACAACAATTTATGCATCCATCTATGTTGTTATTTGAAAAATCACTTACTTTCTCATCCTTCCCTTATTACCTTGAGAAAAGATGAAGTCTAACATCGAATCCATTGACATAACTCAATTTAGCATCTATCTAATTGTCATCAAAATTAGCAGCTTATGTTTGTTTGTCTTGATCTTTTAGAGTAAATGTGTGTGGATTATAGTGTAAAGCATCGGCCAACACCTCATTGCGACCACATTGTATTGAGGTCACCTTGTCCTTGACCACTATATATGTCATAATAATCGCAAAAGTCTAAACCATTAGCATTGATTGCAAAAGTGGTTTTACAAGTTACCACAGTCCACAACTGTGGTCGCATCCAAGATTTTGTGCTATTACGTGGAAGACACAAGTGAGGATGTAATGTGTTAAATTTTAGGATTTCTCATCACAAGTTTCTTATCTTTTGTATGTCAAGTACAAGTGTAACATAGGACTTAGGCTCTATTCTATATGAATGTGTGAACTTATCATCCCTACAATATCTGGAATATGTGGAGATATTCACCTTAATAACCTTTATTTAATCTTATTAGACTCTTAACTTACCTGAACTTGTCTAGACTTATTGACCTTGTTTGAACTTATTTTTTCAGCCAGCCATATAGAACAAAGCTCTAGTCCTTAGGGTAATCAATACTTGCTAAACATGCAGATGCATATATTGTCTTGAAATACCATTTCTTATATTTAATATTACTTGCTTATCTGTAGAGCTGGTCGGTATGAAGTTGATGGCTATGTGTATAATGCTGCTGATGAACCAAAAGTTTTGATGACTGGAAAATGGAATCAGTCTATGAGCTATCAACCTTGTGACTTGGAAGGGGAGCCATTGCCAGACACCCAAATGACGGAGGTTAGTCTTTTAGAAGTTTGTTCTCATACTAACTTGAAATTCTGGATTGTTTCCATTAATCAAAACCATATACAAATACTTGGCACTACTGCAATTCACGGTAACGAATGATTAACTTAGACTTCTATGAGAACTGCTTTCTGTGTTTCGCTGTTAATTGGAATCTTTAGCCACTAAACCCAGTCTGGCATCACATTGTCTTGTCATTTTGAACACACATAACAATTTTGATGTAGGTATACTCCCAAAGCTGTGCCACTAGATCATGCTCACTACTTCCTGCTTTTTGGTTTTTTTTTTTTGTTGATTACATTTCTTGAAAAGAACCTTACTAATTTTTTTGCTTTCTTTCCAGGTGTGGAGGGTTGCTGATGTCCCAAAAAATGACAAATATGATTACACATATTTTGCACACAAGATCAACAGCTTTGACACAGCACCTAAAAATTTACTCGCATCAGATTCTCGGTTGCGTCCTGATAGATTTGCTCTTGAAAAGGGTGATTTGTCGAAATCTGGTTCCGAGAAGAGCAGGTAATAATACTTTCTATTCCTTCCCCCTGGTGGCCTGGAAATTTTTTCCGTGGAAGTTTCTGCCTAGAATACTAGATTATCACAATCGACTTTTCTAAGAGCAAAAATTGATTACATAAGTTAACAGGGTGTGAATATATGTAGGGAACCACAGATCGATTCTTTACTAATTTCAAGAGCCTTACTCACTGCATTAGTAGTATATCATTTTGGGTTTGTTCTTACAATGGTAGTAAAATAACTTAAGAAAATGTTCATATATTTAAGGAATTATGGTTCTTAAACATAAATTACAAAAAAGTATCATCTACCTGGTTGCATCTTAGTCGGATATGATGGGAGGATGCATGGTCCACCTTGATCGTAGATGGACCTTCTGAAAATAAAGAAATATTTGTTGAGCCATTAGGTCCAATTCTTTTATCAGATGACATAAGAAGAAACAATCACAAAAGGATTCTTGTAACCTACAACCAAGATCCAAAATTCTTCATTTGCATGACCAATGATGAACAATAACACCAACACAAGTAACAATGCTTCACTCCACCAACACAATAATGATGTTAAACTGCAACACCACAAAAACTAAACTTGGCCATCATAACTAAATAAAGTAATGATGCAGAATCGCACCAACATAATGACAATGCACAACCGAACCACATCAAGACATAACCCACATATGGTCTAGCAATGATTTGTTCCTTGTGTTATGCTCAATAGGTACACTAATTTTTTGGTACAACTATTTGGAAAATTAGGTCATCTTAGAATTTTAAAGCTAAATATTTACATGATAATATACGGAAATATACTCTTTTATTATGCAGTGGCTCCAATATATAATACTTATGATACCAAAAACTATGAGGAAATTATACTCTGCATTTCTAGAATTCTACTTTTCATGCTAAATACTATTATGGCCTGTTCGGTTATTGATATTAAATGGTTGTAATGGGAATGATCTATAGTGTAAATTTGTAGAAACGTACCATGTCATTTCCATGCTAATGAAACTTTGATCTAAAAAAAGTTTGTTTGCTCGCAATTTTCCATTACCACTTGATACCATATTTCTATATGGTAAATTTTGTGAAGAGAATGAGATGATTGAAGTAAAAAAGCATAACAATCAAACTTGTCAAATAGATTTTCCTATCAAAATTTCATTGAATTTTCATTATTATTCCCACCAGTTAATACCAACTATCAGAAGGTAGGCTAGAGAATTACACTCTTCTTTGTCATCCTAGAATTCTAAATTTCTAATATATCATTCTTATTACCTTCCATAACTTTTATATGTACTCCCTTTGTCTTGAATTTCACAGAGAGGGATAAGATGTCTCATTAACTTTCATTTTGTGAATATGACAAAAAAGAAATACATAGATAAGATGAAGAGAGAGAATGAGTGGATGACATAAAAGAGAGAATGTGGGATTATAGCAAATAAAAATGTAGCGAAGTGAAAAAGACGAATGTAAACCAAAAGTGCATCAAATTCAAAGGGATACAACGAGTAGCTCTTAGCCTCTGAGAGTCTAATTAAAATCATAATATTGAATCCACTATGCATTGATACTCACTTAGATTCTAATTTTTATACCTTTATCTTCATTTCCTTTTCACTAAAACTTGATCATTCATGTTCTAAATACATAATTTTGCTTCTCATATGCATGAGAAGTCTCTAGACTTGCTTTCTATTATTATTGAAAACCAAGGAATAACTAATATTGGGCTAATCCGCCTTTGAAAAGTTAAGTTGAGGTTGATTTATTACTTGATATATTTCTATAAGTAAATTGTTGGATTAACCCATATTATCTTGCGTATTAGATTGGAGGAGAGGCAAAGAGCTGAAAAAAGAATGCGTGAGGCTGATGGGCAGCAATTTACTCCTAGATGGTTTGATTGTACTGGTGAAATCACCACAACTCCTTGGGGGGATCTGGAAGTGTACAACTACAACGGAAAATATACCGAGTACAGGGAAAGTGTAAAGAATAACGATAACATTCAGCAGATTGACATTCAAACAACGGAGTTCAACCCCTGGCAATATGGGAATGCGTCTGAAGAGTAGATCATATTTGTTGTGGGTCTTTGCCTTCAGAAATGTTTTTGCTCATTGCTAAATCAAATGGTAATTCTAAACACTTTTTTATGTTCAATGGTTGTAAAATAGTAGTGCTACATAACCCCATTGTAATTGTAAGGGTGATATTATATATGGTTTGTAATATTTCATTTATTTAAATTTTTTGTGGGTGCAGTAGATCTTGTAATTCTTGTGTATATGCATATTTTCATCATGAATCGATCTTTCTCTAACTATTAGTACTCTTGACTCTAACTCTTTCTATTATAGACATGGTTTTTACTCAGTTTTCGACTAATCTAGGCCAAGTCTTGATACTTGCCTTTTTAGGTGGTGGTAATTTGAATATGCGAGGTGCTCTATTAGTTGCCTTGGCCCTTCCAATGTTATCAAGATTAGAATTCTAATGGAATCGTTTTGATGGGTGGAATCAAATTGGTAAGATCAAATCACAGCAGGGTACAATCCTATAAATAAATTTTAATATGTTATAATAATTAATACATGGATATAATTGTACGTAATAGAGCTTTAATATGTGCGTCAAAGTTTCTTTGATTATATTTCTTTTGGTTTTTAATAGTTGTTATACTTTTGCATGCCGTTTAAAGTATAATTTTAATCCTTAATATTTTTAATTTTGTATAATAAAAAATTTTAAAAAATTAATATTATAAAATATGTATTTAGACAAATCAAATTAGATTTCACTTGATTATATTTTATATTATACTTCCTTCGTTCCAAATACATAGTTAAGTGAGAGTTTAGTTCATTCGTCTTTATATTTTCTTTATTCTATTACACTTGTAACGGATAATAATATTTTTTCAAACATATTACAATCAGTTGCGACTTGCGAGTATTTTAGGATGGGGTTGCGACTTGTGAGTTATTACTTATTAGTAGTATTTGTTTAATAAGATATGAACGTGCGGCTCAAGGCCTAAATTGTAGTCATTGGAGTAATTTAAGGGTGACGTGTCGACTAATAGAAGTTGACACTTTGTTTTTTAAAAGAAAATATTCCATTGTTAATGGTGATCACTCTAATGGAGATCACTTTCAAAACTCTCTCAGCACTTAGACTTTTGATCCATTACCCGCGTCCTTCAATGTTAGAATTAATATGCGGAAGTTGTAGTGGATTATTGATTTTGATTAATAAATATTGAAGATGCTAGTATGAAAAATAAAGAGGAGAGTTGATGACTTTTGTGAAAAAAGGTTTTTTGTATTATGTGGCTTAGTTACAAATGAGAGCATGCAACACATATATATAGTGCTTCTATGTTGGTGCTTTCACCATCATTATGTTTCTAGTCTTTTCTACAACTTGTAGATAGTTCTAGACTATTAGCTTTAGGGTGTTCGTCTAGATAGTTCTAGGATATCATAGAATTTTTTTTACTTACTTCTTGATACATTACTCCCTAGATTTTTCTAGATTACATTATTTAACACTCCCCCTTAATCTGAAAAATCTTGGACTCCTAGCTGTCTTCTGAATTTGATGAACTTTTCTGTTGGAAGTGCCTTGGTAAATATGTCTGCGAGTTGCTCCTCTGTCTTGCAGAATTTTAGCTTGATCTCTTGTTTCTCGACCAATTCACGAATGAAGTGGTGTCGTATCTCAATATTCTTTGTGCGACTATGGAAGACTGGATTCTTTGTCATGGCTATTGCTGACATATTGTCACAATAGATGGTAGTTGCATCTTCTGTCTTTTGTTATAGATCTTTTAGGATTCTTCTTAGCCATACTGCTTCACATGTCGCGCTTGTCGCTGATACGTATTCTGCTTCTGATGATGATAGTGCTACTGTAGCTTGTTTCTTTGATGACCATGAGATAGACTTGGACCCTAGCTGGAACACGTATCCACTTGTACTTCTTCGATCGTCGATGCTTCCTGCCCAGTCACTATCCGTGTAGCCTATGAGCTTGTAGTCTGCTTCGGACTCGTACGTTATCCCATAGCTTTTTGTTCCTTTGATATACCTGAGTATCCTCTTGGCTGCTGCTAAGTGAGCTTTGCTTGGCTCACTCATACTTGAGATGATGCTGACTGCATGAACGATGTCTGGTCTTGTATTTGTAAGATATATGAGAGATCCGACTAAACTTCGGTAGATTGATGCATCCACCTTTTCTTTTCCATCATTCTTTGAGAGCTTCTCATTTGTAGCCATTGGTGTAGCCATTGGCTTACAATCGCTCATGTTGAATTTTTTGAGCATATCCTCGACATATTTTTCTTGTGAGAGTAATATTTTACCTGGACTTTGCTTGACTTGCATGCCAAGGAAGTACTTCATAGCTCCGAGGTCTGTCATTTCATATTCTAACATCATTGTCTTTTTGAAGTCTTCTATCATCCTCAGATCGGTGCCTGTGTAGATTAGATCATCTACGTATAGGCATAAGATGAGAAACTTTGGCCCTTGGGTCTTGATATAGAGTGATGGCTCATTTGGGCTTTTTACAAAGCCATTTTGGAGAAGATATCCATCGATTTTGCTGTTCCAGGCCCGAGGGGCTTGCTTGAGCCCATAGAGGGCTTTTCGAAGGCGATACACCTTATCTTTTTTTCCTTTGATTATATATCCTTGAGGTTGTTCGACATATACCTCTTCTTCTAGCTCCCCATTGAGAAATGCTGATTTGACATCTAATTGATAAACTTGCAATTTAAATTGAGCTGCTAGAGCTAGGACTGACCTGATTGTCTCCATACGGACAACTGGAGCATATGTCTCGTTGAAGTCAATTCCAGGTTGCTGTGAGTATCCTTTTGCAACTAGACGAGCTTTTTACTTTTGAATGGAGCCATCTTTATTGCGCTTGATCTTGTAAACCCATCTGAGACCGATCACGTCCTTGTCTTGAGGTTTGTCAACAAGCTCCCATGTGTCGTTCTTTTCTATCATCTTAATCTCCTCGTTCATGGCTTCGATCCATCTTTCTTCTTGAGCTGCTTCTTCAAAGTTTTGTGGTTCTCCTGCAAAGAGTGCCATGATGGTGTGATTGCATTGATAATCTTTCAAGTAGCTTGGTGGACATCGATCTCGTTGTGATCTTCGAACTTGTTGAGCTGGGCTTGAGTGACTTGGCTCCAACCTTGAGCTTTGTGATGTAGATGGACTTCTTGGGCTCCTTGATGGTGTTCCTGGATTGGTTGATGGTGATGGACTTGCAGATGATTGAGTTGGTGACTGAATTGGATCTTCTCCTTCATCTGGGCTTGGTGGTGGAATGACTTCTACTGGAACTTCAACATCGTTCTCGTTCCATTGCCATTGCGCCTTTTCATCGAATATGACATCTCTGGAGATGATTAACTCCTTGGATTCGGGCTGATAGAGACGATATCCTTTAGACTCGTCACTGTATCCAATGAAGATACATTTTTCTCCTTTTCCGTCTAGCTTATCCCGATTCTCCTTCGGGACGTGGGCATATGCAATGCACCCGAAAACTTTGAGGTGCTCAACCCTTGGCTTTCTTTTGTGCCAAGCTTCATACGGCGTCATGCTTCTTACCGCTTTTGTGGGAGACCTGTTAAGTATGTAAATAGCTGTGTGGACAGCTTCTGCCCAAAAAAGTTTAGGCAGTTTTTTTCCTTGCATCATACTCCGAGCCATTTCAGCAATTGTCCTGTTTCTCCTTTCTGCAACACCATTTTGTTGTGGTGTGTGTCTGACTGTGAGCTCCTTTTTGATGCCGTGCTGTTTACAAAATTTGTTGAATTCATTGCTTGTGAATTCTCCCCCACGATCGGTTCTTAGAACCTTTATTGAATGCCCACTTTGTTTTTCTGTTAGGGCTTTAAATTGCATGAAGTGGGATAATGCTTCTGATTTTTTCTCCAAGAAATACACCCACATCATGCGTGAAAAATCGTCCACAATCAATAGAAAGTATCTTTTTCCGCCAAGAGACGGATTCCTGGTAGGACCCCATATATCAGCATGGACAAGCTCTAATGGAGCTCTAGCCCTCCATAATGAGGTTGGGAATGGTGATCTATGCATTTTGCCATAGATACAACCCTCACAAATTTTCTTTTCATTAGTGATTGGTGGTAGCCCAATCACCATTTCTCTATTTTTTAACAGTTTTAAACTGTCAAAATTTAAATGTCCGAAGCTCAAATGCCACAATTCGGATTCATTCACCATTGTACTTAGGGCAGTATTAAACTCCAATTGCATTTTAAGAGGAAAAATTTTATTTGGAGCCATTTTAGTGGTAGTGATTAATTGCCCCTTTTTCTTATCATATATGTGGCATTGATTATTATCAAATTTTACCATATACCCTTTTTGGACTAACTGACCCACACTTAACAAATTTTGTGCTAGCCCAGGGACATAAAAAACATCGGGGATGAATTTAGAGGAGCCGTTTTTTGTTTTAACAACAATTGTTCCTTTTCCGGCAACTACTTGGTTACTCCCATCACCAAGTGTTATTTGTGATTTTATATTTTCATCAAGATTAGCAAATGAATTTTTATTTCCGGTCATGTGGTTGGAGCAACCACTATCAATGTACCATGTGTCAGTTTGCTCTTCTTGAGCATTCAGACATGTGTAAAATAATTGATCATTATTTTCTGTGAAATTAGCCTCTTCCTTTTGCCGGAAATAACAATCTTTTTCAAAATGAGAGTGTCGAGTACATTTTTTGCATTTGTACCGACAATCTCTTGTATTATGATTGTTTTTCTTGCATAATATGCAATAAGAGTTGTTATCTCGGCTCCCTTGATTTTTATGATTTCCTCTCCCCCTACCACGGTTGTTAAAATTGCCCTTTTTTGGTTGAAAATTATTACCGTGGCCATTTATATTTTTTCCATTATTAGAAAATTTTAATTTAGCCTGAAAAGCTTGTTCAATTGGTTGCTTTTCAAATTTACGCATTCTTTCTTCATGTGCTAATAAAGAGCCCATTAATTCAGTCATGGTGAGTGAACTTAAATCTTTATTAGATTCTTCTATAGCAGCCACAATATGATCAAATTTTTTGGTTAAAGTTCTTAATATTTTTCGAATTATTTTAACATCTTCAATGGTGTCTCCATTGGATCGAATTTGGTTAACAATATTTGAGACTCGGTCGGTATATGATTGAATTGACTCATTATCGGTCATTTGCATACTATCAAATTGACCCCATAAAGATTGTAGTTTGAAGAGTATTACCTTTTCCGAGCCTCGATATTTTGTCTCCAAAGTGCTCCATGCCTCCTTTGCAGTTGTAGCGGTCATGATTGTTGGTAGGATCGTCTCATCTACTCCATGATATATTATAGAGAGGGCATAATGATCCCTTCTTTTGTTTTGCTTGTATTGACACTTTTTAGTGTCATCCCAAGAAGCCTCTTCATTGGCATCTTTGGGTTGTTCATAACCATCTTGAATAATTTCCCATATATCTTGGGTAATGAAAATTGATTTCATTTGCATACTCCATTGATCAAATTTCTCCCCTTTAAATATAGGTACCCAATTAACTTGGGGATTAAATATGTTTGTGTTTGTGTTTGAATTGGGATTAGGGGAGGCCATTTATATATATGTGGAGTTGGTATTGATATGAAATTTGGATGATATATGATTGAAAAAAAAGGTTTTGGATTAGTGGCTCTGATACCAAATGTTAGAATTAATATGCGGAAGTTGTAGTGGATTATTGATTTTGATTAATAAATATTGAAGATGCTAGTATGAAAAATAAAGAGGAGAGTTGATGGCTTTTGTGAAAAAAGGTTTTTTGTATTATGTGGCTTAGTTACAAATAAGAGCATGCAACACATATATATAGTGCTTCTATGTTGGTGCTTTCACCATCATTATGTTTCTAGTCTTTTCTACAACTTGTAGATAGTTCTAGACTATTAGCTTTAGCGTGTTAGTCTAGATAGTTCTAAGATATCATAGAATTTTTTTTACTTACTTCTTGATACATTACTCCCTAGATTTTTCTAGATTACATTATTTAACAATATGAACGTGCGGCTCAAGGCCTAAATTGTAGTCATTGGAGTAATTTAAGGGTGACGTGTCGACTAATAGAAGTTGACACTTTGTTTTTTAAAAGAAAATATTCCATTGTTAATGGTGATCACTTTCAAAACTCTCTCAGCACTTAGACTTTTGATCCATTACCCGCGTCCTTCAATCTATTCTTTCTTCCATTATCTCCTTTCCCATGCTTCCATTTTTCCACTCTTTACTTCTCTACTTCATTATTTCTCATCATTTTCCCCAACCTTTGAAGTTCTTCTGAAGGAAACTGCTTATTCTCTGCTAAGTTACTAACCAATAGGAGTTCTTTTCTACCTAGAACTGTTTGTTAAAGGAATTTAATAAGTGGGTCTGAATTCATATCCTCAAGTGTTTGACTTAATTCGAATTTGTTGCTATTTTGTCAATTTTTAAGCTCTGGAATGAATCCTAGGGTTCAAGATTACATTGGAATAACAAATGGAAACATATTACACTTAGTCAATGATAATGTTTTTCCTGTACATTCAAATGGTAATATTTATCTTAATGGGTTACCCAATTTGAGAAATGGGTTTGTGGGTCATAATAGTAACACTATCAGTAGTAGTAGAACTAGTAGAGATGTTAATGGAGTTAATTCCATCTTCCCTGATGATCCAAGCTTAACAAATGTATCCTCCATATCTAGTCTTTCCCATGAAGAGAATTTCTCAGAAGACTGTGATTTTTCAGATTCTGTTTTGAAATTTATAAATCAGATTCTTGTGGAAGAAGATGTGGAGGGTAAGGGATGTATGCTTCAGGAATCTTTGCAACATCAAGCCCTTCAAGGTGCTCAAAATTCCAATTACCTTCCTCAGCTTGATTCACAACCAAAGCTTTCTTACTTTTCTCCAAATTTCAACAATAACAACAGTATATTGGTTGATCCCAATTGGATTTATGAACAAGAAAACTTATATGGTCTTGAATTTGAGAATACTTTTCCTCCTTACCAACCCTTATTGTCATCATCTTGCCCAATTAGTGTAGACTATGCCATGGATGTGGGCTTGATGGGTTCTCACTCGGCTGCAATTGGGGTCCCTGAAACGTGTCGTGGGTTCCTTTCGATTCGCAATGACTTGTTTGTTAGTGCTGATGCAAATGGGTTACCTTTGAAATTAGGGGATAGGTCCTTAAATCAAGGATTGAACCAAGATTTAGATGAATTTAGGGATGGATGGCGTGTTAGGAAGAATGGGTTTAGAGTAAACCTTGATACAAAAGAAGAGAGGAGTTCAAAACAGGCTGCTATATATGAAGATTCTAATGTGCGGTCAGATATGTTTGACAAGGTTCTGTTGCATCATGGTGGTGATCAAAATGAGCTTGTTGTGTCTCTTAGAACAACATTGCGATCAGCTGCGTTCAATAAGACCGAAATAAGTGATCAGTCGAAAGGATCGATTGGTGGGAAGGGTCGTGGTAGGAACCGAGGTAGAAGAAAGGAACTGGTGGATTTGAGGACACTTCTTATAACTTGTGCACACGCTGTTGCTACTGATGATCGTCGGATTGCAAATGAATTACTAAAGCAGATCAGGCAGCACTCATCTCCTCTCGGTGATGGGAACCAGCGGTTGGCTCATTATTTGGCTGATGGGCTCGAGGCTCGATTGGCAGGGATGGGTAGCCAGATTTATAAGGCGCTTACTAGCCAAAGAACGGCTGCTGCAGATGTGTTAAAAGCTTATTTACTCTACCTTGCAGCCTGTCCATTCAGGAAGCTGTCGAATTTTTTCTCGAACAAGTCGATTGCAAAGCGAACAAGAAAAGCCGCGAAAATTCACATAATTGATTTTGGGATTCTATATGGGTTTCAATGGCCTACTTTCATTCAAAGGCAATCAATGAGAGAGGGCGGACCACCAAGGATTAAGATTACTGGCATTGATTTTCCTCAACCTGGGTTTAGACCAGCTGAAAGGGTTGAGGAGACAGGGCGGCGTTTGGAGAATTATGCCCATGAATTCGGAGTTCCTTTCAAGTATCGTGCAATAGCAAAGAGATGGGATGCTATTGTGCCAGAAGATTTTGACATTGATGAGGATGAGGTAGTTGTTGTGAATTGTATTTATAGATTGAAGAACATGCCAGATGAAACAGTTTGTGTGGAAAGTTCTAGAAACATTGTTCTGAAACTGATTAGAAAACTGAACCCGGATTTCTTCATCCATGGTGTGGTGAATGGTGCATACAGTGCACCCTTCTTTGTGACCAGATTTAGGGAGGCTCTTTTTCACTTCTCCGCACAGTTCGATGTGCTCGAAACTGTGGTGCCCCGAGAGTACGATGAGAGGATGTTGATTGAGAGAGATCTTCTTGCTAGGGAGGCCCTCAATGTCGTAGCTTGCGAAGGATGGGAAAGGGTGGAGCGCCCAGAGACGTACAAGCAGTGGAAGATTCGTTTGATCAGAGCTGGTTTTACGCAGCTCCCTCTTGACTCGGAGATTAAGGAGCGTGCTTTGACGCAGGTGCACTCGGCTTACCACAAGGATTTTATGACCGATGAAGACAGTCGATGGCTGCTTCTAGGATGGAGAGGACGGGTTTTGTTTGCTTTGAGCATATGGCAACCTGCATAAACGACTTAGCTCGAAGCAAAGTTTCGACAAAATGCGAGTTTTGCCTCTTAGTCCCATGTTGATACTGTGATTGAAGATCTAATGTATCAAAGAAACTTGTGCTGTAGCTGAGCCTATTTGCTTGTTACTTGGTAGGATTAAGATTATTTGTTGTTTTTGTTCCCAGAACAACAAGCCTTTATGTGAAGGGTGGGGCCTGAGAAGCAGCATTTAGAGGATCAATTAACTGAGCAGACAGATGCAGCTGCAGGCTGCAGCCATCCTTAGAGACCCAAGTTGTCCATTTACAGTTTGCATATCCTTTTAATTATGTGTCATTGTCTAGCATCACTCAACCTCGTTTTTTGTATCAAGGTGGAGATGAGCCTCATTATGGGAACAATTGTGTAAAATATGAAATTTAGAACTTATTTTTGCTTATGTTTCCTCTATAGTTTGTAGCTGATTTCTTGAGTAATTGTTGGTTCATGTAGCGGATCTTTTTTAGGCATTAGGCTTTAAGGTTATTGTGTGTAGTACTCACAAAGCTTGTATTCATTTTTTTTTGGTGCGGATCGATACCTGTGTTGTCTTTCATTATGCTATGGCCCGTTTGGTTATCGGTAATAAATACTAATAAAGAGAATAGTTTACGACAAACCCTAAGGGTTTGTGTCTGGATATGGGTCCACAGAAAATAAATGGGTCTGGGTCTAAGTCTAGTTAGACCCGATTCAGACCCAATCCAAGACCATCCCTACTCTTTTCCATGAGGTCTTCGGTTCGAACCAAGGAGAGATATTTGCCTTCTTCCTTGGTCTTTCTGGCCTTGGGCCTCTCGAAGAAGTTACAAATGCCACCTCTTGATCATTTGGGTTGAGCCGGCTAGCTCTCGGTTGGTTAATCTATTGGTAGTTCTTTGCCGGATGGGGTCATAGACTGGTTTGCCCTCGATTCTACCGATATTAAAAAATCAAGAAAAACATAGTAGAACAATGGAGGAACAAAACAAACAAGCAAGAACACAAGTCAATGGTGTCTTGGACACTTCCCCTCAAACAGGATTATACTTCATCAACCATTGAACAATACATTAATGAATATTACCCGCAAACAAAGAAACAATACATTAAGTTTTTCCGTGTCTTATTATGTGTTTTTTTTATAAATAATCTTATCTATTTTAAATCTTTAAAATGCATAGTGTCTACAACCCTATTCCTAGTACAGCCGAAAAAATTGATTTCTTGCGGCGGAAGTAACATTAAAATAACATTTCCATTCCTTTTCAAACTTAATGCTCCCATAACAATTCACACCCATAGTTGGTTTTATGACGAGTGACGAACACGAATGAAAGCTGGAAATGCAGTACCCCCTTCCATCAAATTTGACCGTAGGTGTTCCGTGGAAAAATCAGAAAAAATATAAGTTAAATGAAGGATATGAATCAACAAAATAATAGTCAAAACTAAAAATAGAGCTGATTTGATGTGGCGGAGTAAAAAGTCGATTATTATATAGTTAAGAGTTTCGTTCGTCGGTTTTTTCAGATTAGATTAACTAAATACTCCCTATAAAACTTTTTAATTCTCCCATTAAAATTAGACACAAATATTAAAAAGGTGAAAGGGCCACTTTGAATAGTATACCCATGTGATTTAGTGGGTATTAGGAGTTAAATAGTAAGTTTCGAATACAATGTCTAGAGTTGGGTCAATTTTCGATTTTGTGTGTACAAAAATATCTTTATTGATTTTTATATACACATTGTTTTTAGTCCAATCAAATCATGCTCTATAAATTGGGTGCGAGTGTATTTAAGTTTTCAAAACATCAATTATCTTTCATTTGGATATCCACCATTTTGGATCACCTTATATTGAACATCATATGGGTTTGAATAGCATCTCTTGAATTTTTTTTGGTTAAAATTTGGATGGCAGCCATTTTGGATACCTCTATCCATACATTTCGAACATCACATTCCTGCACATTCACAACAGAAAAACACCCCCAATATACGGGCAGTAAATAACACGAAATTCTGCCTCAAACCACAGTCACACAGATTGTCAGAAAAGATCCACCTATTATTGGGGTTTGACAAGTAATAGAGTCCAAAATCTAGCTACCCTAAAATCAAAAACGAGTTGCGACTTGGGAGAACAGAGCTTTAAAATCAGTAGTTGGTTCACCACTCCCCTCCGGCTTCGAAGCCAAGTCAAAAGCCTTGAACTTTGCCTCCTCAAATTGCAAAGCCTGTTAAGGTTTAACAGATACAGATTAAGCAGGTCGATCTAAACAATACTAACAAGACAACATGAACCTTAACAATAAAATTCAGTTTACACGCTTTAATGTTACAATCTACTTTCTTCCGTGCGATGTATAAGTTCAGGTCATTTATAAAACGGAAACAAAACACGGAAATCATTCCAAATGACAAATATACCTGAATACAGACTTCTGCAACATCAGCCCTTGGCACAGTTCTCGTTTGAGTTTGAAGAAGTTCATCATCTTTTCCAGTAAGCAATTCCCTGAGGCCTCCTGGTTTGTCCAGCAAGCCTCCAGCCCTGAAACAGCCATTGTCACTTAGTCCTTACTATAAAATTATTGAACAGTACATTGGAAAGTTAAAATCACGTTTCAAGTTTTAATGGCTGCCATAAACAAGGCATGCCCTTCATGATATTCATTCATGGAGGATTTACATGGTTTTATTAGGTGTTCAGTATGAAAATGTCATGCTATTTATATGAGGTTACTTATGAATTATGATGTTAAGTTTGATGGAAACTGCTATGTTCTTTGAAGATGTTAAGTTCAAAAGGGGAAATAAGGTTAGAGCCAATGCCATTAGCCCATTATGACAATCCATTAGGGGAAGGAGAAAAGTAATTCCCGATGATTACATATTTACATACCAGGGCAGGAAGTATGACAACATGGAAAAGGTTGATGATGTTCTTGTATTTCTTCAGGTTTTATGAGGAATCATACCATCAACTTCGTCAACCCATGAAAAGTTCAGAGACTTACTGCTCGTCTTATAGGTAAAGGACATATTCAAAAACAATGAATTGACTGTATAAAGAGACTTTTTGTCCGGTTTTTCATCAAAGGAATTTTATAGGACAATCACGGCTCTAGTTGCACATTTTGATTCGAAGATTCATCAACTGGATAGAAAACATTTCTCAACGGCGCAACATTAATGAAACAATCAATGTGATGCAACCTAAAAACGGTGTCGGGAGATCCAAACAAATAGTTTGTAAATTAACAAATTTTATCTATGGCCCTATGGGGTATAACCAACAACTCTTCAATGGTATCACAATTTCATCAAATCATTATCTCTTATGGATTTGAGATGAATGATGTAAATGATTGCATGTATCAATGTCACATGATTTAGTAATCTCCTCGCAATTCCTGAATTAAAAAAAAAAAAAAAAGAAGAGCAAACTATGGTCGGTTTTGGGCTATTTTGGGTTATTTTGAGCGAATTGCATTCAAAAGGCAAAATTATGTCATAGTGATGTGTATCATTAGTTCAACAGGATCAAGATGACTTTCCTGGAATTCTTCGTCATTGGCATTTTAGTATACAATATTGTAGACTAGAAGTTACCCTATCTCTAAAGGAGACAAATAAGTCTCAACCAATGCCTTAAGAAAACTATGGAAAATTCAAGAAGCGCAAACGATTTCTATGCTTTGAAATTGAATGTAGGAAGTCTTATTTATGCCCAAGTTTGTACGCATCCAGACATACCTTACAATTACATTTTTTGTTGAAGTGTTAGCCAAATATCTTAGCAATTCATGAATAGATAATTGGAAAGAAAATTACATTTTTTGTTGAAGTGTTAGCCAAATATCTTAGCAATTCATGAATAGATAATTGGAAAGAAGCCAAAAGGGAAATGAGGTATTTCAAGAGAACAAAAGATTAGCTAGCATACAGGAAATCAGATAATTTAAAGGTCGTTGGATACTCTAAGTCTCTTTTGCGGTTTACGGAGACTTTAGTAGATCTGCTTCAGGTTATGTTAATTTACAGGTAGGAGGTGTTATATCATGGAAAAGTGTAGCACAAGAGATGATAGCTACTTCAACCATGGAAATTCAATTGTTAGCTTTTCATCACACCAAGGAATATGTATGTGCAATTTAATCACAAGGTTGCAAATTATAAATGTGGCTCCAAAGCTAATTAAGATATATTGTGACACTAAAACAACGTTGAGAACTTGAGTAAGTCTTAACTCTAAATACACTAAAGTTAAAAATCGAGCTATCAACAAAGGGTTAAAAAAATTTAAGGCACATTAATCGCTATAAGTTTCTCATAATTTTATGATGCAAATTAAGTTTTGCATTTAATCAGTTGAGTTAACATTCAAGTTAGTATAGTTGTTTCAAGAAGGGCTTGTTGAAAATTGACATGTAAAACCACCTTCATGTAATTTTAAAGCTACACATTTCATGATTGATCTATATCATCATGTTGTATTGGTATTAAATAAATAAATGTTCAATTCAAGATTAATGAATAGCTATAAACTTATAACTATGACTTTTCACCTTCTAATTACATTATGTGTTGGCTCTATATGACCCATCCCTTTAGACCCAAAGGAGTAACTCTATCAATAAATCAATTAGATGATACACTGGAAAGTCGGAAAACCAACATCTAAACAGGAGATTTACTGGGTGTTTAATCATGTATGAAAATGTCATGCTACTTATATGAAGTTACTGATGATATATGATGCTAAAGGCCAATCAGGAACAATATTTTTGTTATTACAAGGGTATTGTTGTGTGACCTTCCACATGCAGAAGCCACTTATGATTGGATATAACATGTTTTGTATGTTTTCAGAATGTCATAAAAATCATAGTCCTCTGTTTGTATAATTCAAATTAAATGTTTTACATAATGATATATATAAAGTACCTCTTTATCTATGAGATCCTTATGATGTAATAAACAATATTCAACAAATAATGAACTTTTAAAATTATTATTTATATAGGACTTTCTGAACTTTCTGTGTGATCAATGAGAACCTTCTATAGCTAGAGATATTGTGACCCTTACTGTAGTAAACCTAGTGTTTGATTGATTTTAACTATGAATTTGATCAAAAAACCTTAGTTTTTGACTTTAATATTTGCTTTATTTTACTTTTATTTTCCAGAAAATCATTTAACATACGTTCTTGTTCTTCTTCCAAACATTTCTTGATTTTGATCCTCCCATGGATTACGCATCAACTCTAACTATTCAATTTTCTGTTTCTTCACTATAGTCCTATAAAAGGTGACCACCATCTCTTCCCAAGGCATATTTTATGGAAAATGATCAAACATTCAACACCAAATAAAGAAAAAAGCATGACAAAAGAAAACCAGAAAGCACTTTATGATTATCAATTCCAAACACAAAATTGCGTATTAAGATATGGGTTATATGTTGAAACAGGTGTGTACTGTGTACCTTATGATTGTATACGGCATTCCAGACTCAGCCAGATACTGTTCCGCCTTTCTCTTCCAGATCTGAAACATTATGATTATCAATCAATTCTATTAGAGTTTTATTCCAGACTATGAGATTCATATATGCATGAGATGAATATGCTTTTTAGAATTTAGATAGCTATTTTGCACGTATCAAGAAATTTACAAAGAATAATTGCTTATTAATCACTTCTCAACAATGCTAAAGATTTTAGTTGTTTTATTTTTGATTATAATGGACTATATGACTCATTAAACCATGTCCCCTTTTTATTTATGTGATAATGTGAAGTTGCAGTTGATGTTTGTTATTTGGGGTCAATGGGAAATAATCTCTTCATTGTCCATTTATCACACGGGTAAAGTTAATTATTTCTGGACCTCCTAATCCTGCTTAGGTGGAAACTACTCAATGACATTGGATAATAAGATGAAATCAACAAAAGATCTGCACAATTTATAACCTGATTCCAATACTGCTCACCAACATCATAATTTTTCTGAGCTCCCCATGTAAAGTACAGAAGAACTGTAATGATATTATAGTAACGACAAGTGTGGACCTAGTCAAGCTACCATGAGTGTAGAAGTGAATTTAGGCTTATAAATAAAATGATAGATATTAATACACATCAACAGATGATGCCTTTACCAACAGAGTTCAAGTTCAGGCCTTGGGTGTCTTGGCTGCCAATGCATGTATAACCAGATAAAAGCTACTATTCCTTTTGGTAAATCCTTAATTTGTAACTCAGAGTTATGTGTGCTACTCCTCCATATCTTTTTATTTGTTAGCTATTTGATTTATGTCTCAGAGTTATGTGTCTCTTCTAAGTTAATATTTATCTTTTTTAATCTTCTCATATAATATGAACTTTGTCTTCATACATATCAGTTTTTTTTTTTTCTAAGTTGGTGAAGATAATCTCTTTGATATAACTATATCAGAAATCAAAAGTAAAAATTAAAATGTAGAAAAAAACAGTTCTGATTTTCAAAAGGAGTTAATCACAAAACATAAGCATTTCAATTAGGACTTAGGTGCATCAAAAACGATAACCTTCCAAATCTGATACTCACCTAATTTCTAGTATCTTCTTATCTCGTCTCATTCGCAATAATATAGCTTGGTGATTGCAAAAACTTTCTTAATGATTTTACTTATTGTTCACGATGAAAACCCAGCCCAATTACATAACAATTTCACTTGAACATTACCATGCTTGTACAAAGAATTCCAGAGCACTAAATAGAAGTGGGGGAAATTAACTAACCAATATATTTCCATTTCCAAGGCTGTTGAGGGGATGATTAGGGTCGGTTCCTCCCATAGATCCAACCAGGACAATTTGCTTTACTCCAGCAGCTTTGGCTGTTCAAAGAGATGAAATCCAGGGCCCCAGAGATTTTGCTTTAATAGAACAGTAAAATGGAAAATACAAAGAGAAAGTTAAAGTAAGAAACTCATACCAGCATCGATTTGGTTCTTCTGTCCAATCCAGTCAACCTAAAAAGTGACTAGTTTTTATTAATTTCTGATATGGAACGGAAAAGGACAAGTAGAAATTTTAGTGAAGTTACCTGCTCTGGATATGCTCCATCGTCAAAACAAAATTCAGGCCTCTCCCTAGCAGGATTTGATCCTGGCTTCATTTTGGGCACTGCACTTGTAAGAATTATAAGAGCATCAACACCCTCGATTGCAGGGGTAATGCTATCAGTATCCCTAATATCTCCAACGAAAACATCATCTGCTCCACCAATTGTCTGCTTACTCTCTTCTGTTCTGACCAAACCTCTTCCATTGAACTGATCAGATCTTTCCTTTAACTTACTGTAAACAATTTGTCCTTTCAACAGACAAAACATAGACATGTCATTTAGCAAAAGCAGAAGAAAGAAGTGAATTTTATGACTTTGACGCACACAAAAAACAAACTCAATTTTTATACATTCATAAAGGTGTAAAGTGTAAAGTGTAGACAAAGTTCTCATGTTCAGGTCCTGTTTTAGACATTTGGAGTTGCTCTTACTTTGATTATGACAGAACAAGGATCTTGAGTCTTAAAGAATCAGTAATTAAAACTCATCAGACAATACACATGAAAAGTCCATTGATGTATAAGTGACAAGTGAAAGAAAACAATGGTTCATTAACTGATAGTAAATATACAGATCCCATTGTCAGGTTCATGGCTTATTTGATAGAAAAACTAAGAATGTTATTGGAAGAGACGTAGTATGTTTCTAGCAACATAATGTGGATCAGCATACAAACAAAGGACACAAAGAGTTGAACTATGTGATGAGTTTCTAGGTGTGTAGGATATGCACTACCAAGGCACTAAGACCAAACCCTGATGTGTATAGGAAAAGTGAATTCTCTAGGATCTTATATCATCAAAGAACTTGATCTTCATTTCAAATTCCAGAAGAACTTGATTTTCATTTCAAATTCCGGAAAATAATGGATATTCTCCCCTTGATTCATGCAGTGAATCATGTAACTTGATATTACTTCCCTTATTTGTAGGTTCTGCTCTTAAGTAATATTCCTAGTATATCTTTGTATTTTTGTCAAGCTAGTTTACCGTTTTATGTTAGCCTAGTTCCTTACTAATCTATAGCCTTAACTAATTGTAAATCTTTAGTCTGTTCTTTCATGCATTTATTCATTCATCTTGTTTATGAATGGCAGCACAAATTCTGCTTAGATTGTAATTCTTGCTGCATTAATAAAAGACAAAAACTCTCCTTTTCCAACTCTACTATCTCTTCCATAGCTCCATTACAATACATTTATACAGATGTCTGGACTTCTCCTTTATACTCACACGATGGTCTGAAATATTACATTATATTTGTTGATTATTTTACAAAATACATCTGGCTATATCCTATAAAACACAACTCCAAGGTTAAACTTATTTTTTTCGCTATAAGGCATTTTTTGAAAAAATTTTCCAATTGCCAATCAAAACTTTATACTCATACAATGGAGGTGAATATGAGGGTTTAAAACCTATTCTTTACCATGATGTATTACTCATCTTAACACACCACCCATACACCACAACATAGGCTTCTCTAAAGATGCCATAGACACATTGTTGAAACCTTTCTTAATCTCGTAACCGACACATATGCCTTTGACCTATGGGACTGACGCATGAACTATTTGGCAAACACCTCAATTATCAAAAATTAAGAAGTTTGAGTATCTTTGTTATCTATGGTTAAAACTTAAAATCATATAATAACCATAAAGTTGATCCTAAATCAACATCATGTATTTTTGTTGGGTACTCTCCCAGACCCAGTCAAAGTGCATATTGTCTTGATATAGATACAAATTGTAACTACACATCTAGGCATGTTCATTTTGATGAGCAAGTTATTCTTTTTGCAGCCCACTCAAGACCTGGTCCGGAATTACCAACCTTACTGGAAGTATGGGCTCCTCTATCTCTTCATATCTTACCTACACCTCAAGACCCTACTCATAATAGTGCATGACATTACAAATTCCCAACACCTAGCTAGCTCTCCTTTTCGCCACGTGCCTACCACTCAACCCTATACTCCACTTTCCCCTTCAGCTCTCTCTCAAACTGTTCCCTTGCAACCACTCCATCTCACCAACATTCCATGATAACTAGACTTCAAAAAGGCAGTACAAAACCTATTAATAAACTGAATCTAAATGCTTAACTTTTTGAACCTAAGTTACCCAAAAACATTGTTGAAAAGCCAAGTGTCGCGCAAGACCGTGGAAAATGAAATGAGTGCTTTACTCAAAAATCAAACTTGGCAACTTGTTCCCCTTTCTTCATCTTCAAAAATAGCTAGTACAAAATGGAGTTTTCGTCTAAAACGTGATCTTTTTTACACCATAAGGCCAGACTTGTAGCTCGCAGTTTTACTAAACAGGAAGGCATAGACCGTTGGGACACCTTTAGTCTGGTCTCATTGGTAACCTTCAGTATCTCAATCTTACCAGACTAGACATTTCTTTTGCAGTCAACAAACTCGCTCAATACAAGCAACGACCAACACAGGAACATATGCAATATCTTAGCATTATCCATCAGGGACATCTAATATGGGCATTACAACTCATGCCAGCTCACCGCATATACTTCATGCATTCTCGGATGCACATTGGCTTCGAAACAAATATGATTATATATCCACTACGGCACATGTTATATATATAGGTAAAAATCCTGTTAGTTGGTCTTCTCGCAAACATGCAATAACTGCTTAAATTCTTTGGTTAAAAACTTTTTTACTTGAACTTGGTTATTCCATATCTCATCAACCAGTCACCTACCCATGTTAGTACAAATCATGTTTTCCACACAAAAATGAAACATCTTGCTCTTGACTATCAATTTGTCTGTGAAAATGTTCAACATGGTAACCTTCATGTTTCGTACGTTTCTACTCGTGATCAATTGGCAGATGCTCTAACAAAACCACTTCCATGGCCTCAGAGTTTGATACGCAAAATTGAACTCTCTCATCGGCTGCCCATTTTGAGGGAGAGTATGAATGAAAGATAATGGACATTATCTCTCCCCTTGATTCAAGCAGTGAATCATGTAATTTGATATTACTTCCCTTGTTCGTAGGTTCTGTTTTTAAGTAATATTCCAAGTATATCTTTGTGTTTTCGTCAAGCTAGTTTTATGTTAGCCTAGTTCTTACAAATCTTTAGCCTTAACTTTAGGTAGTTGCTAGTTGTAAATATTCATTTATTCATTCATCTTGTTAATGAAAGGCAGCACAAATTCAAAACTCTTCATTATTCATTTGTCAATGGGATTTTCAAGTAAGCCCATGATTTACAACTCGTTTGGTTTGAAACAATGAAATATAAGGGATTTGAAGGAATTATTTTCCTAACTTCGATAGCAAATTTGAAGCGGAGGGATTTAGAAGGAATTAAATTCCTGATTTTTTTGTTAATTACAAATACTCTCAAAAAATGGAAAAAATTTGGAAAGAAAATGATATGTGTGTTCGTTTCCCTTTTCTCCTAAACTCTTATCCAAACAACGTGATAAGAAAATTCCTGCTTGCAGGATATGGCAGACAAAAACGTTGTTCAACGGGAATGTAAGCTTCATGATACAACTATGTAAGGAATACTGTACAATCACTTACTCACCTCCAAACACCAAATGTATTACGGTAAACAGCAGATAAGCAGGACAAAGAGCAAAAATTGAACAGTTTATTCTTATAAATCACAAAGAAAAAAGGTAATAACATATATTATACAGAATATTCTTTTAAGTCCTTCCTACCAAATCATTAAAGAAGACACCACAGACAGCCTTACATTACATATTACATTGATTTGCTCGAAATCCTCGATTATAATCAACTCTAAGAATAATTTGTCAAAATTCTTCAATTCCTCGATAAATTATAACTCGTGGTGTCTTCTTCGGTGATTTGTCTCAAAATCCATGAAAAACTGATAAGAATACAGAGATTAAAAAGAAAGTGAAAAGATAAGGTTAGCACTTACCAGTTCTTCCACCAGCACCAGTAACAAGAACAGTAGGTTTGCTGGATTCAGAAGCCATAGCCACACAAAGGTTTCTAAGACGTCTTCTTGGAATGGAAGAAGAAGAGAGAGAATGAAATGGGAATGGAGTAGTAGAAGCTACTGAACAACCATATTTATGGTGAGTATGAAATGAAAATGAAAGCGGTGGGCCATAATGTGCGGTTGAACCCATTTAATTTGAAGGAGTAGAGCCGAGGTTAGCGGTTACCAGATGCCAGTTAGTAGCACAGGCTCACAGCACTTCGTTGATTTCTCTACAACCCCAAATTATGGGGGCTTGTTTTTTTGTTGGCTGGACGAGAATTGGGGATGATGATCATTCGTCCATCTCTCCATCCACTTCACCCTTATCTTACCCCTTTTAGATAGGAGTTTGGACATAGTAACTTTTTGAGTTTTTACGGATGCTATCTATATTTCATATTCTTGAAATATAGTGTAAAAGGAAGCTCATCAATATAAAAAAACCACAAGTAAAAACATCTTCATCTTCTAATTTTTACTCATTCTATTTTTCTCTTTATCTTTCTAAGTTTTATATATATATATAAATTACTGAATGCACCTCTTCGCTCACTAAGGATAAGAATAGTTGGAGATGCCAGATTAATATTATAGACTATTAATAGTTTTTTTAGTTGTCTTTCGTGTCCTGATGTCTAGCTGTTTACTTACCTGTCCTTTTGTACTTTTTTTACTCAACGGGTCTATTATATTATCCAAACCCTTACTTTCGCTAATGTTGTTTTTCTGCAGGTAATTTTGATCTTGGGGCAACAGTATTAATCACATTCCTCTCTATGCAGGGTCTCACCTTTTGGGGGTAAAATTGACCGTTTTCCTCTAGTGTTCCCTTTGGATTGTCCGTCACCTTCCCTCACCCAGACACATGTTTTCGAGCGGGATATTGGGTTGATGATGATGATGATTAAAATTACTAAATGCACTAACGAACTTTGGTAGGTGGTAATAAACGGTAGTAATGGGAATGGAAAAAACTAGTGTGATTTTGGTTGAAAAATCTCTTGGTTACCTTGATGGCCATGGTAGTCCAAATTCAATAATCTCATTTTCTTTATAAAATGCATTCCAATTCATTACCATTGGGAGATGGGGTATTAGGTGGTAATGAAAATTTGTAAACAAAAAAATTTTTTTGTGATCAAAGTTTCATTACCATTGAAATGATATTGAACTTTTGATGAAATTTTACACTATAAATTATTCCCATTACCATCATTTAATACCACTAACCAAACTGGCCGTAAGAGTGTTTGGTATAAGGGAATAGGACTTGTGAGTAGGCCTGTCAAACAGATTAGGTTGGGTCGGGTTTGGGTTCGGGTCATATATAAACAGGTCAGAAAACCCTTGACTCAAACCCAACCCATTTAGTTAATTGGGTCGAAAATCACAACCTTGACCCGACCTGCAACAGATCAGGTTGACCTGATTTCGACCCATTTAACCCGTTTATAATTTTTTTCTTTTCGTTTTAAGGTTTTTAATGTTGATTAAATCTAATTTTTTGGCTTTAATTTTAACTTTATGTTCTTTTGTTGTTTATTTTGTATTTACTGTGAAAAATAAGAAAATATTAAATGAACTAAGTTTAGCTTATACTTATTGATTTAACTCGAAATTAACACATTTAATTAAATGGGTTATACAGGTTTTTTTTCAGGTTTAAAATTTTGACAGGAACCTAGCCCATTTAATAAACAGACCAGGTCGGGTCGACCCATTTAATTAATTGGGTCAAAAGTCTCAACCCAAACCCACTTATGTCGGGTTAAGTTCAGGTCGGGTCAACTTTTGCTAGCCCGACTTGTGAGACATTAATATGAAGCTTTTAAGATGAGACTTTAAGATAAAAAAAGTCTTATCTTTTGTTTGTTATGATAGGACTTAAGGAAAGATATAAGAATAAAAGTCTCAACTCAAATACCAACCTCCCATCTAGACATTTTTCTTGGAGGATTTGCTCATCTTTTAATCTCATTCTCTATCCCATTCCTGTGAAACAAACAAAGACTTGGTTTTTTTTTTTTTTTTTTTTTTTTTTTGCCAAAGTCTAATTCTCTCCTTGAAATCTCATGTGCCAAACACTCATAAGTTTATATGTTGTGTATATGTGTTGACAAATGCTTTATTAAGATCGTTTCACAATGAAACAGTTTAACATGTGCTAGTTATATTTTTATTTTCTCAAAAATTAATTAAAAAACGGTTTTTAATTAGTTATCTGATGTGTAAGTTTAACTCAATTAAATTTAAATTAAATATAAATGATTTGAGCTACTTGTATGGGCCCGTCTCGTGGTGAGACAGACTCATACAAGACTTGCTGATATGTGTTAGGTCGTGGTATGAGATTTTTCAACAAATATTTGGCAAAGAAAAAGAAAAAGTAATAATAGGAGTGACTCATGCACCAAGTGTTAGTGAGATTGCATGTAGAAGCCGAAAATACAACTAAGTGGGTCGACGATGCAAATCCCCGAAGAGGGTATGTCTTTTAATTATAATCATAATGAAATGATTGATGAACTAAATGTATAATTAGTGTTGGGATGACATTTAACTATGGTGAAAGCGAGACTTATGAATATTTCAATATAAAAGTTTGGCAATCTCAATATTGAGCAGTGTCTAGCATTACTCTTAAATGCCACACAATTAAATAATATGAACATAAACGTTAAGTATTAGTAGAAATGTTTAAATTTTTCAATTATAGGCTATAGCTAAACATCTGATATTTAGTCTGCTCCTCCACATAATGAACGTTATATATGTGTAACATTGTATTGGATAGACCATAATTGGTTTATTCAAAAATGACTTATCACTTTTGAATTAATGTCCAAAAAATATAAATATAGAAAGGATGAATTGGCATGCAATGAATTTCAAAAAAAGTCAATAAAGATATGTTCACATTATTTTAATATTATGATTTTTTATATTTAAATTTAGAAATTAAGATTGTGGTCTAACGCGCCTAACAAGCAAGTTGAACCACCAAAAATCATCTCTTGAATTGCCAAGGAACTATTTGGAACCGCCTGAAACCAAAAGTGAAACCCAGCAGTCCGAATTAGGTTTTACTTTTGTGGAGCCAAAATTGAAATCAACCTAACTCAAACCATGGCCATCATTAGGCATAGGGTCGTAGCTTTAGCGTTTATAAATTTGGCTTAAAATGAAAGAGCTTGGTGGGAATCAAAGTTAAAATCTTACCTAGGAAAAGTAATACTTACTTTAATAATTGAGACTAGATTTGAATTTCTAGTTACTTAAAATTGACTCAATATGTTTGCGAGATAATTAGTTTACTATCATTTGTAAAGTGTCATTTAGTAGATTTAAATTCAACCCTCTATGACTTTTGCATTGAAAGACTAGATGGAACTTGGTTTGTATATTGTGTGTTATTTCATGTTTTGATCCTCTGATACTTTAAAAGGAGAAGGGTTTTCGAATATATTTAGTGTATCCAAGTAATTTGAAAATAATATTAAAATGTTAAAGCTAAGTTTTTGTTAACAATAGGCAATAATAAAGTCTTGGTGGTTCGTATATGTTCACGAGATGTAACAAGGGAACAATAAACATCACTTCGGCAGGCTCAAGGTTGCAAGGTGCAACCCTACGTATGAAAAAAAAACCTTAATGGCCGATAAAAAAGCTAACACGATCTCAAGCTGGTCAAATAAGGCAATAGAAATAGCCAACAGCCACCGCCAAAGTCATGTCAAACACTTCAAATGGCTTTTTGGTTGACTTTTAGCTTGATTGGTCAAATAGGAAGAAAACATATTTTGGTAAATAAGTTTTTAGCCAGTTGAAAAGCTATGTTCTAAGACAAAATTAAAGGTTGACTTAGTTGGCTATTTTCATTGGCTTTTGGCTTATTACTCACTTTTCTCTGATAAACAGTCAGCAACTAATATATAATTTTACCAAACATCTTCTTAAACAATTGACTTATCTATCTAGCTTAAAAGTCAACACTTTCAGTTGAGAACAAGCAAACTAAAAAATCCAATAACTAACGGCCAATAAACATTTGCGATACACCAAAGTATTTCAAAATTTCTAATATTATACTAATATAAGATATAAGAAGAAATCTAGGTTTGCAACTGTCTACATCATGACTCAAGTCATTTGATTAAAAACTCTAATAATATTAAATTGTGTTACATATAAAAGTAAAAATAAAATAACAGTCTAATAGTTCTATACATATATAGAGCCAAAGATAGAGCCCACTTTATGTTAATATTCTAAATTGAATAGTAAAAGTAAGGACAACCTAAAAAGCTTCAAAGTAAAGGGAAACAAGGAGGGCATGAAGAAGGATAAAAAGAGTTAGAAATATCAAAAATTGATTCATTACATGGGTATGGGTTTCTTACTGCTAAAGGCACCATATCTTCAAGCAAACCTTGAGTCCTTGTTTGTTGTTCACTATCATCACTTTGTGTTTCAGTTTCAACTCTAATGTTATGTTTGGGATTATTTGCTTCTCCATTGATTCCTTTTTGTATTGTCTCATGATCATCTTGTGGCAATGTTTTCTTAACTTTCTTTAATGGGGGAGGTGGTGGATTTGGTACATCAATTTGGGTGTTAGACAAGTAAGGGTAAGCAAAATGTAGGTGTAGGCCCTCATAAGTAATGATCAGTGTGTCTGGATCATCTGTAGACTTCTCTACTTGCTTCTTGGCCCCACATCTTGGATTTGTGCACTTGTAGTAGCTTCTGTTTGATAATCAATTCATTAGTCCTTTTATATAAGAGCTCTGTTGCACATTTGACACTATATATTTCACTTATAATGAAGAGTGGATGAGATTCAAATCCCTTACCAGGGGCGGATTCAATACTATTCAATGCTATCAATTCATCTTGTAAGAATTGGTAATATACTTTGCCTTCCACCCTCAAGACTCAAGATCAAATCCATGTATATACATAATACATTGATGCACGTATTTTCTTTTGAAAGGTTTGATTTTAGGTTAATAGTACTCAAATATCTCGATTATATTTCTCTTAAACTTATACAATTCGCATTTAATTCAAAGTCCAAAAAGGATTTTATATCACTTTTTTTAGATTTGTCATTACCCTTAACCTTCTATAACGTTGAATTTTAGTACCAAGTCAATAAATCAACTTAATTAAAAACCTAATAATTAAATCCCTAGTAATATATTATAGCGTGCACTATCAATGATAGAATATGCTCTACATTTTTGCTCCAAACCTCTATAATGTTTCGTTTACTCATTTTTAGCAAATTAACATGTAAGCTAGCGAAAGATTGTATTTTGTTATTTTACCAAATTAGTTTTTATCATGGAAAATATTTAGTGCTTATACTTGGTCCTTTATTGGAACTCATAATTATATATATATTTTGTCAAGTTTCAATTTATTTGTAATATTTTCTTTTTTGGACATATTTCATAATACTTGCAACTTTATCTTTTTGGTTAAAAGTAATTAAGTAATTTTTTATTTTAACCTTATTTTATTCTCACTTTATATATTATTAATTTTTTACGTATTATTATTGGGGGTATTATAGACATTATCCACTCGACAATGACATTTCTTAATACTTGTGCCACAAGGTAATGTTAAAACCAAATAAGAACGGAGGAAGTAGTTGATTATATAAAGGGATAAGTACATACCTTGGATTTGGGCTGTTTTTTATAAATTTTTGCCCGTACTTTCTCCATTTGTAGCCATCATCTGCCATTGCAGTGCCACAAGTTTTGGTTTTTAAGGTATATTTATTTTCTGTTTTAGATAATTCTTTCTCCAACACTGAAATCCTGCACAGAAAATTTAGTTCTTAGTTCTTACGTGTTATAATCTGAAGCTCATTCTAAGTAGCAAATAAGAACAGTAAGTAGCATGAGGAAGATTTTAGGTCCATATGACTTTTTGTTAGGGATATATTTAGGAAATATTGGGTGGTAAATTTAGAACATAAAAATATTTAGAAGATATTGTGTATATCTTTTTATGGTATTTTGTATGATATATATTGAGGGAAATGAATGATAAGAGGAAAGGGTTTTCATTGAATTTGTCATGGTATCTAAGAGCTTAGGTTAGGGCAAAATTCATTTTTTTTCATAGCCGTCTTCTATCATGGCCAAGGAAGATGAGAGCTCTTCATCACAGCCAACCATGGATCTTGATTATCACCTTGGCTCGAGTGATCACTCCGGAATCGTGATTACTCCTGTCAAATTATGATGAATGGGCGAAAGCAGTACGTAGAGCCTCGATTGCAAAGTGGAAATTCGGGTTTGTCGAGCACGATTACAAAGCCTTCAATGGGATCTTCGAAGCACAAACATTGGGTTGCTGTGAATTCAATGTTAGTATCATGGATAACTAATACTCTTGATGATGGATTGCGCTCTACAATTGAGGACTATGATGTGGTGCGTGATTTGTGGATACATCTCAAGCAGAGGTATTGTGTTGTTAGTGGGACTCGGGTGTGCCATTTAAGAGAATTCTTAGGGACGTGCAAACAAGTATCATCCGAGTCGGATACAGAATATTTTAGTAGATTGTCCAAGATTTGGGGTGAATTAGTACAATATTGCCGTGTTCCCCAGTGCCCTTGTGGAACATGTAAGTGTAATTTTGCAAAGCAGGTGGCTGCTATTCGTAAGGAGGATTACTTACATTATTTTCTAATTGGTCTTGATGATCCATACGAGGCCATTCGAGCACATTTATTGGCACAATCTCCACTTCCTTTGGTGGATACGGCCTATCAAACGGTGATCAACATTGAACAACTTCGTGCCAAAGAGGGACGATCGAAGGAAAATGTGATGACTTTTAAGGTGGATGCATATGGCAAATCGGATTTAGGAGATGGCGAACAACCTTTTTGTACTCGCTGCAATAGGCTTGGTCATACCAAGGATGATTGTTATCTGTTGAAAGGTTATCCTGATTGGTGGGATGAAAATCGAAAGGGAGAACGGGGCCGTGGTCGAGGTGGCTCTAAATCTCTTGTGGTGGCAACGGTGGTCGTAGTTCAAGTGGGGGACGTGGAAATACTACTACTTCCTTCACACATTGGGCAAATGTTGTGCATGGTGGGGTTAATAGTAATGCTAATGATGGTTCTTTGGTCCAAGGAAATCCAACACAAGGGCTTGTAGGGGTAACTTCGGATCAAGTACAAATTATTGATCTGCTCACTAAACCAAAACAACGACTAGAAGGTAATGCAAGTGTAGTGTGGATTGTGGATACCGATGCGTCTAATCATGTAACAAATGATATTTCACGTATGAGGAATATCCAGACAATGCGGAATTGTCCAGTGGGCTTACTGAATGGTCAAGCAGTGATTGTGAATTAATTGGGTTTGGTCACTTTGGAGGGTGGTTTGGTGCTTGATAAAGTTTTATTTGTTCCTCACTTAAATTGCAATTTAATTTTATGACTCAATTGAGTGATGAATCGAGATGTATTCTACAATTCACTAACAAACTTTGTGTTATACGAACCATTTGACGAGGACGGTTATTGGCTTGGATGAACGGTGTAGTGGACTTTATCTCTTTCGTGATGTGCCGCAAGCCAGGGTGCTAGCAGTGGATTGTGTGGTGGATCTTTGGCATCAACGCATGTGTCATCCATCGGACAGAGTTCTAAAGTTACTGTGAGTAACTTTGTTAGGAGACATAATATTGTTTGTGACATATGCCCCTCGGGCAAAACAATCTAAAAATAGTTTTTCGATTAGTAGCAATAAAGTTGATGAGCTATTTGAGTTAGTCCATATTGATTTATGAGGATCCTATAAGGTTCCTTCTTCTTATGATTCTCGATATTTTTTAACAATAGTTGATGATTACTCTAGGGGTGTGTGGGTTTATTTACTACGAAATAAAACTGAAGTTGAATCTACTTTTCTTAATTTTATTGCTTTAATTAAACAACAGTTTGGTAAAGTTATAAAATCTGTTCTTAGTGATAATGATACTGAGTTCAATCATCTTCGGAATTATTTTGTTGAAATGGAATTATTCTTGAATCTTCTTATGTTGGAACTCCTCAACAAAATGGGAGAGTAGAAAGAAAACATCAACACATACTTAATGTTGCTCGTGCTCTACGGTTTCAGAGAAACTTACCTATTATGTTTTGGGGGGAATGTGTGTTGACTGCTTGCTATTTGATTAATCGGACTCCTAGTTTTGTTCTTCACTATAAAACTCCGTATGAGATGTTATTGGGTAAACTTTGTGATTATGAGTTTCTTCGTGTGTTTGGATGTTTGTGCTACGCTCATAATCAGTGGAGCAAGGGAAATAAGTTTGAGTCAAGAAGTACAAAATGTGTTTTTCTTGGGTATCCTTTTAGGCAAAAGGATGGAAATTGTATGACTTGGAAACACGGGAATATTTTGTGTCATGCGATGTCAAATTCCATGAGCATGTTTTTCCGTTTATAGAATGTATGGGAGACACTCGTGATGCGTCAAACAATGTGGGTTTGAACAATTATGGTCCAACCAATGATGAATTTGATGTATGGAATGCTGCAGGTTTTGAGGAAGTGAGAGATGGGTTGCATGAAGAGACGGGCGTTGAGGTCTCGATTGCGGTGGCTGACCAAACCGCGGAGCCAACTGTGCCGCCCATACAGTCAAACGCAGCCAGCTCGCTGGGTCACGGTGAGGTATTTACAGGTGATACAAGGGCTACCGACGATACTTCTCTCCCCACGGCGTTCAGCCACTGCTGCCAAGAGTGAGGGGGGATGTAGGTAACAATGAGGAGGTCAATTCTAGTGTAGAAGAGCTGGGTCATGTGAAAAAAGTAAAAATTCATTCCACAAAATTAAGAGATTATGTCACACATAACAGTCGAAAGAATAAAGTCTCTTCACCGTGTTCATCCGTGGCATCACTTTCCTTAGGTACTCCCTATCTTATGATCATTTTTCCGAAAAACACAAAAATTTTATTACTACGAAAACTAAGGCACAAATTCCGAGATCTTTCAAGGAAGCAAACATGAAGGGTAGAAAGATGCTATTGCATCTGAAATAAAAGCTTTTGAAGATCAAGGAACATGGAGTTTGGAGGAAATTCCAACAGGGAAAAAAGCCCTTGGAAGCAAATCGGTGTATACAGAGAAGAGAGATGAGGAAGGAAATTTACTTCGTTTAAAGGCATGACTAGTGTGTCTTGGGAATCATCAGGAGGAAGGAATTGATTACAATGAAACGTTTGCTCCAGTGGCAAAAATGTCTATTGTTCGCACTTTCTTAGCAGTTGGCGCTGTTAAAAATTGAAATGTACATGAGATGGATGTGCATAATACTTTCTTACATGGTGATTTACAGGAGGAGATATATATATATATATATATATATATATATATATATATATATATATATATATATATATATATATATATATATATATATATATATATATATATATATATATATATATGTATATATATATGAAGGTGCCACCAGGGTTTCAGAAATATAATTCTAACAAAGTTTGCAGGATGAAGAAATCTTTGTATGATTTAAAATAGGCTCCGAGATGCTGGTTTGAAAAGTTGTCCATAGCTTTAAAGCAATATGGTTTTAAACAATCATATTCAGATTATTCTTTGTTCACCTTGTCAAAAGGTGGATTGCAGTTGAGTGTGTTGATTTATGTGGATGATATGATTATTGCTGGGAACAGTACTTTTTCTTTGGATAGTTTTAAATCATATTTGAGTGAATGTTTTAACATGAAGGATTTAGGGACACTTAAATATTTTTGGGACTAGAAGTAGCGCGTAGCAAACATGGTTTTTATGTTTGTCAATGTAAGTATGCATTAGATATCATTGTTGAAGCAGGGTTACTAGGCGCAAAACCCGTGGATTTCCTTATGGAGCAGAATCATAAGCTAGCTCTGGCAGGAGGGAAAGATTTCTTGGGTGGTGAGAAATACAGGCGTTTGATTGGTCGTTTGGTATATTTGGCGGTTACAAGGCCGAATTTAGCTTATTCTGTACATATATTGTCACAATTTATGCAAGCCCCTAAAGAAGAGCATTGGGAGGCTGCATTGAGAGTAAGATATTTAAAGAAGTGTCCTAGACAAGGTATTTTGCTGAGATCATATAGTGCACTGCAATTGGAAGGGTGGTGTGATTCCAACTAGGCGAGTTGTCCTTTGACTCGTAGGTCTTTGACAGGTTGGTTTGTGTTGCTTGGTTTATCTCTTGTATCTTGGAAAACCAAAAAGCAACATACAATTTCTCGTAGCTCGGCGAAAGCAGAGTACAGGTCAATAATCCCGTTTTGTGACATGGGAGCTGAAATGACTGAAGCAATTACTTGATGATTTGGGTGTGAGACATATGTAAGCTATGAATATGTTTTGTGACAGTCAGTCGGCTCTTCATATTGCTAATAATCCCGTGTTCCATGAGAGAACAAAACATATTGAAGCAGATTGTCATTTTATTTGTAATGCAATTCGAGAAGGGGTTATTCGTCCGTCGTATGTATCCACAAAGATTTAACGAGCGGATATTTTTACAAAAGCTTTAAGGAAGGTGTTGTTTGAATTTTTTTCTTGACAAGATGAGCATTCGAGATCTTCATGCTCCATCTTGAGGGGGATATTAGGGATATATTTAGGAAATATTGGGTGGTAAATTTAGGACATAGAAATATTTAGAAGATATTGTGTATATCTTTTTATGGTATCTTGTATGATATACATTGAGGGAAATAAATGTGAAGAGGAAAGGGTTTTCATTGAATTTGTCACTTTTACAAGCTCATTGTAAGTAACATCAGATGGCTTCTTACGAATGTTACTGGACACTGAGATCCAGAACCATGGATCTCACTTATTTGGATCTGAATCCAAATCTTAAAGGAGTTTAATTACAAAAGTTATTTAACCAAAATTTTTATATGATAAAATAAAGGGAAAATTGTTATAATAAACCAATCTTTGCTTGATCCGATAAAAATAAACCCACTTATTATTTATTTTTAAATAAACTCACCTATTAGATATATTTGCTAAAAATAAACTGACCTATTGTTTATATCAATCTACAAAACTTTTTGTAACTCAAGAATTATGAATAAATAATAGTTGGGTTTATTTTCAGCAATTATACCGACTAGGTGGATTTATTTAAAAATAAACAATAGTTAGATTTATTTTCAGCGGATCAAGCAAAGGTTGATTTATTTTTTACAATTCCCCCTAAAATAAAATATTAATTGCATTTACATTATCTCAAGATTCAATCTATTCAATCAAATGAAGTTTTGGCATGGTGTAGCTACCTTTGCACTCCTTGCAATAACTTTAAGGTACGCTACACAATAAAAGAGTTGACTATATACCAACTCGAGTGATCCTCATTTTAATTTTTTTAATGTAGGATCACATATAATTATTTTTTAACAATAAACAACCTTTTTAAATCCACATTAATCGTACTTCATATTTAATCATGGCTTCAAGTTTACAATTGTATATTAACACTTACTTCTTTCGATTTTCTATGTTGTTACATTTTAATTAAAATTGTGAGAATTTTTTTATCAGAATCTATTAATAAAACAAATGGATTATTAACTACTCAAACTTTTACATCTTCAAATGGGTTTTGAAATTTTTAAAATAAGCAAATATATATATTGTGAATCAATTCCAAATATAGGGGACCTGGTTTAAAGTATATTTCCCGATTTCTTTAATTCCATGTGGTCCTATCGAATAAATGACTAATAAAAACAAAAAAATGAAAACGAAAAATAAAATAACACTTTAATATGATCAAGTTGAAACAATTAATCTTGAAAAATGAATGAGTTTTAAAATTAAAAGAAAAGATTTCTATCATTTTCTTATAATCATACAAATAAATATATAGTATATGTTCTAATATATTCAAATTAGTTGTAGTTCACATTAGCTACACTTAGACCGGTCAAATTTATTGACCCAAAATCCGACCAAATATTAGTAAAATTCGATAATTTTCACCCTGTAACTTTAAATGATTAGGTTCGAAAATAACAAAACAAATTAGAGTCAAATCCGATTGAAATCCATATTCGATTATTTTTACTCGTTTTCAATTCCATGTTATTATTTTTAGTTACACGTCATTATTTTTAGTCCGTGATCCAATTTAATATATTGAGTTAATATGTCTTTATTATAACATTAAAATACAACATATATTTTTAACATTCTACACCCTTTAAATTGCCTCGAACTCGATTCAAATTTAACACGACCCGACAAAGACGGACTTGATAAAAATATAATCAAACATGAAAATAACACTACAAATTGTAATTTGAGCCGCAATTTGTTCGACCGACCGTGGAGGCGCAATGAAATTTATAATAGCTATATACGTACAAAGTATTATAGTAAAATTATATTTTTGAAAACAATTTATTTATTTAAAAATAAACATAAATTATTTATTTATTGGGGGAGAGGGAGGGGACAAGACTAAAGATTTAATAATCTATTGATGACCACCTATTCGTGTAAGTGGCGAGTAGTTATCGTCTTTTTTGGAATTTGGGTTCCATCCATCACAATATCAATAGTATTCCATCCTATCTCTCTTTTTTGTTGAATTTTTCTAAAATTATTTATAGAAAATAAGTATTTTATTATCTTCAATGAGTAATTAATTGTGTTTGTTATTAAATATATAATTTTCTTTAATTCAATTTATTAATGCATTATTGCCAATGATATATTGATTGAAATAATTTTGTAGGAAAAAATATGGCAGAAAAAATTTAGTGACATAATAAAATAAATACGCTTAACAACAAAAGAAAAACACTCTAAATACATAACAAAGTTTATTGTTCTTCTTAGTATATCATCTAATTTTAATGTGTAAAACAAGAAATATTGAGAAATTAAATATGTATATATCTTGAATGTTACAATGTATGGGTTATATCACATAAGACGAATTGGTCATTAATAACTAAAAGAAATATTCATAAAGAAAAAGATGCTCTGTAAAAAAAATCTACAAAAGAAAATTGGCGCAATTAAGAATAATAAATAAAACAGTTCGCTGAATGAATTTAAAGTGCATTTTAAATATTTTCACAACTATTTATGTCCTTATTTCATGTGAGAGACTAATTAAAAAATAAATTGAAACAAATGAAAAAAAAAAAAAACACTAGGTGTATCATGTACAAAATATAAAATTGAATCCTAGTAACTTAGGTTCTGTTTAATTCACCTAAAAAAAATAATTGATAAAAATTAGTAAAAATCAAATAAAATTAATTATAAAATTAATAAAAACAAATTTAATCAGTAAAAAATCAATTTTAATCAGTAAAATCAATTTAATCAATAATCAGTAAAACTAAACAAGTCCCTAATCCATATACATGTTGTACACAACCAACCAAATTACAAATACTCATCCTTTTGCTAATTACGAATTGTTATCACGTTCTTTTGAAATTTTTTTACGGAGTGTATGACGTGGTTGATGTAGGAGTGACTCTCCATTTGATTATTAATATTAAATTGTGATTATAATGATAATTATTTATAAGATAAATTTTTATAATATGTATAATGTTATTTTCATGGTGATGTAAAGTTCATTATAATTTTGTATAAAGAATTAAATGATTGAAGTAGATTAAACACGACAGGTAAACTTATTATGAGATTTTACCACCAAAATTACACTAAATATTTATCATCAGTCATACTATCTAATATCGATTACCAAACTAAATCCGACACATGTTTGCTCTACATATCCTCTTTGGATTACTAATGAAGAAGATAGTTCTCGTTATTTAAATCTATCCATGGGTCATTAATTCTTTCCCTTTTTCGATTAAAAATATTAGACATAGTCGTTATTACATATTAAATATAAAAAAAAAATAGCATGTCTTGCTAAAACACATATACTTGTTAATTATATTATTTACACACATCAAATTACCAACTTTAACGTTTCACCATTCATGCATGATGCATAATACTTTGAACTTTTTGTTCATTTGCAAATATATATATATATATATATATATATATATATATATATATATATATATATATATATATATATATATATATATATATATATATATATATATATATATATATATATATATATATATATATATATCCACCTACTTCATTCGCTACATTATACTTTTTCCATTTTATATTACTTGCAACATTACAAGATAATGCATTATTCATCCATTATCTTTATTTTGTGATAGTTTTTAATCTATATGTTAAAAATATAGTGAAGTGGGATCTTATTTGATTCATCTCACTGCAATGATTATTAATATCAATTTGTTATAATTTTTTCTTATATATATATAATTAAAAATATCAAGGGTTGAATTAATATATTGGACTGTATGAAAAGTCAAATGATGTAAGTATTTTAAATTGGAGGAAGTACTATAAAGGTTTTTATATCCATCATTGAAGCTTGTTTTATAAATTACGGGCATATTTAAAATGTCTAGTTACATAATTTTTTTTATATTATTTTTTGTAATTTTTAGTAGTGTGTAAGTCAAAATTAAATTATTAAAACAGGACAAATTGTGTGAAAAGTTAAATTTAACAAGTATGAGTGACTATATGACAAAATGAAAGAAGTATATTAGTATATCAATAAAAAAATACATGCACATTTGGATATTTTTAGAAAAATAGATAAAAATAAATATTTAATTTGTCACCTTATCTATTTTCCTAATAGTATAAACCACTTCTACTACACACAAAAGAAATAGCAACCAACAATTTTCTTGCATTTTGTTTGATTATCAATTTAACTACCAAACTCTTCACTAACATATATCAATCTTTAGTAGTTAGAGGAATACATCTTAGAAGTCTGTTATGTAGTAGTCATTCAATTTCCAATCAATGACGTAAACAAACAATTATTAGTAGTTAAATGAATTAATTAATTTGATCAACTATTTTATCTATTGATTTGATTAGCTAATTTTGAACTTGCTGCTAATAGCAACTTATTTATAATAATAAGTTATTTCAACCAGCTACTTACCAAATACTAACTAAGATAAGATGGTTTAACGGTTTGAACCTTCTATATGTATTAAAATAAATTAAAATTATCCTTTAAATTATTTTATCGAACACCCAATATTGTTCAATATATAAAATTTCTTAAAGTTTTTATTATTACCATATGGAATTCCTCAATGTTAAATTTATTTCCTAAACTAAATTATTTACCAAATTCTTCCTTTGAAAATGAAAGCATGAACAAACGAATGACATATTAATTAATTATTTTAACAAAAAAAAAAACAACTGAACATTAAAATGGAATGGATAACAAAATGTGTACATATTTTACTTTTGGACATATTTTATCAAATAATGTATCATTTAACAAAATGAATGTGTACCATTTTCCTTGGATTTTAGTTTCCTATGAAAATTATCTTAAATTATGATAAATCATATTATTTTTATTGTTTTTGATATAAAATTTCTAAGCAAATTTAGTGTTGTAGGAGATAGAAGACTAGCCAAGTTGTAATTTTGGAAAAACAAAATGTAGTATTCTTTATAAAGCGATAAAAAATATTTTATCTTTAGTTTTTAAAATTTTTGTCTAACCAATCAATAAAAAGTTAGAAAATAATTTTACATAAACATGTTTTCCCCTACATCATACACACACACCCTATAGAAATCAAATTATTTATGAAATTATAATAATTGGTTCACGTTCTTCCTCGTAGTCTTTTCAGAAGAGATATTTGTATAATCTGTCTGCCGTTTTTCTCTTCCAACTCCAACTTGTGTGAAATAATAAATTGATGACTATAATTATAACTATAAGTTAACTATAACTAATAACACTCAAATTTATTTATATAGTGAAAATCCCATGTCACATTTAATGAGAATATGAACATCTAACATAAGAAAAAAAAAAAAAAAAAAAAAAAAAAGAAGGGCAAACCTGGAGTTAGAAAATGAAAGTGGTGGGCTGGAAACAGAGAGAGCTTTCTGAATGTCTAAAAGCGTAGGCCCTGAGTATACCGCCGACATTTGTTGGTGCTGCTGATCATGATGTATTACGTGATCATACGACCATGTCAAAGAAGAAGGTGATACTTCTGCGTGTTTAAGAACTTCTTGTATTAGATCATTATTATTATCATCGTTACACCATATTGTCGAACCCTTCATGCTTAATTCCTTATAATTAAGACCCTTTTTTTTTTTTAATTATGTCTTACTTTTAGTAGATCAATACTTTCAAGAATCAACTATTTTTTATGTATATGATATAATATTGATGAATTTTTCTCTTCGATTGATTTGATTGGATAAGGTATGAATTTAGTAAGGTCTGATTTAATTTGATTAGAAATTATAAACAAAATGTTTGTGTTTTTTTTTATTTAAAGAAAAGGAGCGAAGTTTGTTAGAAACACTAAGGAGGGAGAGACTTTGAAGGAAATATTAATAAGGGTGTTGAAGAAAAAAGTCAATATACGGAAAGTGAAGTTGGTGAAGCATGTATATTATATACATATATATATAAAGTATACAAAAATTGTTATTTAAAAGAATAGTACTATAAAAATTGTCGAAAATAATTATATTTTTCACTTATTTGCTGCAAATAATTGCATATTTGAATTATGTGTTATGTATTTGCTTTCATCATATCAAATGATTTGAACCACCATTTGTTCCACGTACTCTTCCCCTCCTACACTGGGTATTTGAGCAAATACATATTAAAGATGAGATTATTAGAAAATAATGAATATGTCGTACGATTATTCATAGCGAATGAATATAAAAGTTCAATTATTTTTCATAGTTTTTTCTATATATAATTTATTTATTAAATGAGACAAACTCTAAAAGACGAACAAAATAGTAAAGAAGAGTAATAGTAATACATGCATTAATAATAATATTTAATAAGAATGTTAATGTAGACGTACAAATTAAAAACTAATACCTGCTTCAACATAATACAATACAGCCAAGGCCATTTGGTATTTGGTAATTGGTAGTAGTTAGCATTATTATAATTTTAGTGTTTTAGTCAGAATATTTTTATTGTAGGTAGTCAACCATATACTTTATGTTTTTCAGTAAATGTGTTCAGTCAACTAATTCAAACACTATTGTAATTGTAATTGTAATTGTTAGAGGTCACAACATATTCTATTTACAAAATTTTACTCAAACGTTTTTTTTTTTTTCATGATCTTATTTGAAAAATTAAAATTAGTTTGTATTCTGTTTTTGGCTAATTAAAAGATTTAAATTTGAATGTGAGTTAATTTCATCTTTATTTTTTAAATTAAAATTTTTTTTGCTAAAGTTTAAGATTTGAAAATAACTATTTAAACCCTTATTATTCTCTAATTCTTTATTTATAATTTTATATTTAAAATATAATATTTAAATTAAATTATATATTCTCAAACACAACCTAATATTATTGATTAAGAATTACCAACATGACAGTGGATAATCTTTTTATAATTTATCATAAAAACTACCTATAAATAATTTTAGATCAATTACGAATTTACAATTTAAAACGTCTCTAGAGTACTTATTTGAATTTATAATAGGTCTGTTTGGCGCAGAGTAGTTGTGTGCAGATAGCTATAGTTTTATGTGGTTGTAGTTGTACAATTATAAATGTTAGATATTTCACTGTCTAATTAGTTGTAATATTATTCGAAAAAATTAGCAATTATAATATTTGTTGGAATATAATTATTGAGAAAAATGCAAAAAAACATCTTAAAGCACTACTTTTAATTTTAAAAACTATAAGTTGTAATATTTTGAAAATAATTAACTATTTAAATTGCTATGTCAAACACAACCAACATTATTGTTATGGCAAACTCACTTGCTGATGATATGAGGCTGCACAAGTTTTCTTGTTCCGAAACGCTAAATTTACTAATGATGGTTTGATTATTATTAGGAAAAATTACCTAGGATATATAATTCAACTTATTCATTATTTTTCTATAATAATTCTATTTATTGATTAATCATGAATAATTTTAATTTTAAGGGGTATTTTCCTATAGTAAACCCGATGACCAAGATAAATTAAAATAAAATGTCTAAAAAAAGTTTAAAAAAATTAGGATTTTTTTATTATTTAGAATTTTTTATGTAAATTTTTAAAATTTTTCTTTGATTTTAAATTAATTTTCCAATTACTTTTTTGGTGAATTACTTACTATAGCAGGGCATCAGGTTACCCAAGTTTACTCTAGGGAAATACCCCTTAAAGTTGGGATTATTCATGGTTAATCAATAAGTGGGATTATTGTAGGAAAATCGTGAAAAAGTTGGATTATTCTTGGTAATTTTTCCTTATTATTATTGGTGCATTCTTAACATAAAAGATTAACATAATGAATCATATAAAGAATTAACAGTCCGTTGATACTCGATACTAAATGGAGAAAATGTGAATGATTTGTAATATAAATTTTTATGATATATATCATGTCATTCTCATGGTAATAATGAAAATTTAGTCATAAAAAAAATTTTCTTCGCAATTCTCCATCACCACCTAACACCATATGTTCACATTGAAATGCATTGGAATGAATTTTGTAATAAAATGAGATTGTTTAATGAATATAATCATGACCATTAAACTAGTCAAGAGATAATCTTACCAAGATTACACTAATTTTTCATTATCATTCTCACCTTTTATTACCGATTACCAAACCATGCAAAATTACCAAAGTATGATCCCTTAACTCTAAAAATCTAATCGTCTTATAAATCGTTCTTGTAATGTTAGATCTTATCGTCAAACAAAATAAAAAAAAATGTAAAAAAAAACATTTATATTTATTTGATTGTTAATATTAAATGGTGAATATGATAATGAAAATTTAAGCTAATTTAGCTAGAAATATAATATAAAATTCATGCAAGTTGTATTTCATGTCTTAATTTGGTTCATATTAGTGATCTCCTTGTACATCCATTCACCCCTTCGCCTCTAAAGTGAATGGTGGATTTTAGTAAAAACATCAAATAAAGGACACTTGAAATATGATATTGCCAACAATTTCTAATAATTTGTCCATTTTTATTTTTATAACAGTTTTGAAAGTGTATTTGAAACCTTAATATTTTTTTTAAAAAAATCAAAAATATATCATAATAAATACAGGCTCTTTCTTGACATATCGTCTTTTTTAAAGACGGCTCTCAAGAGTCTATCCACTTTCCTTCTTTAGTAAATATCTAAGTTTGAAAAAAAAACTGTTGTTTAAAAAAAATTGCTATTTTAAAAAAAAACTGTAGAAAATTGATTTCTTTTTGGAAGATAAAAAGTTTTCTGATTAATTGTCTATTCCCAAGCAAAATAAAACATCATTTAGTAATAAGTCAGATTTTTTCATTTTTTTTAAAAAAATTAAGGTTCATCAATGATGGAAAAAAGTGATGTTAAAGATGACAATTATGACTAATTTTTATGATTTGGGGTTAACATAATAAATTTGGGGTTATAACATGATATATTTGAGGTTATAATATAATATATTTGTAGTTATAACGTAATATATTTGGTGTTATAACTCAATATTAAAACTTCATATATTTGAGGTTTTATGGCATAATGTATTTGCTTGTATTATTATAATATCAGTTTGTAGTATTATAACACAAATATATACTGTTACAAACTTAAATCCATTACGTTATAACCATAATTATATATTTTGTTATAATTCCAACTATGTTTTATAATTTCAAATATATTATGGTTATAACCCCAAATATATTATATTATAATTACAAATATATTATATTATAACTCCCAATATAGTATGTTATAACCAAAATTGCTTTTATTAATTTCTCCCGAACAGTAGACATTGTTGTCTTCTTCAACATCACTATTTACACCATTAACTTAATTTAAAAAAAATTAGAAAATTGTAAATCCAACTAATATATAACACAATCAACCCAAAAAAAAATGAAAATGAAAGCTTTAAAAACGAAAATGATAAAATATAAATACATAACTTTGATGGTTTTGCAAATGTTGAAGATGATAAATAGAGAATAAACAACAATGGAGTTTGAGAGAGGAAAATGGAGATTGAAAACCACAAATGGAGTTTGAGAGAGGAAGATGAATAATTTTGTCAGACAGCAGAAAAAGGAAAACTGAAAATGGAAATTAAAAAGCATTATTTAAAAATTTTAGTTATTTTTTTTAAATTTAAAAATTGGGCTGGCGCAAACTTGAGACGTCTTTGTAAAGACGGTCTCAAGTAAGAATTTGTGTAATAAATATATATTAAAATTTTATATAATGTAATTAATCTAATAAGAACTTATATGAATATAATTATACACATGTATAACCACGAAAAAAACTATGTTTTAAGTTGCTTTTGTAAGAGCATATAATATATATATCCTAGATCCTCAGCCATTAACTTAAGCTTTTATAAGCTTATTTTCTCATTAAATAAAATATTTCAAAATAAATACACTTTAAGAGTCGAAAAGCGTATATATCACGCATAATGACAATTTTAACTTTCAATACTTATTTATTCGAAATTTAGTTTGAAAAAATTAAAATATTATTGTTATACTTGATATTTTATAAGTATTAATATTTTATAATTATTAATATGAAATTGGTAAGTGAGTTCTAGAACTAAATTGAAATATAAATTAATCTCATGAGAAACTGTCTCAAAGAGACGTATCTCAAGCCTAACCCATTAAAAATTAATGTGTACTTACCGTATTCTCAATACATACTTACATTATTCTTATTACTTAGTCTCTCACAAGAATTTATGTTGAAATATATGACATGTTATTTATCACTAATGTGATGGGCGAAATGGCACATAAAGGGACTTAGAGGTGCTTACTCGAGACATTGGATCGATTTCGGATCAAATGTTCAAGTCGATTCAAAATTGTCCACTTTGGTCTTTACATAATTACTAATATATTTTTGATGTAGAGTCAAATCGAATTTGATTATAAGACCAGGTAAAATCAAATAATTGGGTCTATTTTGAAGTTTAACACCTCTAGACCACTTAATATTTCAACTAATTTAAGCCCTTTTTTTAAAAAAAAAATAATTCATTGATAAAAATGTTATACGACATCTATAACAGAATAACAATCGATCAAATACAAAATAACTTTTATCAAAAAAATTCTATATAGAAAAAGTCACGATCATTATAAAAGAGATTTAACACTAAAGTCTTCCCTCTTTCACATCGCTGCTTGATACAATTGACTGTACTAGCCGCATTGATACTTGTGATGACGTTATAGTAACCCCAAAACAAATAATAGAGGCTAGGATTTTTTATTTTTTTTAGTTAACTTTCAACAAACTTAAGCCTTTGTCAATGCCTGATTATGGACACTTAGCTTATTTATGTTCCCATTGATGCCTAATTATGGACACTAAGCTCTTAATTATGCTCCCATTCAAATTAAATAATTCCGCCTTTTAGTTTAGAGAACCTACTAAGTAGTAACACATGTGACATGGGACTTACTTGATCGTTGATACTAATCCATGCTTTTGTTATCTTAAGGGCCTGAATCTTGAATCTGAATTTTTGAATTAAATAAAGTTTTAATAAAATTAAATAAATAAACATTCCTGAAACTATATCCTAAAATAAGCGTTTTCTTTGTTCAAATCATTGATTAAAAGTGAAAAAGAGAAAAGTTGATCAAAAAGTCGATCAAAAAGTCGAGTAAAATTTTATTCTCTATTACTAACTCTTTGTTCGTTGCTAGTAACAACGAACAAAACCTGACCAGAGGCATATTGAGAAATAATTTTTAAAATGCTTTTTTTTTTATTAAAAAATTATTTATTTCAAAAGCTTCTTTGCAGCCTCATGATATGAAACACACAAGATACTCACTTGCCATCGACCATTAAGCAAGTTTTTGGGTTGCCCAAGTAAACTTGACTCGATGTTCGATCACGTATGTGTTCAGCTTCTGATTAACCTTGACGCGCTACTTAAGCACACAGGTCATGAATTAGGCTACGGCTGCCAATCAACCTCTACCCGCTGCTCTAATACCATATAGAAAGCTATAATCCTTGAATATTATTAATGATTAAGAGGCCCCAGGGTATGTTATATACTCTAACACGCCCCCTCACACGAGAGCCCATTGGGCAAGATGTGTGGATGCGCATAAGCGCTAAATATTCCACTTTAAATGAGGGGTGGTTGAGATTCGAACCCATAACCTTTTGTCATGTTGGCTTCTAATAACATGTCAAGGAACCAATTCAACCAAAACCTTAAGCTGATGATTGAGGCTCCAAGATATGTTATATACACTGACAAATATCAAACTCTAAAGAGCAACAGATAATATAGAATGAGAAATGATATATAGTTTAGCTAAAAGGAATTAAGGGCAATTCAAATTGCGATGTATTATTGATATATACAAATTCATGCACTAGTTGAATTGAACATAACATGAATGCATATAAGAGAAAACTCGAATTCGCTTACAACATAAGTGTTGAAAAGTACTGCTCAAATTCTTGATCAATTGTTGGTTTGCGTCTCGCCATTTGAGCTTCTGCATCCAAAAGCGAGCAATTTAATATAAAAAGATTTTAGGTATTCCACAAATATTAAGACGGTTTGTCCAATATGATGAATTAAAGATGATATGCACACTTTATAAGCTATTGAACCCCTTCCTCATTGTCATATGTGTTTGGGAAGTTATCTCCTTGCTTATGTATTGTGGTGCAACTTGTGTTAATAAGTCCAGCTTGTCAAGGTTTTCTTGACCTTGTATCAGAGTTTAAGCTGATCGTTAAAGCCCCATAATATGTTATATACTCTAACATGATATCAGAAGCCAAAGTAATAATAGGTCACGAGATGAATTTGAATCTCAATCACCCTTCGTTTAAAGTGAAATATTCAGCACCAGGTATGAGAAGAGTATATGTTGTATTTACAATTCTAAACCTAAAGGCGCGCGTTAGAGTATATAACATATCCTGGAGACTCAACCTACAGCACAAACTCACACAAATGTGATTTTCCAGGAGTAGCAATTGGTTATAAAATTGTAAAACTAAATTAGTTTACAAGACAAGTTTACCTTGATCTGCATTCCAATTCTCTGAAGACAGCATAAACAATGTTGTGTTCACCCCACTAGAGTTTAGGAACTCTCCAAGCTCATCAGCAGTCTGTTTGCTGTCCTTGCAATGATGTGCACTAATACACTCCTCGAGACAATCATCATCGAAATCTTGCCACCCAAACGCGGTGTTATGTTGATGAGGAAATTTACCTTCTTTCAAAGCACTAGAATCTCCTTTGTCGCGCATAATTTTACTCTCCACAGAAAACGGGTCATTTTCATTTCTGAATGTAGCCGATCTTGAATTCGTCCAGGACGTAGAAGCCTCATCGTGTGAATTCGTCTTTGTAAAAAACGATGCATCATCAAATACGACTTCAGTTGACGACTGTGAATCTCCGTGAACGCTATTGCTATCTTGAGTTGATTCTACTAGTGTATCGACTATTTCCTCGTCCTCTGCATACACAGTTTTCAGGAATAACGAGTTGCATTCAGATCCTACAGCTGCATCACAACATATATGCTTTGCGACAGGATGACCCAAGTCTTCAGCAACTGCGACAAACAGTTTTCGCTTCTTCAAGTTGGAGGCATCGGATTTCATTTTCTTTGTTTGATGGATGACACTGAATAAAAGGAACAAAAATTTCCATTAACCGGTTAATATCAGTTCTGCACAAGAGAAGTACTTATATCATAGGACGACATGTACTGCATCATAAGTACACGTAAATATTTCCAACGACAGGAGCGCAATAAATGAAAACAAAAAGAAGGTATGCCACTGTTAGAGTATATAACATATTTTAGGGCCTCAACCATCAACTTAAGCTTTTGGTTGAGACCCCGGAATATGTTATAAACTCTAACAGCCACATTAATGCATTGTCTGTTATCATATCGTTTATTCAGATGATGTGTGTTGCATGAAGGCAATGGAAACAGCAAAGCACAAGCGTCATACTAATTTTGGCTTGTCAAATTCCTACTGAAGCATGATTTTCTCGCATTGAAAGGGAATTCCTACAAAGATTTGAATTTATATGTAGCTTTCTCAATTCTATGAGTCACATCTTGTTAAATGTCCTTACTACTCCAAAATATAGACCTAAGGTATTTAAAGCATTCACTTGAAACATTTCTTTCTCTACTAACTTTATAGTGACTCTCATTATTTCGTTTGTGCTAAAATCACACTTTACATGCTGTGTCTTGCTCCGACTTAAATTGACACCTTGTGACTCCAATTATTGTCTTTGTCGTTTTAACTTAACATTTACCCTCTGTAGTCTAATTTACCAAAACATTATCTTCAGCAAACAAGATGCATCAAGACCTGTCTTCTTATATCGATCGAGTTATTTCATCTAGACCAATCTGATTAAACTATATAAAATTCAATGTGAAAATAAGATGATTTTGAACCGAATAGAAACCTTTGACCCGAAATCAATCCGATAATCTAAATGAACACCTCTACGCCAGAATATAGAACCACACATTTAAAATGATAGATCAAAGACAATACTTCATAGAATATAAAATAATCTTTGAATCAAAACCATCAACTAACATTTTCTTGTTGAGACGGTTCCTTTACATGGTAAGGGACTCATAGCGGCCACCCAGAAAGAAAAAAAATGGGTCTAAGGATGTGCGATTCAACTAATGATCTAATTTTACTAGTTTACGGATCAAATCAATCCATACAATGATTAAGAGCAAGAAAAGTAAGTAGCTCACTAAAGAAGTACACAGATCATATGGAATTATCACTTACCTACAGTGATTTTTCTTTTGTCACCTATCCCATCCCAAATCAGGAAATGTCAAAAATGGCCAGTCTCTGATTAAAGTTAACTCTCAATATTTTATTGAATTTAGACTTATTTTGAATGGTAGAATATATGGAAATAAGAGGGGATCTTAGGCATCATTTTTAATCTATCGATATGAGATTTTCCCACGCTTAAAAAGTTCACTAGATGTGCATATAGATGAACAGATACCATCAAAAAAATCAAGCAAGAGATATTTTAAGAGAATTTGGCAGCATGAATTGAAATATGATTAACTTTTAGAAATAGTACAAAAAAAGTAGATGCTAACTAAAATATGATAAAAGTAGCAAAAACTTTTTATATAGTGGAAATTGACAAAAGCAAATTTCTAATTTTTTAGAGGAATCATCTTCCATAGCTTGAAGAATTAACTAAGTTCTGCAAATCCTAATAGAAACCCATCAAAATAATTGTAAGAAAAACAATAATTGACAATAATTCAATGAATGAAATAATAATAATAATAATAATAATAATAATAATAATAATAATAATAATAATAATAATAAAGAAGAAGATGATAGAGATTAGAAGAAATAACCTTGTAAAGAAAAGTGGGTAGATGCAAAAATGGATCTAAGAGTAGCAAAATGGAATAACAAGGAAAAAGTTAGGCGGTTGATTCATGGCTGAGCTATAACAGGGTAAGCACTAAGCAGAAATGAGAAGAATGTGAAAGGATCAGGGATGGGATGTAGCATGTAGCAAACCCAGTTAATGGAAACAGATAAGTACCTTATATTCTATTCTATAAGTAGAAAGTTAAAGTTGACGCCTTGGGGATGTTTGGTTGTTGTTTATGTAACATTTTTTTTATTGAGAAATTAGCGTGAATAATATTCATTATATTTTACTTTTTATGTAATTATTAAACTTACGCATATAAAAATTATAAAAACTTAATATTATGAAAGTATGCGATTAGATAATTCAAATAAGATTTCACTTGATTATATTTTTTGTTACACAATAGTCGCAATATATAAAATATGCTTGAACGATAAATTGTGTCAAAAACCGTTATGTAGCGGGTATTTCAGAACAAAGGACGCATACTTTTTGTTAATTTTTCCAAAATAATACCAATTTTTGATTAACCACGAATAATATCAATCTAGGGGTGCTTTTTCTTATAATGATACCAATTTTAGTTTATTAGCTAATTTACCAATTTTTTGTCATATAGTCTCTTATAGTTTGATTTTTAACTTGTTAGGGATATTTTAGAAAAACACTCCTAACTCGGTATTATTTATGGTTAATTAAAAATTGGTATTATTCCTGATAATTTTTCTATTTTTAGCATTTTTTATTTTTTAACAAATTGTATATTTAAACACTTAACATATACTATATTAATTTTTAGACTTTGTGCAATCGGTCGAACATGTTCAATACGCATACATCCAAAAGGAGGGCATATTTTAACGTGATGCGTGGGCGTGGCAGACATGATGGGCTTTGGGCATTAAACAATTGAACAACTCCGTCAGATTAGCCTAGGAAAGGGAAAGATTTTCAGGAGGGGATGGGTATCGGGTGCACCAAATGGATAAGTTCCTTGTTTTACATTATGTTACATCAAAACCATCGGATTCTTCTTACCTTTCTTATCAACATTATTAGATAGACTTATGTTTCCTCCGTTAAATTCATTAACCTTGTTATATTTGATTTTTATACAATATAATATATTATTTTAATTATTTTTATATTGAATTATTAGATGGAATTATGTTTTCTCCGTTAAAAAGTTTATATTAAGAAAGCATGTGATTAGACGATTTAAATAAGATCCCACTCAACTGTATTTTTTTTCGCACATTAATAGCGAAATACTTCTATAAAATAATCTTAAACAATAAATAGAGTCAATAATCGTAATGTAACATGTGTTTCATAACGGAGGAAGTACTTTACAAAAATTATAAACTTAATATTATAAAATTTAATATTATGAAAATATGTGACGGCGCAAATGAAATAAGTTATCACATGACTGCATATTTCTCGTATGAGAGCCGCAATATGTAAAATACTAGAGAATGATAAACATATAAAAGTTGGTTTGAATGCAAGAACAGAGGATGAATTTATATTGGTTTGTCCTTTGAGATTTGCTATATTTTAATTCTTAGTCGTAACCCACACTAAACACAGTTAAATTTTTATCTCTTATAAACATTTCTCTTATTTTCACATGTAAAGTCATTTCTTGGAATTCTCAAAACATATAGGGGTGTTTTGCAAGTGGTGGATAACTGATAGCTAATAGTTGATAGCCGATTACAATACCAACTGATTTAATTAACTGGTTTGACCAATTAATTTTGAACTCGCTGCTATGAGTAGCTTATTTAAAAACAACTTATTCATATCAATAAGTTGCTCAACCAGCTAGTTTACTAAATATTAGAATTGACTGATTTGACCTTTCAATCTCTATTTATATTAAACTAAGCTAAAATTCAATAAGGTAGTGTTTGGAAACATTCATTTCATTTCAAATTGTAGATTTCAATTATGAAATCATGAATGAAGAATTTTAAAATAACAAGGTTTAAAAAGTCATTTTAAAATTCTCATCTTTAACCACTTTTATAATAATTGTGGATTTGACTCAAATCCAAAATTGAATTTTTTTATTAGCCAAACGCTAAATTTAAATCAAATCCTTATTTTCAAATGAAATCATCATTACCAAACATAGCATAAACCATTTTGCCAAACATAGCATAAACCATTTTATGTGACTTAGTCATTTTTATATTTTATAAAATTTATCCAAAATTCAGTCGAGATCCCCACCTTCGAATTTAGCTGAGACCTCCACACACAGCTCTAAAACTCACAACCACTCTCGAACTTATCCCTAAACCACCACACACTGTAACAACCCGACTTACCGTTGACTGAGTAAACAGGGTCATCACGGGGTTCATTTCCCCAAGAAACTGAAATCACACTTTCAAAACTTGAGTAAAGGGATCACCAGCTCTTTAACGTAACTAACTCAGCTATATCTCAAAAGAAACATCTAACTAAAGCAAAGGATAATTATACAATTCTCTACAAGTCCTATATAACCAACACAGCCAAATCAAATTTACATTTATCCAAAATCCTAATACAAAACTACAAATTCCTAAGTGCTCAGCTCAATATACATCCTTGGAACCTCTAATTACCTCCGCTAATCCATTATTCCCGACTGGTTCCGATCGGTAGACAAACTAAAAGTTGGAGACAACAGAAGGTCAGATTAAACTGAATGAGAAGTAACAATCCAAAACAACAAAACACAGTAATTCAAATCATAGGTTTAAAAGCAACATAAGTTTCCTAGATCTATGTGCGCACAAGGAGTCTAGTTTGAGAGGCGCCCCATAGCTCTAAGACTATGTCGCTCTCGGGTGAAGCTAGTTAATATCTGAATGACAATTCGCTTCAAAAACAGGGAGTAGGGAACAATGTTCCTCAACTCCGTCAATGACCAGCTCGCAAGTCCGATCCATTGACCATATCATAATATCAACATAAGCATTCACAACAACATTTGTCTCAACAGTTTTCAATTTCAAAAGAGCTTTAGTAAAAAGTTTATTTTTAAGAATGTAGTCTGGCCAGACCCTTTAAGGAACTGCTACTACTCACCAAAAAGAACGCTTCAAGAAGCTAAGTCTGGTACTCTGCGATCACTAGAAGGGCTCCTCGATAATGTCGCCTCCTAAAGCATAACCAATATAGCATCACAACAAAGCATACGATACTACAACTAGGTTCATATAGCTCATTGCATCTCATCCTAAGAATGCATCTTAGTTCCATCTTCTATTTTAATATTTCTCATTTCAGAGATTGTGCAAGTCCTAACTCCAACCCTCAATATCATCAAAATAAATAACCTTGCTTTAGTCTAGCTTATATTCTTGTAAAGATTATACGTCTCCACAATTCCCTTTGTATTCCAATTCAGACACTTCCATGTTCATCTAAACTCAAAACCAAGAAACTAAACAAGATTAACAAACTATCCAAAAGAAAGATTCAGCTAGTTTATCCATTCAACTAATAATTTCCACACGAACCCTAGATACCTTCAATAACAACCAATCAATCAACATTTTACCATTACCATAATTTGAAAAGGTTAATATTACATCCAAGAACACCGAACTAACCACAACTAAATCATTTGAATAATCTACTACTAAAATCATAGCCCACTCTTAAATTCTCATCATCACATAACTCACTAATAACACATAGGAATTAAGAGGATTCGTACGCCATCAATCGAAAGGGAATCCATTGATTCATTCTATGAAACGAAGGCAAGCAAGGAAGATTTGCGGTGTCTCTTGCGAAAACCAAATGTAAAAGATGATTAAGGTTTGATTTGCCCTAATGTGCGGAAAAGAAAGGATTTATGCCCTAAATTTCGAAATTTCTGGGAGAAGAAGTGAGAGTTTGTGTGTCGCAGCCTATAGGAATCAAAGAGGGTGAGGAATGGTTAGATTACCTTTTGAAAAATCAGAGAAGTGCCGCCATTGTTGAGGTTCGAAAGAAAGCTTCAAGAATGAGGACTGTGGAAAGCTTAAAGAATGAGGATTGTGATTAGGTTGATGCTTAGGTTCAATGTCGTGAGAGAGAGGGGAAATTTTTGGGTATTTTAATCAAAATAAAAGAAAAGGAAAAGAGGAAAGAAATTAAATTGAGAATGTTCATGTCATGTGTATTTAAGATCATTCTCGCACTGATAATTCTCTTAAACTTATTCGTATTAAAATATTAATTTCCCAAATGTTACACACACAAACCTAGATTCCACCCACCCTTGGATTTAGCGGAGAACCACCACGTGCTACCCATATAATTCACCACTTTACCCTAAAACCACAACACGCAACCCTAAATGGGAGTGCAGGGCCGTCCTGTTAATTTTTGGGCCCCATAGCAAAATATAAAGAGTATCCCTAAAAACTTAAGGCCTAACATACAATATAGTACATCTTTTGTTTTTTATTGTTGATATTTCAACTACTAATAAAAAAACACTAATAACCCATATTATTTAGCAAAAACTGTAAGTTATTTCTAACTTTAATTAAAATTAATATCACTCATATACATAAAAAGTTTTTTGGGCCCAAAAAATTTGAGGCTCTAAACAATAGCCCGCTTTATCCTTGCTAATCGACAATCATGTGAGAGTAGTTGGTTTGAACTCTAGTGGAGACAGAGTTGTGGTGTGATGAAAGTGTTGGGGTGGGTAGTCCGCATAGGTTGGGGAGGGGCAACTAAGGCCGCCAGCTATAAAGGTGTAAAAACAGGGGTGGAGCTATGTTGGGTAGTGACGGTGCAATGGTGGGGTGAGGAAAGGGCGGGTTTGTATTTTTTTATTTTTCATTTTTCTTTAAATAAGGGTAATCTCAAATATCAAGTTTTCAAATACAAGGGTATGTTGTACGCAAACAAAAATATAAAAATAACCCAATTTTTAAAAGTTGTTACCCTTTTTATTGTGTCGCCACTTTTTTAATGGAATTAAAAAAATGTCCTTGAATCTATTTTTAATTATAAAATCAAAACTTAATATTATCATATATTATTATTAATAATAATTAAATCAAAAATAAAAATAATAATTATAGAAAAGAAAATAAAAAAAGGAAAAATAGACCTAGTCGCACGTGTTGTGCTGAAATTTGATACATATTTACTCTATTGGCCATAACTTTTGATGTAAAATCACGTTAATGAATATTTGCGGCATTAATAAACTAGACTTAAGAACTTTCCAATGATGTATTATATGCTCAATTTCAATAACCGAGCCATAAATGACGATCGTTTGAAGTTTGTTTATGCTGAATTTTGATACATATTTACTCTGTTGGCTATAAAATTTGATAGGAAAATCACATTAATGCAACGTTTGCGACATTAACTATACTTCAATAGATTTTCGACAATATATTATATGCTCAGTTTCGATAATCGAGCGAGAAATGACAACCTTTTAAGTTTGCACTGATTTTTAGTACACTCAGTCGCACAAAACGCGCGACTGGAGCGCGTAGAGTCGCATATTTTGTACGACTGGATGTACTAAAAATCAATGCAAACTTTAAACGGTCGTCATTTCTTGCTCAATTATCGGAATCGGTTATATAATATATCGATGTAAAGCTCTAGTTTCTAATGTTGCAAACCTTGCATTAAAGGGTATGGGCAAAAGAGTGAACATGTATCAAATTTCAGCACAAATAAACTTTAAACAATCATTATTTTTTGCTCGGTTATCGAAATTTAGCATATAATATATGATTGGAAAGATCTTGAAGTCTAGTTTCTAATGCCGCAATAATTACATTAAGGTGATTTTCTTATCAAAAGTATGGTCAAAAGAGTTAAAATGTATCAAATTTCAATACAAGCAAATTTTATTTTATTATTGTTAAAATTTACAATCATTATCGATGCTTATCGAATAATTTAAGTGATTATTTTCACTTGCTCTAATGTTTTGATGTTGAATTTTAGTTCAGAGAATTTTTTTAAAGAGAAGTTAAAAGATAAAGTTATGAAATTTTATTAAAGACCATTTTGAAAATTCAATATACAAAGAGTATCTAACACAATGAAAAATGTGACCACTTTTAATAATCTCAAAAATAATCAAAAATTAGAAATTTTTTTTGAAAAAAAAAAATAGAATTATTGAGGTAGAATGCGTGAAATACCAATTTTCCCAATTCCTAAAATACTTAGTGTATTTGTTCATAGTTAATGATGTTAACGGGGTCAGCAATTCTGTCGTCGTCCCACCAACTCCCAACCTCCACTCACCACCAAATTTTCTTCTCCTCTCCGCTGATTCACTTGGGCGGGAGCGGGAGTGAGACACCGTCTTTCTGAAGCTTAACAAAAATGAGCAAGAACAAGTGTCGGATTACAGTTCCTGTGGTTATGGTGTTTTCAACGATATTGTACATCTACATTACTACAGTCTTTGTCTTCATCGATCGCTGGTTTGGCCTTTCTTCCTCCCCTGGTATTATGAATGCCTTCATTTTTACTGCAATTGCTGCCATTTCTATCTTCAATTATGTCCTTGCAATTCGTAAGGATCCTGGTCGAGTTCCTTCTTCTTTCATGCCTGATATTGAAGATGCCAATATTCCGATCCATGAGGTGAAGCGCAAGGTATTGTAATTCATCCTTTTATTCTTCATTTGTGTTCTTTTTGTTTTTAATTGTTTCTTTATTGTTTAGATTTGAGTTGTTTTTGTGATTGCGTTATTATTTTTCTTCTGGGTAATATTGGCGGCTCCAGGAAAATTTCTTTGTCAAATTGTACAAGGTGAATTATCCACGATTCTTATTACTCAAGTTGATTTTTGACCCTCAATCATCTGTTCCTTAATTCGATTCATATGGGTTGGGGACTTCTTTTGTGTTGTGATCAATTTTGTGTTGGCAATTAGTTATGTCTGCTAGGGTTTGTTAATAGTAACACGATAAGTTTGCATATATTCTTGCTTGGGTGGGAGTCACATGTTATGGCTGTTGAATGTGAAGCAACCATGTGAATAGAAAAGAGAAGGAGAAGAGAAGAAATTCAGAAGAGAAGAAGAATACTGTCTTTATTTCATTTTGTTTGATAAACTTTAGTACATCCTTATGTCCCTTTTTATACTAATTATAGTTTTACGTCTAAATGTACCTATAACATCACCTACTGACATTAGGGTAATGAAAGGCTAAATTAAGCATATCTGCTTTGTTTTGTATCTTCTATGTTTCCTTATATGATGTTAAACATCCCACTTTTGAGAATTGGATCATTTGGAGTTAATGACTTTGCAATCAAACAATTAGTTTGGGGTTTGTTTGAGGCATGCCATGAAACTTGTATTTGGAGATAGAGGATCTGTACAGGAATTAAGAGTAATGTGGTGGAGAAGCTTTGATGCTTGTCTTTTGTGACAAAGTATCTAACAAGTCATTTGACATTCAGGATATGGTAAGGAGTTGAAATGTAGTCTACTTCCACTTGAAATAATTGTAGAAGGTGAGGATTGAATGCTACCATTCCAGGGATACATGTCATTTGGCTAGTGTGGATGGAGGAATCAAATTCTGATTAAACTTCCTTGTGCTTCAGATCCTTCATGGGATTACTGCTTTGCCAAAACTAAACCATAGGTTCAAAATTGGTTTAAGTTAGACTAGGTTTCAGAACTAGTTTAAGACTAAGGCCATAGTTCTAATCCTTAATATCAAAAGTTAAAGCAACAATGTAGGTTCTAGCATGTTGAATTGAAAAAACGTTTGAGCTTAGAATAATGTGAAATGTTTGCTTTCTCTTCTCTTTGGGTGTCGAGACTCATGACTTATCTCAAGACAACTATCTTCCTACATTCTATCATTTATCAATTAACTGATAGTGTGTGGATGGATCGTTTGAATTGAGAACAAGGATATGGATTGATAACTTCTCCACAAATTTTCTAGTCACGACTTTAACTTGGAGGGCTGTATATTTCACATTTCCTTTAATTTAAATCTAGTATAAATAGATTGGGTATAGTGAAGCATGCGCATTGGGTTGAACTGAACGATTCTTGGGCCTTGGCTTTAGAGGCAAACAATTCCTTCACTAAAATGTGCGATGAACAAGTATATCCAATTTCAACCTTTTTTTAGCGTACAAGTTCTCAATGTTGTAGTGATAGATGTTGTTACTCGTTACTCCATTACTCTGTTATGTAATTGCCTCAATGGATCAGGTAGTGGATAGCATTGTAGTGTTGATAGTATAGTTTATAAGCCGAAAGGAGGATACTTTCCCAAAAGCTAAGATAATATTTTTTTAATAAAAATCTATCCCTATCTTGAAATGGATCGCATAAAATTGTTTGCAAATTATCATCTACTTCAAATCTCAAGAGGTCAAATTTCTTGATATGCATCAACATTCGTTGAGTTCCCTAGACGATCTTGTGTTATGCATTTAATAAACTTCAAATTCAAATTAAAAATGTACACAAATACATTGCAAATCATGTATGTGACATTGTTAAATGGGCAATTTGAGGCCCTAAAATTTTATTAGTGTACTACACTAAAATACTTAATTTAATTAACTCAATTTAAGTAATTTACCCCATTTTAATCATATTAATCCAAATTATATTAATATAATTTCGATTACAAAATATGTGGGCCACTCCTAAATGTAAGCCCAAATAAAAGTATTGAATGTAGTTGGCCTAGAGATTTGCAATCGCAACATATGATTGAAAACCACAACTCACAAGTTTTACCAAATTTTCTTAGGATATAGTCAACAAAAGCATCAAATTTGTGTTGCTTGCTCACTGACTGATTGAAATTCAAACTTGTTAGCCCTCATTTTAATACTCCCAAACAAAACTTTCAAATGTAGGTTGACACATAATGCAAAAATGTGCTTTCGGTCTTGGTCACATTAATTTTATGAAAGAGTTCACGGTCTTTATGGGTGATTTGGCGGTTTTTTGGCCTGAATTTTGGTCTTGGTTCCTTTATTGTCGCGATACATTGATGCGGATGATATTTCACACTATAGGTTGGCGTACATACTACATCACCTTACTCTTAAATTCACACAACCATGTGTCATCCAACAATATCAGAAGACTTGGATTTTTATAGTAGAAACTTTTCAAAGAGATTGTACCATTCACTTATCATTAATTAAATTTCATATTGTTACTTTATTTCTCGCTTTGATTTTGACTTGAAATTTGTGCTTAAAGGGGGACATAAACGTTATTAACTTTTATTTTACTTCGAATTTTTATATATTACGAATTGATAGAATAGTTGATATGCATTTCTATCAATGGTGAGTTGTTGCTAATAAGCTGCTTGCTTGAATTGTTTAGGTAGGTTGAAAATACAAATGGTATGACAATAGTTTTTTAAAAAAGAAAAAGAATTTGAAATTTATCTATGTACAAACTCTGGTTTCAAGAAGATTACATTTGGCGTTTTCTTCTCCAGTATTTTGTTGGTTTCTTCCAGATTTTGATTTTATGATGCCTTTCTGAGGCATGTTTCTTCTGCAGAGTGGTGACTTGAGATATTGTCAGAAATGCTCGCATTATAAGCCTCCCCGTGCGCATCATTGTCGTGTTTGCAAAAGATGTGTTTTGCGGATGGTATGTGGTGTTTTTTTTTTGTCGTTTTTTGTATAATACATTGGGTATGAATTGGAATGTTGTTTTTTGAACCGCAGGATCACCACTGCATCTGGATAAATAATTGTGTAGGCCATGCAAACTATAAGATCTTTTTTGTCTTTGTGCTCTATGCTGTAATCGCATGCATATACTCTTCGGTAAGCTAGTGTTTTTTCAGTTCTACTTCAAGGGATGCCTTAGCTGTCAACATGTGGATTTTCCTTGTTTTACCCAACAATAGATTGGGTGTGGAGGGAAGAAGGTATGTTTGACTTCTGTTCCTTTGTTATTTTCAGGTCTTGCTTTTGGGTAGTATAGTTTGGGATAATGTAAAGGAGGAACAACAGAGTGAAGAATCATCAAGAACTGTTTATGTAAACTTTTGACAGCAAATTCTCTCTTAATAAGTCTTGTTTAAATTAATATTGTTGTAATTTAATTGTGCTTTCTAGGTTTTTATACTTTTATTTGTATTGTTTTAAACCAATTTGGTTTGTTTGTTTACTTGGTTTTGGCAGGTGGTATCATGCCTACTTATTTTCCCTTTGACTATAGCACTTTGTGTTCTCCTTGGTTGGCATATCTATCTCACTCTACGAAATAAGACTACCATTGAGGTTTGTATCTATCAATAGATGGAATATCTCGTCTATATCATGTTGCTGAAAGATCTTACATCTTTTCTGGACATACACTGCAGTATTATGAAGGAGTGAGGGCAATGTGGCTTGCAGAGAAGGGAGGGGAGATTTATAAACATCCTTATGATCTAGGCGCTTTTGACAACCTAACTTCAGTAAGGCTCTTATCATGAGTTTTTTTTGCTAATAAAAGCTGCTATTATTGAGCACAGCACAACCCTCATATATGTGACATTGGCTGAATAGTTGCTGCTATACATATGATATGGGCTGAGGGCTCTGGTTTCTTGATTTCTTATCTCTTCAAACTATTTGTACTTTTTGTGAACTTGATAGAGTATATTCATTGATGTGAATTTAATTTTAGTTGAACATGGTATCACATGATGTAGAAATAACCTGGGTATCAGAAATACGTAATTTTAGATATATTCTAGATCTTTCCATAATCTAGAAATACCTTGGTTATTAGAAGTGAAAAATTCTATTCTAATACAATTTCTTATTATCTGGAAGATGGAGGGTTACTAAATGCTTGTTTGCTATGATTTTTTTTGTTTTCTAAAAAACAAAAAACTGATTTTTGGAATCAAATATATATGAAAAAATATCTTGGAAAGCATGATTTTGTCCTATAATATGAACTCGGTCATGTCTTACAGATTACAATCAAGAAATCACATATTCTATAATCCTACACATGATTTCTTAGCTCTTTGTGGCTTTGCCAAATCCGACTAATTTTGTGCTCCCAAAATCCGCCTTCCTATTGGTTTTGAACTTGACATTGGACTTCTATTTGATTTTCCGTGTGGCTTTAGAAGTTGAGTACCTTATGTATGATGCCTTTTATCAGTTCTTCATTGAAAAGAGTTTATAATGTCATGCTTTATATGCTTTTTGTAGCTTCATAACTCAAGTATCTTTAAAATCTCCTTTTGACACCAATTTGAGGCGTTGAGGAACCAAAATCGAGAATGTTTTTGTATTTGCTCGACATTTGACTCTATCAGTTAGAACACTTTTAAAGTAAAAGTCGGGTTTGGCTACAAAGTATTTGTAAGATCTAAATTAGTTAGCTACTCTAATACAAATCTATACTTGAGAATTTTTAAATTGGAAAAATAATAGTACTAAATAAATAGAGATAAAGAAACAAAACTCACAATTTTATTCTATGAAACCTTGATCTTCTTAACTAAAGAAAGGAAAACTTTAAACATATTGTAGAGAGAGAAAACTTTTAAAACTATTATTCTGTAATCAAGGATATGTACAATGGATTGTCATTGGCCTTATTAATTTTAAAAATAGTCCAAAACTAGTTAGGATTTAGGAAACCTAACCCTATGAGTGTTAGGGGATCCGTACAACTAGTGCACGAATTGTTGATGTGGCAAGCATCTGTAAACTCGATTTGAGAGGATATAATTGATTTGGTCTGGAAAGCGACCTTTCGATTATAGCGGCGTGAGCGCGCCTTCTACTTAGGAAACTAAGTTGCGCTTACAGTATCAAATGTTGAGAAAAAGTTGGGCCTTGAAATTGCGCGCCCTCGTAGTGTGGAGTACGTGCCCGCACCAGAGGTGAACTGCTGTGTGAGGAATATAGGAACTAGCTTGGTGCGCGACTTCTTAATGAAAACGCACGCTCATGCCTTTTTCTTGCTTTGCGCACTGAATTTTAAACTGCCATATATCTTTGTTATGTTATCATTTTTGGTGTGTAACATACCATTTCGACCATAAGGTCATGAATTTTAATCTCTAATTGAAATCTCGGAAAGAGCTCTTACGGTCTGAGATATGCCTGTTTCGTGAAACCCTTTGTTTTCTCTTCTTGATTTTATGTTTTCTTCGTTGTTGATCATCTTATTTTGCTTCAACTGAAACGTCCTCGTGATTTTAAACCCAATCTATAATCAAATCCATAATAATGTAGTTAGAGATCTCAAACCAACTAAATAATACTTTTCACTCGAAGAAATCCCTAGTACAAAATATGTAACAAAAGGGCTAAAAATCATATTAAATACATTGGAGTAATAAAGCAAATACCTACTCTTATTTATCATAAAATAATGCTTATCAGTGCCCATAAGGAATGTCCCTAAATAATTAATTTGGAGCTTACTATCATGTTTGAATTGAAGATCGGACCCTTTGATTAGGTTCACATTAAAAAGTGATGATTCTGGATCAGGATATATAAATATTGTGCCTGAATTGATGGTTGATCCTTTCAACAAAATTTTTATATTATCATATACTTTTTTTTGATCGGGTTCAAAAAGATAAATGACTTTTCATCATTACACGTGTTCTCTCATCCACTCTCCTCTTTACCCCTTATCCTCTCCATTTTCTCACTCCCTCAAACATCAGATCATAAAATAAGCCTATTCACAGTAACTTGAACTCTCTCCCAGAATAGACACTTGTTCTTTTGGAATTTTCTTATGTTTTTTCTTTGGTGGAAGCGTTGTAACTAATCGTTGACTTTGTTGTTTTTCTTTCTCATTTAGGTTCTTGGTCCAAATGTCTTTAGCTGGATATGCCCTAATACAGGCCACATTGGTTCAGGCTTACGCTTCCCTACAACATATGATAAGCTTACTGAACCATCATCAGAATGAAAGAATGTTGCTCTAATTTTGCTAGGAGGCAAAGGCATTCATTCAGTTGATTCAGGGTGCCCCTACGGTTCCTTGGTGCAGATGAGTACTTCGTCAGCTTTGTCAGATGCAATGTTAATGGATTTGAATGGTTGTCTTGTCTGCAAATTTTTACGCCCAGTACAGATTAGTTAAAATTCTTTCAAAGGTGAATGATTCTTCTTGTTGATAGGCATTGTTAAAAGCTTCAGATATCAAGTAATTGGAAACTGGTTTTGGCTCATACTATACGACACAACCGGAGGAGTGCTAACTTAGCTCAAGACTTGTTTCCAGCATTAAGATGATAGGATTCATTAACTTATTTCTGTGTCCTGATTGCAACTCTCAAGAAATGTAATATATCTAACATCTTTGTAATCTGAAATAGCATGATCATCTTTATTATGTTTGTGTTGCATGTTCATGGAAAGAAAATATCAAAGAATCTGAAATGTAATTCATTTAAACCTTGATGTAATGAAAAGTTGGCATTTGAAAGAGATTGTCCGAAGTTCGTGTCACGTATATTGGGCATACTCCTTGTGATCAAAATTAGGATGCTTGGAACATTTTTGTAGAGTTCATTAAAAACAGCTATAAGGTTCGCAATCTGAGTTTTTCCCAACTTCTTGTTAGTTAAAGTTTCTAAATAAACTTCGGTAACTATTTCTGTATTTTTAAAGTCAAAATTGATATTTTCTCATTATAAAGGTGCAAAAAAACATTTTTTGAGAGATATCTCATGCTTTTAGCTGGTATTTGACGTTATGATAACATCACTCTCGTTACTATATCACCGGTTCGTTACCACAATCCCGACTTGTTACCACATATTTGCACTATACTCTATTAGTAGTTAAACTTGATTAGTGAATCATATAATGCTAAAACAGTACTAAGTTATGATCCTTTGAATGCCCAAATAGACGATAAACTGAGATGGTCACTGTCAGGTTGTGAGCCATACAACCATACTATCCACTGAAGTTCATTTTGTGGTGATTTGTGAATGTGGGACAGAAAATCTTATCCAAGCAACCTGGGCATAATGAAATTCCTCTGATGTGGCACCTTATCCATAAATCCTTTTCTATTTGTTTTCTATTTGTATTACAAATAGTTTAAATAAATAAAAAAAACAGCATCAAAAAGTAGCACCTGAAAATTCAAAACCTCATCAATAATGGCATCAGTAACTCCATTCAAGTCCCAATTTGCGACAAATCCATTGCAACAAACACAAACAACACCCAGAAAGTTGTGTATTTTACCCATTAAGCAGAAGAAGAGGTTTTCGGTGAAGGCTGCAGTCGGAGATCTCTCGTCTGATAGTACTACTTATTTGATTGCTGGTGCAGCTGTTGTTGCACTCGTTGGTACTGCGTTTCCCATCATCTTTTCTCGCAAGGATACGTATGTTTTCTCTATTCTCTTTTTCTCGTCATCTGCCTTTCTCAGTTTTAATTTTTACTTGTTAGTTGATTCGTTTACTGATTGAAACAGCTGCCCGGAGTGTGATGGTGCTGGTTTCGTAAGGAAATCAGGAAGCACGCTCAGGGCTAATGCAGCTCGTAAGGATCAAGCTCAGATTGTTTGTGCTACTTGCAATGGCCTCGGCAAGCTTAATCAGATCGATAAATGATCACTCTAAGATTGTCTTATGTTTTTGGCCTTCATCTTCATGACTTCTTTGGAATAGCCTACTTTGGGAAGTCATATTTACAAATTTTTAGATTCTAATGTCTTCTTACAGCCCGTTTGATAAGTGGTATTAAACGTTAGTAATGGGAATGAAAACCAGTGTAATTTTGGTTGAAAAATCTCTTGGCTACCTTAATAGCCATGTTTGTCCAACTTCAATCATCTCATTTTCTTGATAAAATTCATTCCAATACAAAACTAATAGGAGAGGTGATATTAGGTGGTAATGGAAATTTATAAACAAAAAATTTTTTTTTAATCAAAGTTTCATCACTATGGGAATAACATGGAACTTTTGATGAAATTACACAATAAATCATTACCATTACCATTATTTAGTACCACTAACCAAACGGGCCGTGTATTGATAGTATCAAAGTAAGACAATAAACTTGTTATAATTCTTATAAGTGCAAATACTTCAAATAGTTTGGTCGTTGTATTACTTTTCCAACAAAAATAAAACATATGATATGTTGTTTCTGTGAATTTTAATTGATGTTTGCGGTAATAATAGGATGTCACAATAGTTTTCCATAATCAATTTACAGATTATAGCCGCAAAGTTGAAGTCATTTATTAGTTATAGCTAGCCTTATAGTTCAATATTTACAAGTTGTAGCTATTATAAGTCAAAAAGTGCAATAATTGTAACCATATCAGCGGATTCCAATCACCAATGTTTTAAATGACCTGTTAAACCGGTTTTTTAAGTTTTAACTCCCTTTGTTTATCTTTGAGCAACACAATAAACCTAACCCATTTAACCCCAGTTAACTCATCGATATGTAGCCAACTGAAATATGGGTTTTAGCCGCAGGAACAGTCAAGCCTGATATACACTTACAATCATCATATATGGCATTTGTCGGTTCCCTGCAAGATAGTATTTGGATCTCTAGTATGTATGTATATACGTATGTATGTATGTATTTAGATCTGTAGATTAAACTATCGTTTTTTTTGTCAACAAATATGACATTGATTCATTGTTGCAGTCACAATACAACAGCTATAGACTGTGCTAAATTCACAGCACAGAATATGTACTCATAACAGATGCAATTATGCCTGTACGATTTCTCATCCTCAATGCGTACTACTCACAGCAGATGCAGTTATGAGTGTACGATTTTTCATTCACAGCACATACCTTTTTGCGTTTTCTGCATCATTAATCTAGTAGTATCTACACTCATATCATTGCCAAACCGAATTCCTCATAGTCTAATCGCATACGTTTTCCTACTCATTGTATATTTGTTTGATGGTCTAAGGTCAATGCATTCCTAGTTGTAAGGCTAGTACTCATTCAATTAAGTTTTTTATACATCTAGAAGATGGTATGAACTTCAGTCAAAGTGCTTAAAACTGTCTGTGTAGAATTACAACATAATCCATGATAATGGTTCGTTTACGCTGATTGGCACCGACAAGGATTCATACTGTTTATCTTTCGTTGCTGTCAATTGCTCATATCGTGATTAGTCTTAGAGGGTTGTACTTACGCATTGAATTTTCTTTAGTGTTTTGCATAATGGAGGATAATGTCAACGCGCTGAAAGAAACATGTTTTTATCATATCGTCGTTGCCAATACCTTGCATCATCATTCAAAGTGAGCATTTTCTGAAGCAAAGAGAGCAAAAGACATGATCGTAGGTCACCTCTTTCGACACTTGTTCAAGTGCTCAAGATAGTGAGTTTAAGATGATGACTGACTAGACGGACATACATTCAAGGCAGACGATTGGGCTGACAACCTGCCTTCACTTTTTGGGAAAATACGGTGTCGCCCAACAGCTAGCATTTTACGACATCACTAGACAACCACAGACAGCAAAATGACACCCATGAACAGGCTCGTAATTCCTATTCAACAGCAACAACAGCGACAAACAGTAGCTGCAGCGATGAGGCGACAACAGTTATTGTGACTGTTCTGCATAGCTTGCTCTGTCAAATATGGTATTTAACGGAAAGCATCCTATCATTTCATCAGAATGCAGAAGCACTTGGCTTCTGATTTGTTTGCATATTGATGCCAGACAGAACCTGATGCAGTACGTTGGTGTAACTGCGAAGTACACCTTTTTACAGTTTTCAGTTTTTGGGTCAATACAGCAGTACAAGCACTATGATAATACAGAGCATCCTTGTAATAAGTGGAATTATGATTTAAATTAGGAAAATTTTTCCTGAATAATCCCACTTATTGCCCAATTCATCTTTTCATTCTCTCCCTTATAACCCATGTCATATCTAAAATATCAACAATGACTTCTCTTGAAGCTTCAACATTGGCCTCAGAGCCATAAATCTCTCACTTCTTTTTCTACCTCACAAATAAAAACCCCAAAGGCTTGAAGCCTTTCAACAATGGCTTCTCGTCACCAACTAAATGTACAATAAGCGTACCAATAATGGCTTCAAAATTGTAATAAACACACAACACTTTTCTAGATTGAAGACCAATTTTCAGCTTGGTTTTCCGCTTCCTCTTTAGGTTTATGCTCTGTCTGAGTTTCCCTTGTATACTTTAACACAAAAATTTTCCTCATAACCACACGAAAACAAGAGGAAATAAGTCAAAAGTAAATAGTTTGGTTTGGTCATTTTATTTTTCAGTGATCGAAAGGACATAATCTTATTGGATGATTACAATATTTGTATTTTTTTTTGTTTATAATGACTTAAGTCATAGATATAAAACTTTTAAGGGTGTTATGTTATGGTGACTCAGTATGGAGTTAATATATTTGGGTGTTTAAGGTGATAAAAGGATGTTTTAGAGAAAATTGCAAATCAGTACAGTGGTCTATGAAGAATTAATGCTCGCTCAATCTGTTGCTTGACCCTGTTTGGTTGCTTGATCTGGTCGAGCTAGAGATCAGATTTAGTCTCTTTTGTAGTTCCAAAGCTTATATAAGGGTCTTGTATATGCCTTGTATATATGATGTAAGATCATTTGATCTACAGCAATTAAGAATTGAGTTGAGTGCCACATTTAAATTTTAGAGATTTAGTGAGAGAATTTTTGGGTTTTTCTTTAATCATTTTAGAAATTTCTAAGGGGAATTCCTCTTGTAGAGTTTAAATTATAGTTTGTAATATTTAAATTCTAAAGCAATAATATTCATTTAATTGTTATAAAGGTGGGGTTTCGTAGTCTAATAACATTGATATTAGAGTTTTCTTTCACCTAAAAAATTCTTATTATTATGATTTGAGAAGACAATTCATGAATGCATTGGGAAATTCAATCCTTTCTTCATGAATAGTGTTGTGATATTTTGCTATAAAAGCATTACTCCTGTATTGTAAATTGATGCAAGATATTGATATACGAAGCAGATATCAATCTCATATACTACATTTCTCCTTATATTCTCCCTACCTTTTTAACATATATATTATTTTCTTTGTTTTTGCATTTTTTATTTTTGATCTTTATTGGGTTTTTTCATTGTTAACATGAATCAAACTATAACAATGGCTATAATCAATAAATCTCTAAAACGTTGAGTATAATTTATAATTGATTGTGTATGAAATGACATACTCTTGTTTGATTAGAATAGAAAATTCTCTTACTACTCCTAAATCCGAGATAAGTCTAGAATTATCTAGAACAGAAAACTCTCAAGACTCCTACACGAAGGTACAAAAAGCAGAACTCCCCGAAATAAATCGAAGCGACAAGACGGTACAAAAACCAGAATTGTGACAGACAAGTTGATTAGCTCTAGGGTTTGTCGAAGAAATCAATCTTACAATCCAATGAATCCAGAAAATCCCAACTGGGAAGGACTGCTCAAATGGAGTCTCTCTCATTCCGATGGCACTAAACCCCAACGTCAGCTCAGGTTTGTCTCGTTTTTCTTGCTTTATCCTACTTACTTTCTCAATTTATTTGTAATCGAGTATTTATCTTCTATAATGAATAATGGTCAGCGAGGATGAACGAAAATGGTTCATGGAAGCGATGCAATCACAGACTATTGATGTTGTGAAGCGAATGAAAGAGATTACTCAAGTTATGCAGACTCCTGAGGATGTTTTAGATTCTCAAGGAGTTACTCCGGCTGACATTGAAGGTGATGTTATATTGCTTGATGAATGGTTTGTTCACTCTTTGAGTTCAGTTAAATTTGCCAACTGTTCTAAAGTTTTTGGTGATTATAATTTTGCAGATATGCTGGATGAGTTACAGGAACATGTGGAGTCTATTGATATGGCTAATGGTATGTTGAGAAGACTTTCTTAAAGCCACTTGTTCATTATGCATATGAATTTAATACTCTTCTTGCTTTTATGCATTTTTAGGGTGAAAACTCGAGTAGGTAAGGTGCATTGTCAAAAAAATTTAGTATGAAATCAGTGATAATATTTGGTTTTGGTGCAAATTGATTCAAAATTGTGTTACAAATAGGGAACTATATGGAAAAGTTTGGGCTTTTGGGTTAGACGAAAGTTTTGGGCTATCAGAAGATTTTTTGTATTTTGGCTTTTTGTGAGGAAGTTATGATGTTCTGTGGTTTAATGGTTGAGAATGTAAGGTTTTAGGAATAAGGGGATATACGTTAACAGATAAAAACTGAATCTTTGTTTGTGATTCAATCCAAGGGGTAATCTTTTGATCTTTCGATAAGGGATGGATTTTATGTAGGAGAATTCCATGTTTGACGTGAAGATGTAGGTTTAATATGGGTTTGCATTTGTTAGATAGGTTTTAATAAAAGATAACATATGTTAACAGATAGACGTGATTTTGAGGACAAGTTAGAATTCCAAGATAGAATTTGTGGAAAGATAAATTGAAAATATTGATCTATTCATTTATGTGGATGGTGTGAGGCATTTGTGAAGGTAGGATAGATATGGTGTGTGGCATGGAAGGTAGAAGGATGGTATAATAAAACTTAAATATTGTCTTGATACATAAACAGCACGAAATCAAACTTAAGGTTCGCTATCTTAAGTAGACATACTCAGAGAGCTAACCACATTTTTCTTCTTTTCTAAGCTTACTGACCTTCATGTCATGCATTCAGAGTTTTTGAGCTAAACAAGATTATTGGCTTGGAAAATGAAATTAAAGCCAGAATTTTTAGGAGCTTAAGGGCATGATTGTTGCCTCGTCTACCCAAGTGGAAGAAGAAGGTTCCTCCTAGTAGAACTCTTCTTTAAATCCACCCACCAGTTGATGATTATGTGCAAGATTATGAGTATCTTACAGTTAGCCTATTGAAGAATCAAAACCTTGCCAACTGAGCACCACAATCAGCATCATTCTTTTCGAGTTGGCAAAATTTTCTTCACACCAAGGCATAAATTCAATATTAGACATGAATCATTAGATAAATGTAAGGGTAAAGTTGTTGCTTCTACATAATGGTGCCACATAAAGGTTTTATAACTTATTTTCGATAACAATGGTGATGTTGCGGGAATGATATGGATGTGGTTCATTAACGCGGCAGGTTTTTGTTTTGATGTACTTTGGATAATGTTTATTAAAAAATTGATCTTTTTGAATAATCAAATCGTTTTAGATGTACTTTGGTATGATAACAGAACATTTGTAATCAATTTTATACTTACTAATTAATTAGATAATTAAGCTTGAATAAAATATTTTTCTCGTAATTGTAATATGTATCATAAATTTGTAAGTACATAAAAATAATATGTAACGTAATGAATTTCAATTAAGTGGAGTATTATACAAGAACAGCAATTTGCTTAAAAAAGGCTTGCCCAAAAAGCACTATATTACTTGATCCATCATATTCTTTCCTCTTTGTTTCCGTATTAATTTTGTCGAAAGTCAGACCAAGAGGGTGATTGTAGTAAAAGGGTATTTCAATTATTAAATTTTTTTTCATCGGTCATAATTTCTTTCTTCACTGGCATTTATTATCTCCTTCACCAATTCTCATTATTGTGCTTTCTTTGATCTTTTCCTTTTTGTTGCTAGGAATTATCTCTCCCATTCAACCCTTCCTGGTGTCTTCCGCTATCCTTCTCTTTGTTCTTTCTTTATTTCTTCATTTTCTGTGCCAGCATCTTCATCCTTGTCTTCATCTTCATCTTGGCAAAGATGTGCATAAATGCAATGATGGCTATGTGTACAGTTCTTCAAACAAGGCACGAGCCAGTTTCACTAAGGCTTGTGCACATCTTCGCATGTAGTAAACAATCCACGTGAACAGTGAAGCTCCCAAGTATTTTTGACCTCTGAACATTCTCTATTTCTTAAAACAATCTTCACTCGATTGTTATCAATGCTATTTTGAATTTTAAGGCAAATCATTGACTTAGTGTAGGACTGTGGGTACTTGGTAGTTGCTCGTAGTGTAAGTTCTCTTAACTGTTTGTTTGAAGAAGCCCCTTAATTATTTTTGACAAGCAAATACTTAACATGGATAAGACACCAATACCGTTTCATCAAATAAGATGGGGAAGAGAAGAGAGGGTGAGGATATAAAATCCTCATGCATGGGTCTATATTAAAAAACTGGTGACACTTGTGCTTCTTTGATAAATGTACTGAATGATTTCATAGGCTTGGCAAATTATAGGCTTAACGGAAAATACTAACTTGCTATTTTGCTGGAAAATGATAGCTTGATGAAACAAACTAACATCTTGCCGTACCTCTTGGACTTGTTGCTTGAGAGGTACTAACTTGCTATTTTGCTGGAAAATGATAGCTTGATCAAACAAACTAACATCTTACCGTACCTCTTGGACTTGCTGCTTGAGAGGTATTAGTACATCTTTGCTATAAGGTAGAATGGATCACCAGGCACCACTCACCATAGCATATGTTTCTTACATGGAGATTTTGTTCCATTTAATCGAGGCATATTGGTATTATTATAGTTGCAAAAATTATATTAGTTAGCAAACTAGTGTTTAATTTGTGAAATTAATATGGAGGGGGACAACTTTTGATCTGCACTACAGCCCAGATCTAAGCTTTCGTAGATTCTTTTACACTTTCTTTGGATAGAAGGATTTGCATGGAAAGGAAAGGGAGGGATTTAAAAAGATTAAATATCTTTTGATAACAAATTTGAAGGGGAGATTTAGAAGGAAGGGATTTGAAGTAATTAGTTCCCCTAATTTTATTAATGATAAAATCTCTTCATAAGTTGAAGGATTTGGAAGGAAAATAAGTTTTCTCTTTCTCTCCCTTGTTCCCTCTCTTGAACAAACAAGGGAAACTTTTCTCATCATTTTCTCGCCTCCTTTCCCCTTCCCTTATTTTCCTTCCTCTCTTGAAGTCTTATTGTTTTTCTCTTGGCATTTTTATCTTTATATTCTGTATGGCAGATTTGCATTCGATTGGGGGACTGAGCCCTCTGGTTGGTTATCTGAGGAATCAACATGCCAATATACGAGCAAAGGCCGCAGATGTTGTGACAACCATTGTTCAAAATAATCCTAGAAGTCAACAACTAGTAATGGAAGTGAATGGTTTTGAACCACTTCTTACAAATTTTGCTTCAGACCCTGATATGAAAGTACGTACTCAAGCGCTTGGTGCCATATCATGTGAGTATCCTGCAGTTTTCTTTTTTGTCGTAGTTTCTTTTGCTCTGAGTTAACCTAATGAGAACATCTGTTGGTTTTTCTTCCGCTTTTAATTGCCTACATTTTTTTAGCTCTCTTGGTGCTGTCAGCTTTAATATTGATGTGTTTCTGGATATTGTTGCAGCTTTAATCCGTCATAACAAGCCTGGTATTGCAGCATTTCGCCTTGCAAATGGTTATGCTGCACTGAGGGATGCTCTAAGTTCAGAAAACGTCAGATTTCAGAGGTATTCTACTTCTTCCTGTTCATTGGTTCACATTTATGGCAAAATAGCTCTAATATGGACTAGATTAGTTGTTTCTTTTCTTTCTTGTGCCCTCTGTATATTTCAAAAATATCCCTAATATGGACTCGATAAGCTACAACTTTCCAGGAAAGCGTTGAATTTGCTGCATTACCTTCTGCGAGAAAACCAATCGGATTGTGTTGTAGTAGACGAACTCGGATTTCCATGCATCATGAGGCACCTTGCCTCAAGTGAGGATGCATCTGTTCGAGAAGCTGCTCTACAGGGTCTACTGGAACTTGCACGTGCTAAACCTGATGGGACCACTGGTCATGTAACGGATGAGGATAATAAAATGAAGCAACTTCTTGAAGAACGCATTGGTAATATCAGCTCATTGTCACAGGAAGAGCTTGGGGCAGCTAGGGAAGAGAGGCAACTTGTTGACTCACTTTGGAATGCTTACTACAATGAGGCATCTCCCTTAAGAGAGAAAGGTCTTCTCGTTCTTCCTGGTGAAGAGCAAGATTTACCTCCACCAGATGTCGCCAGCAAACACTTTGAGCCTCCTCTTAGAGCTTGGGCTGCCAAACGAGAACCCGATACCTCTTCTGAGCCTTTGCTTCTAGGTCCTAGTGTTCCGAGTAGTGCTAATGAAAGTGCGGAGGGTGATTTCAGGCCGAGAGATGCTTCTTCATAGGTGAAACTTTTGCTTGATTTAGTAGTCATCAAATATATTGTTTTTGGATTTATGTTTATTGTGAAGTTGACGTTTTTGGAAGTATAGTGATCGTGTTTATAGCAACTGAAAGTTCCATCTTTTCTTGTTTAAATCACAGTTGCAGATTTTATTATTATTATTATTATTATTATTATTATTATTATTATTATTATTATTATTATTATTATTTTTTCGCTATGTTTCTGATGTTCTGATTCATTACTTTTTTAACCGAGGAGTTATGGTTGGAGATTTGAAACTAGATTTTGCTGCTACTTGTCCTACCTTGATGTAAGAACTTCAACAAGTTGGTTATGAATATTTTGATTTGCTTTGATTCTTTGTGTGTTTAGTTGTATCTCAAAAGTAAATGTCCATTCTTAGTTGATCTCAAATAGTGTTATATGATTTGCTCACTTGCCTTGTGAATCTTGATTGATTTCAATCTACTTTAATCGGTATTTGTTGGTGATTCAAATCACCCTGATTCGCAATTTAAACCTGTAAAATCAACATTCTGCAATTGTGAAGGGGTTTTCTTCTAAATTGAGTTGAAAATGCGCAACCAAAACTCTTTGGTTATGCGGCAGAAGCAAGAAATATACAAAATCGGTTAATTATTCAAACCAAGAACTCGGAAGCAGACTTAATGAAGAAAGAGAAAGGAGTAAAACAAATCTATCGAGTTTTTTGACCTAACACAAAACTCAAATGACAAAATAACCCTTAGGGTCTACCTGAAATTATGGGAAAATGAGAGTACTAATTAGAGGTGTTCATTCGGGTGATTGGATCGGTTTCGGATGGGTGTCATTCAGTTTAGATGCATTTCAGTTGGGTTATTTTTCGGATGCGTGTTGCGACGGGTCACACTCGTATCGGGTCAGTTAGTCATGGTTCGGTTGAAGATCAGTTATTCGAGCTATTGGGTTAGCATCGGTTTGATGTCGGTTTAAGATTGTGTAGAGTGTCAATCGGTCTCGGGTTATCATCAGTTAATAATTGGTTTCGGTTTTACCGGGTACAGGAGGTTCGGGTATTTTTCAAGTAGAATTCGGCTACGAATTACTAATTACTTTCGATTGAGTCAGTATCAAATTAAGTTGTTAGTCATTTTTTAATTGATGATAAGATTTCCTTTACTTAAAGCAAAATAGTTAAAATGCAAATCAATTAGCGATCATTATTACTTTGTTACTTTCACTTGTTTGACCGAAAATTAAAATTATAAAGTTCTATCAATTTTCATCTAATTCGATTAAAAATAGTTAAATAAACATTGATCATTGATTATTAACTCTAAATGTATTAAATCATGTATTTATAAAATTTAATTTAATAAAATATCTATCACTTTATTAGAATAATTAATAAGATGATTGAATATGAGTCGATCATACTTCTATGTTAAAAATTTGTTCAGGATTTACAACAAATCTAAACTTCGTTTAGGTTAAGTCGATTTTAGCCGGATCAAGTTTGGTTTCGAGCTTGATTTGGGCCGGATATGATTCTGGTCGGTCATTATTAGGTTCGGGTAGTCTCGGTTAATGGTTATGTGTCGGTTAAAAAATTAGTAACAAGTCGGGTTTAGTTTTCCCATTTTCGGTTGTCTACTGATTCGGGTACAACTTCGGGTCAGGTAATATCGGTTCAATAAAGCTAATAAAGAAACACATGTTCAGTTCGGTTTGATTCGGATTCGGTTCGGGTCACTTTTGAATAGCTCTAGTACTAATGAAAGATGGATAAATTAATGAATATTTATGTGCTTGGAATCAGAGTAAATAATAATGGAGTGAAGTAGTATGTCAAAAAGAGGATTAAATATTTACTCATTGAGACCCAGGGTAAAAAGTCCTCTTTCACTATCAACACCATCAATAATTTATAATTACCACCATTTTAATTAGGGGTGTTCAAAAATATCCGTATCCGAAAACCCGCTTTCCGATTTTTAAAAGCGGATAAATTACCCGGTTTCCAAAATTCGGATAAACCGGGTCGGGTACCCGGTTTTAAAACCGGGTATTCGGGTCGGATACGGATCACGAATTTTGGAAAACCGGGTACCTAGTTTTTTTTTTTTTTTTTAAATATAAATTTTAATGGTTTATGGAATTGTGGTTGTATTTTAATTAACTAATGCTTGTATTTTAATAGTTTATGACTAAGTTAGTTAAGTATTTTAATATTATTTGAATTATATGTTTAAAAAATTGTTAAAAGAATTAAGAAAAAAAAAAAACCGGGTACCCGGTTTTCGACCCGGATTAAACCGGGTCGGATCCGGAATACAATTTTAGCTATCCGGAAAACCGGGTACCCGGTTTTTCGGAACCGGGTCAACCCGGTATCCGATTTTGAACACCCCTAATTTTAATTGATGAAAGCTTTGAAGAAAGGAAATTGAATCTTAATGCCTTGAAAAGGGAAGATAAAATTAGTAATATTGGTTGAAAAATTTCAAACCACCGAAAAAAAATAAGCATTTCCCTATTACTGTACTTGTAGAAATAAATATTTTCTGTATATCATCTAGTATATTAGATGATCTTATTCTCTCTAATTATGTATAATATCATAGGGATATTCTTATTTTCTTTCTTACTTTCGTAGGTTTGATGTATAAATTGAAGGATTATGTTACTCATGAGAATGAAGAGACAAAATTAACAAACCCTAATTTTCACTGTCATATTTTCAGTATTTTGTCTGAAAATTTTCTCCAGAAATTATACTGCTCTACTTTTTCATGGAAATCCAGACGTGGCTTTATTTGTACTTTTTCTAAGACACTTTAATACTTCCTCCGTTCTGATATTGTTGTTACATTTGCATGGGCACGAGAATTAAGAAAAGTGATTGACCTACACTGTAACTGATTGTTTACTTTATAGAGTATAGTATTTTATTATTGTTAATTGAAAAAGAAAAAGGAAAAATAGGTTGTTAGGTTACTTTATAGAGTATAGTATAATATTTTATTATAGAGTATAGAGTAGGATAAAAATAGGGGTAGGTAGAACTTTAAATGATTATTTTATTACTAAAAATAGAAATGTAGCAAGTAATATGAAATTGCCACAATTTTTTTGACACAATTACCTCACTTTAACACTGGCATATGTTTCTTTGTACATTTTTTTGACTTGTTAAGTTGACATTTAACTAGAATTATTTTATTATATCCACAATTTTTACCTTTTCAACCTAATATTTAATTTTATATTAATTGGCACAATATGTTACCATTAGATTATGTTTTATTTTTCTATTTAACTAAAGAATCATGAACCCGAATCGAATCAAAGCACGAATCATGTGAAGTTTTTGATATAGCCTATATTTGCCTAATAATGCAGGCTGTATTTTTGATCTTGTTTCTTAATCACAAGACAAGAGTATGAGACATAGCTAAGCTTAAATTAACAAACTCATCCTAACTAAGTAGAGACATTTTTCAGAATAATGTTTAAAAAAAAAAAATTTCTCACTTTATCTAATTTGGGAAAGTATTTCCCAGAATACCGTCCACGTGGAAAAGTGTTTTTTTTTTTTTAATTTTTTCAGAACAAACCGCCACTTGAGATGGCGGTTTATCTAAAGCACAAAAACGCCACATGAAGTGGCGGTTTGGTCAAGGCAAACCGCCATCTTATGTGGCGGTTTGGTCCCTGGTAAACCGCCACTTCATGTGGCGGTTTGCTGGTGGCCTGCAACAATTTTTTTTTTCTTTCATTTCCCTTAAATTGTGAACGTAACCTGCATTAAACTAGTTCAATACCATCTATTCCATATTAATCAATTACGAACCAGCTTGATTTGAAATTTTGCTTTGTAGACCTTCGGACTCTGAGAATAAGCAAAATTAAAGCCTATATAGAAATGCTTCGTAAGAATTGGTAACACGACAATCATAAACAAACTTTAAAGCAAAAGGAAAGTGTGGGTGCCGACATAAAAATCAGAGATCCTCATAAGATGTCCACCAAATGTTGGATTCAAATCAACCACATTCAAAGTAGAACTTTTTCTTGATTAATTTACTTTTTTATTGATTTTCATCAAGCTATTCTAAGAAAATCATACAAAGTAGAACATACAAAGTTAAAATCATACAAGAATATACAAGAAGTTAAAATCATATAAGAATATACAAAGTTTGTTAAACTACAACCCCCGGCCCCTTTTGTTTTGCGCACCGGTGGATGATGACGGTGTGAACTCGTCAACCTCCGCAATGACATTAAGAGTAGGAGCTCGTCGTTGACTAGCACGCTGATATGTGATAATCCTTTGCGGAGGCGATGGATGTGGCGGAGGAGTGTTGATGGAAGACGGGGGAACGAACGGCGACATAGTAGCGGATGTCGATGGCGATCTGGAAGACCGACCCTGAGTAGATGAACGCTGGCGGCTTCTTGTGGACCGAGAACTGGATCCTCCGGAAGAGCTACCTCGATGGGCTGAACTCCTTGGAGAAGGAGTGTGGAATGTGTCATCTACGTCGCCAATGACGGGTGGAGTCGGTATGAGGTATTCATAACCCGCTTGACTCAATGCATCGGTGAACGACGCATTAATGGAGCCTAAGGTCTGAGAACATAGCCGATAGCCCACGTCAACTGGCGATGTAGCGGCCCCTTGAATCGTGTCATTACATTGTATCAACACCGATCGGATGCGCTCAGCCTGTTTGTTATCATTATATTGTTAAAACAGTTACTTAAAACTATTACTATTTGTTATGAGTGTTGAAAGAAAACGTACCAGTAACGTAGATGTCAGATGGTAATGTGATCCTGGCTGCGCAAATGCGGTGTTCGTTAGGCGTAATATGGAGATGCGCCTGTACCAACTCATGTACATAGCAGAGCAATGACCTGTGAAGTTATCTCCTCCAACCAATGTAGATGCTCGGTCGTTCCACGCATCTACATGCGATCTATGTCGTACGAGGTAGTTCTTGTCCCCAGTCCTCCAATCGATCACATGTAGTTGACGTTGGGTGTCACAGGCTTGCGGAATTACCTGCTCCAAACCGAATTGACGCATGACACGATCCGGGAGATGTAGCTAGACGATGTCAAAGCAAATAAGAGGACAACGCGATCTCCAAATCTCGTGGCCCGATGTACATATGTGCGGTAGAGCTTCCATCTTAGCCGCTGTGTAAGGCTGCCATGTCATCTGTAATAGAAATGAATATGCTTAGTAATGTATACAATTTATTCATAACTAATACAAATAGTAAATGTTACTAACCTGCTCGTCCCGTTGTCGATCTAGTGCGTCCCTGTAGTAGACGAGAGTATGTGGGGAGTGGGATCTCGAAAGATATACGCGAAGCCAGCTGCAAACAAATAAACATTGATTAACATTTTCATCTATCATAAAATAGTGAAATTATGAATTTGAATAGTGAATTGAGTGTTGCTACCTTACTGCCAAAGGATCCATCCCACGCCGATGCTGTGACCCTAATATCGGTTCAAAATCATCCGCGTCATCTTCCTGATCATGTTGCCCATCCGGTCGAACCGTCCGAATAATGGGCCTCCCTATATGAATGTGCTCCCATGACCATATCTGTAACAACATCAAGCATCCACCCATGTCCTTGGCACCCTTACGAGATGCTCGACATAAGTTACGATACAGATACGCTAGGGTAGCACTTCCCCAACTGTACTCATCTACGCGCTCCAAGTCTCCCAGTAGAGGGAGATATATCAACTGTACCGAGTCGCCGCTCTTGTCTGGAAACAAGATGCATCCAAACAGGTACAAGATGTAAGCTCGGGCATGTCTGTCAACCGTCACATCATCTGCATCATCCTCAAGCGCGCTAAAATGATGTCGGAGCCAAGTCAGCTTCAATGACGATCCAATGATGATCTTCGGCTGGGTGGGGTCTTGAGGGTTTTCCGGCCAAACCCCTAGCAGCTCATGTACTAATGCTGGCCAATTTCCCTCCCCATAGCCAATGACTGCTTGTCCTTCAACCGGCAGTCCCATGATAACTGCCACATCTTGCAACGTGATCGTTGCCTCGCCAACTGTGAGGTGGAAGGTATGTGTCTCCGGCCTCCACCTCTCCACCAATGCAGTGATAAGAGCTCGATCGAGCTCTAAGCCCCCGCCCAACAACCGGTGAATGTATCTGAAACCAGCTAGCTCGACTACGTCTAATATCTTGTCATCCACCTCCCACCGTAACGTACTCGCCTGGTAGTGCTACGAGTAACCAATTGGGCAGTGGAGCCCTTCCACGCAGCTACGCTCCTGTGTGTCGCCTGAAGCGTAAGCACTGATGGATCAACTGGGCCCGGCATCGCCATGATCGCTGTTACGTGTTTTTCATCGCCATAAGTGTTATAAAAATCATAAAAATATCATGACTTCCCTCGCATTATCCAAATTTGCAACCAATTCAACATGTTTTTCAATGGGATAATGATCTTTCATGTGATATCTCCACCAATTTGCTACCAATTTGCAACCAATATCATGACTTCCTCACCCCAATACACTATAACGGGAAGTGTAAATTTGAATACAAGAATTTGTGATACTAAGGTATTAGAACACTTATTATAAGGTTCATTTCAAATATAAAAGCTAAAAATACCATGAATATATACAAAAACCATTAAACTAACCCTACAAAGTAATAAACTTTCATTGAAGCATTTCATCAAACACTTTATATGCATACAAAACAAATCCTAAAATTCAACTACAAATGTGTAAAACGTAAGCTTAAATCATGAAAACAATAGAATGTAACAAACAATTAACGTTTTTATAACTTCAATTCAAACAATAATGAACAAAAAAAACAATTTGCATATTGAACAAAAATTAGGGTTTTATTCATACCTTAAATGAGGATGAAAATGAACTAGTACACAAGGAGAAGATGGGAATGTAGTTGATTAGCTTAGTTGAATGAGAGGAATTGTAAATTTGAAGTAAATGAGAGTGAAGATCTTTTTTTTTTTTTTTAGCAAAACCGGCAGCAAGTTGAATGAAGAGCAAAATGGAATGCAGTGAACAACATCTCACGACATTCTGAAGATTTGTACTAATACCAAACCGCCAAATCAAGTGGCGGTTTACTCCACTTTACTTTTTTTTTTTTTTAAAAAAAAAATTTTACCTTAACCAAACCGCCATCTCAGATGGCGTTTTACTCCAAATGCCTGAATAAAACCGCCATTTCATGTAGCGGTTTCATTAAAAAAAAAAAATTTCTCAAAGCAATCCTACGTGGATGGTAAACTTGGAAATACTTTCCCATTTTAAGGAAAGTGGGAATTTTTTTTTAATTTGGCCATAGATTGGGAATAGACTCAACTAAGTATCACGTGAGTAGCACATCATATTTAACACACTATAACCAACTAACTTATAGCTTACTACACTATACACAGACTCTTTTTGGATAAAAATAATAATAATAATAAAACTTTAAAATATCAAAGTTGTTTACAAACTTTATATATAAAGTAGCTAGTTGATCATCATACCCAGTGTATCCCGCTCATAGAAAACTATGATCAGGGTCTGGGGTAAAATGGAAGGCGGCAACTCATACCCCTGAAGGAGGATGCGGAGAGTCCTTCGGCTCCAAGAAATGCTTAAAAGATAGGCTCCTGCATAAAAACTGATAAGTAAAGTCAAAACCACAAACCCATAATTTACCACACAGGCTTAAACCTTAGGCATAAAATTAAAATTAATAATAAAACATATAACTAAAAAAACTATGTAAAAAACGAGTAAAAGCATGATAAGTCAAAAACCAAGAACAAGCACACCAATAAACGAGAGTGTCAGTATTCTAAGACATGAATAAGGTGTCTCCAATTACCTCTATCCCTAGCTAAGTCCTTGGTGAGGTTTAAGACATGAATAAGGTGTCTCCAAGTCATTTTTTATTTGTTTTTCCCACGTTCTCCTAGGTTTTTCTCGGCTTCTCTTCCCCTCCACTATGATACTCACGATCCTCCTCACAAGGGCGTCTAAAGTTTTCATCTGCGCATGACCAAACCATTTCAATTTATTTTCACGCATCTTTGCAGAAATAGGCGCAACTCCTAGTTACTTTCTAAACTCTTGATTTTTAATTTTATCCATCATTGTGTAACCACACGTTCACCTCAACATATGCATTTCTGTAACTTTCATCTTATATTCAAAAGTCTTTTTTACAGGCCAACATTGTATTACATATAAAGTTGATAGTTGTTAGTTGTTATTCTCTTATCTTCGACTATTAGTATTATGGTCTATTGATAAATATAAAATTATAAGACTTATTTATTTTATTTATTTATTTTTTTGTAAAGGAGTTTTTATTATTATGAATTCAATCAGTTATAGTACAAAATCAAAATAACTCTAAATATTTAAATTAATGATGTGAATGTGATCATTCCTTTACAATTTCTCTTAATTTTACTCTAATATATAAACTCTACAATATATATTCCCTCCAATTAATTTAGTTGTCCTATTTGTTTTTTAGCATTATTCAACAATTATTTTTAATTTATATTTTATTATTAATCTATAATTTTAAAAATATTTAATTGGAATTTGTTTTTGCTACATTACAATGCACAGTAAAAATTGTTAATATAACTTTTTAAAGTTTCATTTATGTTGAATTAGAAATTTTACGACTTGAATAAAATGTATTGACATGTGTGCGAAATAAAATGAAACCACAAAATTGAATAAGATAGAGTATATTATAGACAAAGTATTTTATAGGATAATATCTTTTAAAACTATTTTATCTCATGTGATAATTAATCAAATTCGTATATTGATAACACTTTTAAATATAAATATTAGATTAAGTAAGTAATTACAATATAAAAATAAACTTATAAATACCATGTAAGCAAACTAGAATCAGTAATAGTCACCTATTTGTTAAAGGTTTCATATAGTATCTAATTTGTCATTTTTCTCAAAAGTATTTGTACTTATGATTATGGTATGATATGATATGATATGATAGCATATCTATAATTAGAGTTGAAATAGCGTATTTCTCTGTCCCTTTAGGATAATAGCAAATAGAAAATAGTTTCTTAAGGAATAATTAGATATTTGATACTCTCTCCAATTTCGAGCAAATGTCTCATTTGATTGTTTGACATATTCAACGATCACTCTTAAATTGTATTTTATTCTTAATCTAGATATCAAAATATAATCAAGTGAGATCTTGTTTGATTCGACCCAACGTAAATTTTATTAATATTAAATTTTTATAATTTTTAAGTATACATAATTAGATATATTTAAGATTGAATTAGTGCATTGGATAGAGTGCAAAAACTAAATAGGACAATTGGTGTGAATTAAAGGGAGTAATAAATAAAGACAGAGAATGAACTGTGTAAATGAAATGAAAAGTAAGTTAAAATATATGGGTTAAATTAAAAAAGTGATTAATCATTGTCAAAAATAAAGTAATGCAAACTAAGAAGGATAATCTAAAAAAATAATGTTAAATGAACAGAACAGAAAAAGTACAGCGACACCTCTAAGGCATTAACTTTCTCGTTTTGAATTTTCAACACTTATACTCCCTCCGAACCATTTTAATTGTCTCATTTGCTTGGGCACGGTTATTAAGGGTGGTGTAAGGTCCATTAAAAAGGTGATAGTTGGGTATTTTTAAGTGATTGGATTAATTGTTAATGATTTCCTCCTTTTGCTTAATAAAGTAGATAGAATTGAATTTTGGAGGGAAAATTGGGTTTCACATTTCCAATAGAATTAATTAACATTAATACATTTTCGAGATTGTTATAATTAACAAACCATTAAACTACTTAATTTAAATTACAAAAAATTACATCAAATAAATTACAAAAACCATCAAAATCATAAAAATAAACTAAGTCTTCAATTCTTCCTTGATTTCTTCAACATTTTTTGAACGGCAACTGAAAACGAGCAACCCTCTCGCCACATGCACATGCGATATTAAATCTTTCGTTGACTTCAGATTTAAACAAAAAAAAAACAAACACGGTATGCATTCAATGTTCAAAATTAATTAAATAGCTACAAAAAATCTGAAGGTTTTGATTTTGAAAAGAAGCCATCAATGAAACTGGAATCCACATAAACCCAACAATCATCAACAGACAGAGGAGCCAAGTAACATTGCAGGAAGCACATCAGTAAGATCCAGAGAGTTGAAACCCAATTTTTTAGAATGGCGCCAAATTAAAAAAAATTTGCGCCTATACAACACCTCAAAACACCAAGATCATTGCATCTATATAATAAAAGCATTAAATAAAGAAGTCAGGAACTCAAATTAATTTCCACCAACCGACATTGAAGTAAAATCATGGTTAAAAAAAAAAGAGCTAGATCATTTTAGTAGGAGTCAAATAATGCATGAGCTTTTATTGTCACTAAACAGTAAAGGGAAGTCAGCCCACGGGGTCATCAATGAAATTGCCAAGAAGTACGATGTGCGTAGGAGGACACTAGGAAGGATATGGAGACAGATTCGAGATCAAAAAAAGAATAATCAAGTACCAATAACTGTCAACAACAAGAAGAAAGGCAGCAAAGGAAGGCCGTCCATCCCCTTTGATGAAAAAAGTTCAAGTCAATTGAAAAGGCGAAGAAGACAAGTTTACCAGCACTGTCAAAGGCCATGGGAGTTAGCCAAACCACAATTTGCAGATGGAAAAGAAAAAAGTACTTTTGAAAGCACACCAACGTAATCAAACCGTTACTTAATGACAAAAATAAACTCAAAAGGTTAATTTTTTTTCTTACTAGTTGCATTTTAGATGAGCAAACAAGCAACTTCACATTTAATGACATGTCAAATGTATTGCACATGGATGAAAAGTTGTTTTACATTACAAGGACACAACAAACATTTTATCTGACTCTAGATGAAATAGAGCTACATAGAGAAATCCAATTTAAAAGATTTGTGCCCAAGATCATGTTTATGTGTGCCATTGCAAGACCAATCTTTTCTAGTGAAGGTGAGATGATTTTTGATGGAAAGATAGGCATATTTCCTTTTACACATGAAGTGGCAGCACAAAGAAGTTCAAAAAATAGGAAGAGAGGAGAGCCAGAGACCAAACCAATACAATCAATCACTAAAGCCACACAAGAGATATGATTGTACACAAGATACTACCAGCAATTAGAAGTAAATGGCCACCACATTTAAGCAAAACGATATTCATTCAACAGGACAATGCTAAGCCACACATTTTAGATGATGATGTAGTGTTTAGAGAGGTGGCAACACTTGATGGATTTAGCTTCTACTTAGTGCAACAACAGGACTCATCAGATATGAATGTGCTTGACTTAGGGTTCTTTAGGTCAATACAATCGTTAAAACATCAAAAATCAACATACAACTATGCACAGTTAGTAAGCGCAGTGAGTGTAGCATTTGACAATCTACATCCAAATGCATTGAAGTATGTATGCATCACACTACAAGCATGTAAAGTTGAAGTTATTAAGAACCTAGGTGGTATAAATTATGACATTCCACACATGAACAAATCAAAACTTGCAAGGGAAGGGAGACTCCCACATTGTTTGGGGGTACAAAAGGAAATTATTAAAAATTATTAGGGTTTCAAACGAAGACGAAGATGGTGGAAAAAAATGAAGATGAAGATGATAAAAGTTAAACAGTAAAAATGGGGATGAAGATGAAGATCATTGAAGAAGATGAAGAAAAAATCAAACGTTGAAGATGAAGATGAGAGAGGGAGAGATAGGGTTTCAATTATAGGTATTAAAAAGAAAGGGAATGATTAAGATTATTAGTGTTGGATTATTTAGTTAATTAGTTTGGGTAGTAGGATATATGGGGGTATATTCGTAATTACGTGTGTGAACTAAGGGTATTTAGCTAAAAAAAAGATTGACAAAAATAGAAATGTGACAATTGATATGACTTTGCCAAATAAGGAAATGTGACAACTAATAAATTGATTCGAAGGGAGTATTTTTAAATATCTCACTTACTTTGTTGCACATTTGAAATTGATAATGGAAGACCATATATTTATATCTTTTTTTTTCATCTTTTACTACATCTTTAAAAAAAAATACAAAATCTGAGATGCATTCAATTAATACGGTCAAGAAACTTATTCTCTCCTATTCACCTTAAATGTCTCATTTTCTTATTTGGTCAAGTCACCCTAAATGTCTCATTTCTATTTTAGGTATGTGACCTTTACTAATTTATCCCTACTAAATTTAAGTTTTTCACACCTTTACATATACTAACCCCACTTTACCGCTATAAAAATTTAAAAGCACTATACTTTTTTCTTTCACATGCGATCTCATTTAACCACCTAAAAATGGTGAAAAGTCAAATAAAACTCATTGAATGAATAAGAAGGAGTACTAAATAAGAACATCAATGTACAACGTGCAAAGGGGGACCTAGCCTTTTCCTTGGTTCTTAGAATGAAGCACACCCTATCTTTATGGCTATAAGAATAGCTTGGAATGTAATTTTTTATGAAATTTACAGTGTCATTGGCATGATAATAAAATTTTAAACATAGGGATTATTTTTTTATAATTTTTATTAACATTTTATACAATATTTTCAAATAGAAATATATCAAATAAATTTTATGAAGAAAATAAGATAATTTAGACAGAATATAAGCATACCAATTAAACTTACATTGTCAATAAATTTTTCCACTAAAATTATACTAAATATCCATTACAATTCGTACTATTTATGACTATCAAACGAACAGTAAGGACTTAAGATTGTCTAGTATACAAACGTAGATAGCGATAGTTCATTGAAATAGAAAAGGGAGGCCTAACAAAGCTTGTTGCAGGCCGACACCTCATCCAAAGTCATATCTAATGGTTAAAAATTTTAGCTATTGCACAGAAGATAACACGTACTCCTACTTGTTTTACTACTAATATTTCAATGTCTTGTTAGCTTCATTTATTTCTACACTAACTTGAACCCACCCATTTCCCATTTTTAACTATTTATAGCTACCTCGTTCCCTAAATTATGTGGAAACTATTTTTATTTCTTTGCTTCTTTGCTTCTTATATTCTATTCCACTCTATGAAAAACAAACTTGTATACAAGTTTTTGATCGATTTACAAGTTACAATCCATGGTAGCTTGTTATCTCGTTTCTGATATTTTACAAGCCTTGAGCAAAATGACTGAAATCAACCCTAATTATATATGGTCGATTTTGATCGTTCTTTAATGGGTATTTGGCAAAAATAAAGTTACAAGTTTAGTAGCGGTATTCTATATTCTATATGACAATATTTCTGAATTGAGGTATTGAGCCTCTTTCTAAATCTGGGCCTAGGGTCAGGAACGACTCTGCTTGTTATCATTAAAAGGTCTTGCATGTGGGAATGAGGTTACGTAGTGTAGCCAAGGATGACTTGCCGTTATTTGTAGACCTAGCAGTAGCCGGGCATTATTAATGGTTAGTCATCAAAGTAGAACGGCAAGACATTCGAGGTTATATTACTCCCTCCTTATCTCATGCTAGACCGTTTGATGTATTCATTATTATCATTTATCAATTAGTATACTTCATACATTTAAAGCTCCTGATCCAGGTAAGTGCATCATTTCTTAATTGTGTATTCATGCTCCAAAAAATGGATAGAATTTTGTATACAATGTTAGTTGTTAGAACAAATGAGAGATTAAAGTTTATACAAAATATTTTTATTAAGTCGTTCTATGAATTTTTCTTGTTATACAATTTGAAAAATTGTAATTATAGAGGTTTTCAAAATAGATCCGACGATTCAATATTTATCGAACTTGCAATAAAATGAATTCAAAATCATATTAAAATCAATGTGGATACAAGACTCGATTTTAAATCGACTCTACTTTGCAAACGTTTATGGCTCCCTCGTCGAAGCTCAATGAGCTAATTGGGATATATACTTACATAAATATGACATATATACAAAATATCATGTATTATCCCTTTTTAGTTGGGAATTGATCGAAGAACTCATAGAATTATTAAACTAAGATAGCAATTAAAGAAAGAACTAATGAGGAAGAAAGATTGAAGAAAAAAAAATCAAAGGACGAAGTTTTTATTAAAGAAAGCAATATAAAAAAATCATGAATGGTGAAATCCAGAAGAAGAGTTAGTGTTTTCAATGAATCCGTTGTGCAAACAGAAGAAGCAATTATCCAAAAGAATAATAAAAAAGAAATTCAAGAACAATAAAGAAAACACACACGAAATTTAACATGGTTCACTATCAATGATATAGCTACGTTCACCATGCACCGAGAACTTTATTTCGCTATTGAATGGAGATACTAAAACAAGACAAATCTAAGAAAAACTCTCAATTTATAGCACTTAATTGAATTCTCCCTTTTCTCTCTACTTGTTCTCAATGTTCTAAATTCTAACCCTAATTAATGAGGGTTTTATATAGTAACCCTCATTTACCAAAAAATTAGGTTAAAAAGAACAAGAAACCGTTTCTAAAAAACGCGTAACTGCCGCATTTAGCAAAACCTCATAAAGCGACGACTCATCGCTCAACCACTGGAACGTTACTTCAAGATCAGTGACGAAGCGGCGACTCGTCGCCCAATAAAAGTCACGACTCGTTGCATAGTTACTGGAAACTCAACTAACATCAGAAGTGAAGCAAAGAATCGTCGTCTTCACCCAGAAGCAATGACTCATCGCAAGTCTTTGGAATCGCCCACTCATCTTGTTTCTTCTTCCCATATCCCAATCTAATTCAAGACACCAAACATACAAAGAATCAACAACCTATTTATACTAAAATTATCTAGGGATACAAAAGTAGTATATGAGAAAAGATGAAAATATTTTCTGGCTACTCAATACTCCGTCAGATATATGGATATTAGTTGGGTATATCATATTACTATTTAGACGCCAGTCACCCAATTGGGTCAAGTAATAATATCTGGTCGATTCTAAGAATTTATGGTTGAATCTAGGAATACTCGATTAGGTCTAGGAATATCTGAAATGGGTGTTGATCTTGAATAAAAACTAAACTAATAATTGGAAATATAAAACTTATGAGTGATCTTTTGATTTTCTGAGGATTCATCGGTTGATCTTTTATGAGTCAAGGACTCTTTGGCGGCACTCTCCTTTATTGGTATGAGTTGTCACCTTCCTTTCCTCTCCAGATCTTGATCATAGTTTCTTATGAGCGGAATACATTGGGTAAGATGATGATGATAGTGATGGTAATAATGATGATGATGATGAGTGGTCTTTTGATTTTCTAAAGGAAAATAGATCAAGAACTAGGAATGCGAAGTGAAGATAAGAAAGGAAAGGGCGTGGAAAAGAGGGTGAGGATTGATGAGTAGAATTAAGGATAGGGTATTCGTTGGTTGACAAACCTCTTTAACATCATTTTGAGGACACATAAGATGCCAGAAGAATGGAGGAATAGCACATTAGTACCTCTGTTTAAGAACAAAGGCGATGCACAAGTATGCGGAAACTATAGAGGTATCAAACTTCTAAGTCACACAATGAAATTGTGGGAAAGAGTGATAGAGGGGAGAATTAGACAGGAAACAATGATTAGAGAGAACCAATTCGGGTTTATGCCAAGAAAGTCAACCATTGAGGCAATTCATGTTTTGAAGAAACTGATGGAGAGATATAGGGAGCGAAAGAAAAATTTGCATGGTGTTCATTGCCTTGGAGAAAGCGTATGATAGCATACCACGACGAGTCATCTGGGAAAGCCTCAAGGCTAGAGGTATTTCTTCAGTGTACATTGAGGCCATACGGGATATGTATGACACAGTTTCGATTAGCATTTAAACACCGGTGGGGAAAACAAAGCCTTTTCTGGTTAAAGTAGGGCTACATTAGGGATCGACTCTAAGCCCTTTCATCTTTACTGTCATAATGGAAGAGATTTCTAAATCTATTTGGGAGACGGCACCGTGGTGCATGATATTTGCGGACGACATAGTGCAGGTAGCAGAAACCAGAAAGGAGGTTAGTGACAAATTGGATGAGTGGAGGGAAGCTTTAAAAGGTAAAGGTTTGCGCATCAACCGAAGACCGAGTATCTGTATTGTGACTTTAGTGGTACATCACCTGTAGGTGAATCAGAAGTGTCCATAAATGGAACTGTTGTTAAGAGTACAACCAAGTACAAGTATTTGAAATCGATCATCCAAAGGGATGGGGAGATTGACGGGGATGCAAATCATCGTATACAGGCGGGTTGGCTCAAGTGGCGAGCAGCCACCGAAGTGTTATGTGATAGGAAATTCTCAAGAAAGTTAAAAGGAAAATTCTACCGGGTGGCAATCAAACTCGATCTACTATATGGGATCGAATGTTGACTTATAAAGAAAATTTTCGAACATAAGATGGAAGTTACAGAAATGCGTATGCTGAGGTGGATGTTTGGGTGCACTTTGATGGATCGAATTAGGAACCAAGACTTTAGGGACAGACTAGGGGTAGCCCCTATATCTGGAAAAATGCGCAAGCATAGATTAAGGTTGTTTGGTCATGTGCAGAGAAAGACTTTTGACGCCCCTGTGAGGAATGTAGAAAGCATTATAGTAGAGGGTAAGAGGAGTCGAGGTAGACTCAGGAGAACTTGGGATGAGCAAATAAGAGTTGACTTGCATGAGTTAAACCTCTCTGCAGACCTGACTAGGGATATGAGCAGTTGAAGACGACATATCCATGTCCCAGGCTTTTGATGTCCGCTTAGTTTTCCTTTTAGTGCCCATAACCTCATGCTCTTATCGTTTCCTTTCTTTTAGTTCTGTGTTTTCCTCTGTAGTAGCTCCCCTTTTTTATGCCTTTAAGTTATCTTGCACGTGTAATCACGTCTCTTTATCTTCCTCGAGCCGAGGGACTTCTTTGGCCGCGCTCTCCTTTATGGGTATGAGTTGCCGCCGTCTTTCCCTCCCTAGACCCTTGCTTAGTCCTCTATGCGCGGGATATACAGGGTAGAATGATGATGATGATGATGTAAGGAATAAAAGGGAAGAGAAAGAAAGTGAAAAATAAGAAAGAAAGGTAAATGATGTAAGGTAAATTGATTAGTGGTCTTTTTTTTAGTTGGTTCTACTTATTTATTTTATTTATAGGCTTTTAATTTATCTTTCCTGTATAGTTACTTCTCTTTATTTTCTCGAGCAGAGGGACTCATTTGGCCGCACTCTCCTTTATGGTATGAGTTGTCGCCGTCCTTCCCTCCCCTGACCCTGTTCATAGTTTTTCTATGAGCGATATACACTACGTAGGATGATGATGATGATAAATTCAAAAAAGTAGTAGGAATGCTGAGTATGTTGAAGGTAAACATAAACTATTTGTATGCAACTCGAACATGGATTTGAATGAGTTTAAACTTGATATATGTTCTATAATTGATATTGACTCGACAAAAAATATCGTGAATATAAGTTTTAAATATGTCATGAGTGGACAATTCTTAGCCTATCCTATTAAGGATGAGGAGGCATTAGTGGCTATGTGGAAGCATTTAAAGTCTACCCTTATCCTCTCTTTGGAGTTATATGTAGAAGAGGGTCCCTTAGGGAATCAAGTGGTAAATGTAACTTATAATCCTTCTCCTACGTCTATGCCTTTGTTAACCTAAGAAACTCAAAATCCATTTGTTCCTTCCCCATCTTGTACTCCTTATCAACCCCCTCAAATGCAAGTTTCAAATGACATAAGATTAACTTAGGAGAAAGAAATGAGGGGATACCTTTTGATGATGATGATGAGAGTAATGACGTTGTGGATGCTCCTTTTGAGGACAATGTTGATGTTGTTGTGGATGAGGATGCTCTTACCAATGACATGACCCTAAACAACATTCCTACAATCGTTTCTCCTACACCTTATGCTCTAGTTCCCCCTCTAGATGAACATGCTGAGGACAACTCTTTTAGGTATTTAGATTGTAACACAACTTTCACTGAAGAAGAGGAGTTCCAAAAGGGTATAGTGTTTGATAATAAGGACTCTTTGTTGGAATTTGTTAGATTGTATCATATTCGTAGAAATACCTTGACTTATGAATGCTCAAAACTTTCGAAAATGAATTATTCTGCCTTGAACATGCATTGGCCTATAATGGCTTGTAATAGCTTAATGTTTTTATTGCAAATAAATCAAACAAAAAGTTGAAATAAAATAGGGAAAATGATGTCAAAAATGCGACTCAATTTCATTAATAATGTAACCAATGCGATAAAAAATACATAGTTTATCCATGAAATAAAACTATTATTACCTAATATTGCTTTTTAAACTTTTTCATTATTCTCTTCGTCTCTTCCCTCCTATACACTTTATCATTTACTTTCCTTCTCAAGTTAAGTATATTGTTTTTAAACTCCTCTTTCTCTTTATCGAGTTTAATAGTAATATTTTTTTTGCTATTAGGTGTCCTTTAGATCAACCCACCTAAAGTAGGTTGTGGTGTGCACCGGTCCAAACCCAGGCCGGAAGATCGGAATTTTGAATATGCTAAGACCGGAAACCAAACTGATTCCATCCAGTCCGGTCCCAGTCTAACCCGTTTTTCTCCCAGTCTAGTCCGGGTTTAGACCGATTAGACCAGATGCAATTTTTGATATCAAAAATAAATTTAAAATGGAGGATTTTAAAATAATTAGCAAATTAATTATTATAAAATTAAAATATTTGAGTTAAAATTTTTTTTTATGTTAGCAAAAAAAATATATAAAATCCTTTAAATAAGTATATGCATAAAAATCGTAAATATTATTTCTCTTCAACTTTTATATATATCTAGTCTAATCCGGTCTAACCCGGGTTTTTCCGGGCTTAGACCGGAACAAACCGAAAAACTAGAATGATGAATAAGTAAGACCTGGAGGCTAGACTGGATGCAATTGGTCCGATCTGGTTTTGGCCTGGTCACAATTGATTGCGATCCAAACCGCCAACCAGTCTCATTTTGCACATCCCTAAAAGCTGGTATATCCCAATCCTTCACCATGAAAAAATGAATAAGCAATATATTGATGAACAGTATCAAAGACGCTCCACTCATGACCGTTTTCGACTTTATGACCGCATCACCACAATGACAATGCTTTTCCATTGAATGAAGCTTTTACAAATACTAATAAAATATACATGATAACATTAACTAAAATTATTAAGTAAATTCAATAATAACATTAAATAATCAACATAACCTTCGAAACGGTTTTGTTGCTATTTTGGTTGAATTTAAATGGAATGAAATAAGCCATTTTAATGTGTATTTATAGAACACTTATTCGACATTCATTTTTATTGACATCGAACAATATACAAATAGTTTGACCAACCATAAGAACAAAGTCAATTAAAGACGTTGTTAACTATACTTTTTTTACCAACGTTATTTTGTTTGTTGTTACTAACAACGAACAAAACCAAATCATAAGTTTGGACTGGGAGGTTCTTTATTTTGGAAAATAAGTTTTTCTCTTATTTATTTACTAGATAGTGCCCGTGTGATACACAATTTTATTAAATTTTCAAATTACATTAATTTATATAAAGTATTACAACTATTAATAGCACATTTCAAAATCAAATTTAACACAATAATATGTAAAATTATTTTATAAAAGTTTAAACGAAAAAATAGTTTTTGTCATGGAAAATATAATTGACTTACATAAAAAATAGTCACAATCTGAATCATATTAGAATTGAACATTGCATTTAATTAACCAATTATATAAATAAGAAAAAATCCTAATAAAAGTATATTATGTTTTAACCATCTCAAAATATCCAATACACTAATAATACTCATTTGATAAATAAATTAAATTTTTTTTATAATAATTGAAAAAAAATAATATATATGATTTTCTAATACATTAATGATGTGAGTAATAAAATCAAAAATAAAAAAAATAGTCATAAAAACAATAACATTATTTAGTACTGAGAAGAAAATTTTTATTAAGATTATAACATCTAAGCAATTTTAAATACTAATAATGATGTCAGTAATGTTTTTTATTTTAGTATAATAGTTAACGATGCATTTGGGAAGTTTTATTCCAATTGAGCTTATTTTGTATACAATTTTTCCGGAAAGTTCATCTGCCCGTTTCTAAATTTCTCCTTCATTGCTGGTGTTGTGAGCTCGGAGAGAGAAAAGCGTAGGCAAACATGGCGGCAGTTTGGAGAGCGAAGGTACCCCCAAACTCAGCAAACTTAGAAGAAGCTCGTAAAAGGGTGTTTGAATTCTTCAAGTTAGCCTCCAGATCACTCCCTACTGTTATGGATATCTACAATCTCAACGATGTCACCACCATTTCTCAACTTCGCTCTTCTATTTCTTCTCAGATCCGGAAGAACGCCCACATCAAAGATCCTAAGGTCCATTATCCTTTCTCATTTCTCAATTTGATTTTGGAAATATATATAGTATCTGTTTGTTCTATTTTGTTGAATTGGGCCAAAGTTTGATTTTCTGTGTTGTTTCTTGTTAGTTTTGCTTGTTTTTTGATTTATGCCGTGGTATTTGAATGCAAGTCGACAATTCCAAAGGCTTAATCCCAACAATATGAAGTGATTTGTCGTGCTTTTAACCGAAAAGTAAAGACATGGATGGACTCTTTTTGCAGTGTAAATAAGATTAATTCTAAGAGTTGAATATAATCAAATGTCATATAAGTAATGTTCAAATTGGATTATTGTGAGAGGCTAAAATTGTGCTTCAGTAATTGTTGTAAGGAAACGTTTTAGATAAAGATTTTAATGTTTGACAACAATGAAGGTTATTGTTGTGGGAGGCAAAAATTTTCAGTTAGTTTTAATTCAAGTAAAGGAGCATTGTTAGGTCATCTTTGGGATTAAGCGGTTTGCAGAATTAGCCAACTTTAAAAAATTTATTCAGTTATACTGTTGTTCAATTGTGTTTAAGTGCCTCTGCTAGTGAAAGATTTCTTTTAACAAAGGTTGTTTGCATGTGAGTTGCTTGGAATTTTTAATTCACCAAGTATCCCTATCTCTATTATAGCACTTTCAAGGCATTGAGGCTTGAGATGGAAATTTTTCAGTAGTGCAAACATGAACAACTTGTGTTATTGGAGGTGTATGTAGTATTTCTATTAGTTTGGTTGGCTTTCAGTCAGTTTCACATGATTATCCAATCTCCACATAAATCGAAAACAAGAAAAGCTAATTGTGGTCAGGTTTGGGCTATTTTAAATTAGAAAAGTGAATTGTCATACACAGTATATTACATAGGGTCTTACGTAAAATAAATAAAAGTTTGTTAGAGTTGTTATTTCAAGTTTGTTATGTTAGTTACTCTTTTATAAGATGTTTGTTTGCGTTTATTCTTGTTTGTTTTCCCCTCCCATATCTTATAAATAGAGGGGAGTATGGGATGTTAAGGATAGGAAATTTAGTAGGCATCTCATTGTAGTGCTTGTATTCATTAATGAAATTTATGTTTCAAAGGGCTGTCCAAAATGGTTTCATGCACTCGTTTAAACCCACATCCACCAATGAAATTTATGAGAAGTTGGGAAAAGGCATTTGTGAGATTTGTGATAGAACATTTTGATTCGGAACATGAATGTAGTCACAACGGATATTCACTCCTCATCCTACATCAAGAAATGAAGGATGAATTAATGGCATTTATATACCATAAAGAAAAAAAAGAAGAGGACCATGAAGGGAGCGTATAGGTTGTTAATATGGGACAGAAGGTAAGAGAGCCGGACACATGTGAGAATCAAATAACAGATCAGGAAGAGAATCTGAAATACCAAGAAGAGCACCCAAATGTGGTGGAGAAAGAAAAAGATAAATGTGAGCATAATGGGTAAGAAAAGGTTACAGAAAAATAAAGAAAGAGACGGTAAGAAAGGCAAGAGAAACAGGATGAATTTGGAAAAAAAAAAAACAAAGAAGGGGAAAAAGAAAAAGAAAACGACAGAAATGAAAGGGAAAACATAAACAATGGGAAAAATAATGAAGGTACAAAAATAAAAGGGAATGGTAGAAAAGGAACTTGTGATGTTCATAAAGAGGGGAAGCTAGGTCAAGTGTTTAGTGGTTCTGGGGGAGGTGGGGGAGGTCTGGGCAGGTGTTTAGTGCAACCGGCCTTTATTATGAATTCTATTAGAGATAATTTTCCTGGATTTATGCTAGTATGAATCAGATATATAATATTAGGCAATCAATAAGGAGAGAAGAGATGGAGGGTAGGACTCCCCTTCAACATTGTCTTTATATGGCCACAGAACTTAATTACGTGGTCTGGACAGACTTGGATAGCGAAGGGGAATTGAGCAGACTATTAGTTGCAAATCCTACCTCTATCCAAATGATACGTACGTGGCCGTATGTTGTGCTGATAGATACAACGTACAAAACGAACAAACATAAGTGGCCACTATGTGAAGTGATTGGAATGACGCCAACCAATCACAACTTCTTGGTTGCGTTCTGTTTGATGCGAAATGAGGCAGCGGTGTCGTATTCTTGGGTGTTGCAGGGATTGAGAGATATTTTCGGCATAGCTCAGACTCCTAGCGTCATTGTAACCGATCGAGATGAAGGTTTATCTGCAGCTATTCGTGACGTCTTCCCAGGTAAAAAGATTTTGTTGATTAATTATTGTCGTTGAAAATGATTTAATTACGTTCAATATTGTGTTTAATGTAGCTGTGCGGCATTTGTTATGCATTTGGCATATTGCAAACGACGTGGAGAACATGGTGGACAAGTTGTGTGGGGGGGAAAAATCAACAAGGGCAAATATTCAGGAAAGGTAGATGCCCGACGAAGTGCCTGCTCACCAATGCGGGCACTAAAGGGGAACCTACTCCATGCCTCCAAGAAGGCATCCGAAGAAGCAAATGTCACGGAGTAGGTACCGTGTGCCGGTCGCATAGCCTTCGCTGGTCAGATAGGAGCGGGGGGAATAGCCTGCACAATCCCGACCCACTGTCCGCTCCGGCATGTACACCCCGATGATATCAAAGCAAGTGATATCCCCGATGAAGGTGGTGCGTGGGTGCTCATTGAGCAACGCCCTAGGAGCTGAAATGTAAGGAGTCCATTCCACCTGCATACAGGCCAAGTTAACAAATAAAAATAATGTAAACTTAAAAACATAGCTTATATTAAAGTGTGATGTGATGTACAATACCTGCGTTTCCGTCGTGCAGTCTAGTATGTTACGGCACTCCTTCAGCCTCTCCACCTCACGACATGGTTTCTTCGTCGACTACATCTCCACCCTTGTCTTGTTCGGCTCGTCTGCTCGGCGAGGATGAGAGCAGAAAGCGGGAAAGTACTCATAGATCCATGTCTGCAGCAATGTGAGGCAGCCCACAATGGTCTTGCAGCCAGCCCTAGATGCCATTCCGAGCTGCCGATACAAGTAGAGCAAGGTCACCGCACCCCAGGCAATCTCATGCTGATCGACGGTCACGGCAAGTATCGGGTGAGGTCGCATGCCGGTTCTGGTCTTATCTGCCAGCAAGGTAGAGCCGACGATAGCCATGTAGTAGGCTGTCGTCTGCGTATCCATGGCCTGGGACCTATGACACAGATGCATCAGCTCAGCAACGTTCACGCAGCCGCAAGTGAATGCACCTCTATGTCGAAGCTCAGACATAGGCTCCCCGAACAAATTGGTGACACTGACCTGCCACTCCGCCTCAGAAGGCTCAGCCAGCAGAGAACCTTCAATAGCAATGCCCAGTATGTGTTGCACGTCGTGCAACATAATCGTCATTTCGCCCCATGGCATGTGGAAGGTGTTCGTATCCGGCTGCCACCTCTCCACGAACGCCGATATCAAAGCACAGTCGTTGTGCTGGTGCATAATGTACGGTAGTCGGCCGAGGGAAGTGGCTGGTAGAACATCGTACAGCGCATCGGACATATCCCTCAGTCCGATGATGGCCTCCAACATCCTCTTCCTACTACGGCATTCCAGAAGCGGAGGCGTACGCTCGGAGCCGTCGAAAATAAGTTTAGCTATGTGCCCGCCATAGCTAGGGATCAGTCGCGTATCTGTCGGCTCCCCGGGCTGGGGCGATATGACTAACCAGTCCGTGCCAGCGGACTGTGAGCGCCTGCTCTCCCGTGGCGGCTCGTTTTCAACAAGACTACGTCCTGCACGCTCAGATGCGGCTGAAGAACTAGGGTCGCCACGTGCGAATCTCCTGTCACACCCCCGGACAATAGTCCAGTCCACTGGCCGAAAGTCAGGAGCTTCGTATTAGGTCCAGTCCACTGGAAACCCCCCAACTACTCTGAATACTACTAGCCTGGTCCTCAACAGGGGTTCGCACTAGGTCCAGCGCACTCGACCTTTGGGCAATACTGTGTCTGGCAGCCTCTTCCTGCCTAGCCCTCCTAGCAGAACCTGTTACCCCCTCTCATGCGGGTCCCCTCTGAGTTAGGTAGGCCGAGAACTATTACCTCTCAACATGTGTCTAAAAAAACCCTCTCCTTTTCCTTGATTACCAGCCATTTACTACAATGTTTAATCATTTAAGTAAATATTAATAATAAATGAACATAATCAAACGTTACGTTAAATTAACCACATGAAAAAAAACAATAATTAATTAGCAACAACAAAATTTAAATAATCATTACCAACAAATACAATGTTACAACATATTTACTATTACGATTATTAATAATATTATTGTAGTTAATTTTCTAAATTCACAATAATCATAATACTAATAACAATATTAACAAAAAACAAAACATTAATAATAATCATAACAATAATAACACAAACAATAATAATAATCATAACACTAATAACAAAATCAATAATTAATAATAATAACAGTAATATTAACAAAGTTATTAATAATTATTATTATTATTATAACAAACATATTTAAAATAATAAATTAATAATCAAAACAAAAAAAAATTTTTTAACAAAAATAATAACAATCACAACAATAATAACAATAATAATAAAATTAATAATAATAACAGTAAATAATAATAATAATAACAATAATAATATAATTAAAAACAATAATAATTATTCTAAAACAAACGATTGAACCGGGGTCCAATCGCCCAGATCTGGGCGATTCACTCCATTTTTTTTTTCTAAAAAAAATTTAAATTAATTACATTAAAAAAAATTACCTCGATTAATTTTTTGCGGATTGAACTTAGTTTTTGCTCCAAAAATTTGCTTTTGTAAGTTTGTTTTAAGTGTGGTAAGAAAAATTTTTGTGCGATTGTGGTATATATAGAAAATTTTAAGTTCAATGGCAAAATTGTAATTTTTTGAAAAATCAGGGGCAAGTTCGTAATTTCTTCAGGGGTGGCGATAAAATGAAAAAGGTGGTGATATTTAAGGATTGGGTAAATAAAACTAGTTAGAGTTGTTATTTTAGGTTGTTATGTTAGCTACTCTTTTATAGGATGTTTGTTAGTCTTTATTCTTGTTTATTTTTCCCTTCCTATATCTTATAAATAGAGGGGAGTATGGGATGTTTAGAAGTAGGCATTTAAGTGGGAACACTAACAGTTATTGGAAGACTCGAACATCCCATTGTATTCATTAATAAAGTGAGTTTTAGGTTACTGTCTTGGGCTGATCTGTTACATGAATCAACTTGCGAATTATGTTGCATTGCTTATAGTTATTATAATCTGAACAATTTTAAGTTGATTTAATCTATAACCTGAAATCAGTGACCTAATTTTCGATTAGAAGAGGCATGATATTCATTGTCTTGATTTATGTAGTGAACCGTCTTTTTTAGCAACGCTCTTTTCAAAACATGACTATAGAGATCACTATACAAGTTACAATAGAAAGCTGACAAGTTCAGAAGTGTCCGAGCCTCTTTATATATTTCTGGTGAAGTAAATTTTAAAGCTGAGGAGCATATAAACATTATTGGCATAAATTCTCGTCTTACCTTAGGTGAAACTTTAATGTTACTTTTCTAGTGTTTTGTTGTATGATTCAGAATGTTGGGTTTTTAGAAAGAATCATAGTAGAAAGATGAGAGTAGTGGAAATGCGAATGCTTTGATGGATGAGTGGCATACCTTGATGGATAGAATTCGAAATGAAGGTATAAGAAAGAGTTTAGAAGTTGCAAGTATGGAGGAAAGATGAAAGAGAATCGTTTAAAACAGTTTGGCTACATGCAACGGCGGGGTATCAACAAATCGTTAAGGAAGATAGAAAGTTGGAGTTCGGGAGACTTAAAAAGAGGGTGACGAAGGCCGAAGATGAATTGGAGGACATGAGTGGGAAATGATATGAATGACCTAAATGTACAAATTCAAATGATAGAAAATCAGAATGAATGAAGAAGAATCCATGTGAACGACCATTAAAACTAATATATTGGTTGTATAGTTAGACCCTAATCTTTTGGATTTAAGGCTCTAGAATTATTTTTGTTTTGTTATGTTACACACTAACAAATGTCAATTATAATACTACCTCCTATTCAGCTGAATTGTCCCATTTTTTTTTTGGCACTATTCACTTATCACTCTTAATTTGTATTTTACTCTTAATCTATAAGTTAAAACATAGTCATATGGGATCTTGTTTGATTCGTCTCAATACAAGGATTATTAATATCAACTTTTTATAATTTTTAATTAAGCATAATTTGAGATATTAAGAGTTAAAATGTTGCCTCGGCAAGTGTGAAAAAACAAATGGGACAATTGAGCTGAATAGGAGGGAGTATATTTTTCTATGAAATTTCATGTAAGGACTAGAATGTCAAAGAATTGAATCAAAATCATGAAGAACTCGATTCCTATTATCTATTAATTTCTCAGTCTCTTTCTTTAAATGTTTTCCTTTTCCCTTCTCTTTCTATGGATTTTCTAGACTTAACGTAGTATTTATGGTGCAAGGGAATGATATAGGGACAAATTTTTTCTTAGGGGTCGTGTGTTTTTTATATAGAGATATTTTGAAAAAGGTTTTTGCTGTTATCTTTTAAATTAGCATTAAATACACGACTCCATTATGTGGAAGTCTTTTTTGACATTAGATGAGTGGAAACTTACCAAAGGAAAAAGAGAATTAAAAGGTTTGAGGTAGGGTAAATTGGGCAATTTTCGAAATTCGTACTATAGGGGAGGGAACAATTGATAATATGAAACATAAATAAAAATAAATATTTGGAAAGGTCACAGGGATGAGACACAATTTATTACATGGGGAGAGTCGCCTAGTTTAAAAGTTAGTCTTGTGAAGTTTATCTCCTCCTACGTTGGTGGAAGATGGTTTAGATTTTAGAAAGAAGGATCTTGCGGAGTTGGCTAGGGACTAATTGGTCTTGTGTTTTCAAATTTTTTAGTGCTTTCAAATGACTTGAGTGTTTACTATTAGTTTCTATGAATGGAGAAGTAAGCCACATATTTAAAAGTGAGTTGTGAGAAAGTCCTTGATAAGCAGTCTGATGAAATCAGCTGTTGAGGATTCAGTATGTTTATGGATTGGAGGCCTGTAATTTAGCTGGAATCTGGTAATATATAATCACTAACCAGTTCCTGGTAGAGCTGACTTAGAACTTCAATTTTTTCTGCAGTTAGCAATTATTATACACATATTACCATATTTTGGAGGAAAATTTACTTTTAAAAAGATCCCACTTTGGGAGGTTCTCTTTAAAAAATCTCACATTCAGTATATTTTTGAAAAATCTGACCTTTGTCTCACATTTTCTTTTAAAGGACTTCCTTGTTTCTCTTTTACATGCTGGAATTGGTTTTAAAAAATAATAAATGCCATGTGTCATCTTATCATTTGCTACTTTTTTTTGTTTCAAAAAACTCTTAGAAAAAAGAAAACCAAAACCCTAACAACCCACGGCCCCACCTCTCTTTCTCCCCCCGCCCCACACTCATCCCACCATCCCTGAACCACCAACAGCTATCACCTCGCAACCCATCCCCCTCCCTTGCAAGGCTTCAACCTCCTCCCCCTCCCCTTCTCCCTCTCCCGAACTACTCGTAACCAGCCCTTCGTTCCCTAGAATCACGCGTAACCAACCCGGTTATGGGGCATTTAGACCATTAGAAGAAAATGAGAGGCAAAAGGCGGATTTTCAAAGATATATGCAATGTAGATTTTGAAAGAGAATCACCTAAAGGTGAGATTTTTTGAAGTTAATTTTCCTGTTTTGTAATATAAGCTATTTAAATTTTGTGAGTCAAAAATTTAGGCTTTCAAATGAAGCCATTTGAGCAAAATTTTCTATCTTTTTGCTGATTTTGCTGTTGGAAAGCGACTTATTAAAACTTGTTTTGACCAATTGACCTCAATAACAAAAAGCCAAAGATCTTGTTATTCTTGCTAAAAGCCATTTTTGATAAATGCTCTATTTTAGCTTATTGGATTATGCATGATGATACTAGTGTGGCTTGCAATTTGCATAATATGGAAGTGACTTATTAATATATGCAGGTTATTGATATGCTGATCTTCAAAGGAATGGAGGAACTGGAAAACATAGTCGAGCATTCAAAGCAGCGTCACCACGTTATTGGCCAATATGTTGTTGGACAAGGACTTGTTAAGGATTTAGGTACCAAGGATCAGGGACTCTCTCCGTTCCTTAAGAAGTTTTATGAAAGTAACTATTTCTGAACAATTCTTTCTTGTCCATCATTCCTTACGGAAAACTGCTTCCAGTTTGTAATCAAATAAAATCAGTGTCAAAACAAATTTTCTTGTTGCTGGGGAAACGAATTGTCAAGTCTTTTCGCATTTTATTGTATAATGAATTAAAGATGCCTGATCTTGCTTTCCTTCTGTGATGATGGTGCCAAGTTCCTTTCCCTCCTGTTTTTAGAAACCTTGGATACCAGAGAAAGCGCCTATCAAGTACTACAGTGTTGTGCTGTGAGACGGTAGTAAATGAGTGGGTTAATAAGCTTCGAGCATTGGCAATCATGATGTTGGATCAATTTAACGGTACCCAATGATCGCCAGAGCAATTTCGTATGCAGGCTGCAGCACTGCCCAAGTTCTTTAGCGTTTCTGGTAATTTTATGTTTTATAACACCAAGTGTACCTACTACCTATTGGAACATAAAGTTAGTAAGATCCAGCTCTACCTTATGTCTATTGTGTTTTTCAGATCACATAAAAGACAAACTTTATACTCCTATGTTTGGCTGTTCGTTTCTGTTGAATGCCAAAATGTAATGTATCTGACACTGAATGGATAAACAGTAAATAAAGGTGGTTAATGGGTGTGTTAGTCCAATGGGTTAAGCGCTAGACAATCAACTTTTTTCCAAAATATGCTCCGTGAAAACTTAATTCCCAAAATAAGCGTCCGTACATCCAAATCTAGGTTTGGCAAAAGTCGTTGTTAGTAACAGCAAAAGACAAAAAAAAAAATAAATAAATAAAACCCATAAGTCGTTGTTACTAACAGCGACTTAAGGAGTTGACCAGTCAACTCCTTAAGTCTCTGTTAGTAATAGCAAGTTATGGGTTTTATATTTTTCCAGTTTTCTTTTCCTCATTTCAGTTCACACATTCTGTTTTGGTTTTGCTAGCCTTACGAGTTCTTCTTCTTCATTCCACCATTAAAATCAACTTCAATTCTTCAACTAAACTCTTCAAATTCCAAGTTTGTACCACTAATTAGTTCTGTCATCTTCCTACATTGCCCTAAGGTACGTTTTTTTTGTGTTTTTTCCATTTTCGAAAAATTAGGGTTTACAAACTTTTAATCAACTTTCACATAAATGTAGGTTCATAAACTTTCAATTTACTACTTCTTGTTGATCTACAGCTTATTGAGGTACGTTTTTATTATAAATTTTTTTATTTGGTGTTGATTTTAAAATGTATGTCATGTATAGTGGTCATTTACACTTAAACTCTACGAATATGTCAAATGTAGTTTTTTATTTACCTTGATCTTCATAATTAAAAGTTTGTTCGTGAATTTGTTGTTGAATTTAAAATGTATAGTGGTCATATATTTATGAACATGATGGTGATGTTGATTTTGAATGTGTTGTTGTAGAAATAGATTCATTTCGTGTGACTGTTGTATGCTTTTGGAATGGTTCAATTCGACCAACTAGTAACAATGTTAAGTATGTTGGAGGTGGAGGTAAACTGTCTGCATGCAACTGGTTGGAGATCAACGTGCGCCATGTCGCTCGTTGGGAGCACAGGCTAGAGCTGCTGGCCCAAGGTGCGGCGATCGATGCTGTAGGCACACCTACTTGTGCGGATTACATGTCGTGGTTCCTCTCCATCACTCGTCGATGGATGACACCACGAGGTATCATGGCGGCAGCCTAATACGCTCCCACAGCACCGACGATGACACACTTTGTAAGTATTCTTCAACGTTGATTATTATCCATAGAACTTACACGTTATACATTTCATTAATACTTACGTCTTACTGCAGGCACAGGGCATTGCATCTGTCATCAGCTCCTCCCAAGAGGAGCCTGTACGGGAGATTGCCCAAGGCATACTCTTAGGGACGCAGTTTCAACACTTCATTCCGGAAGTGACTGCGTTCGACACCACTATGTACGAGTACGGTTCATCTCCTCATCATGCCGACGTTCATCTTGAAGAGGTTGACTTAACGTGCCCGGACTACGGTGCCGGGTCCTCACAAGGTGCCACATCATCACATTATCAATCACCTCCCCTACCCGAGCGTCATGCGACGGCCTCTTACTATCATAGGAGGAGTCGTAAACCATCACAGTTAGGCAGGGTACAGGAGGAGGATTAACATTAGAATACTGTTTGTATATTTTGAACATTTGTACATACTCAATATTTGTAACATTTGGTCTTTTGTGTATAAATTGTAACATATATGTAGATGTATATATTTTTATCGTATTATCACACGTTTATTATGAATGAAATGATGTTAAGTACTCAGACTTTTCGGCGATGACTCATTCCGCCAAAAATGCAGTATGAATTTAATCAAAAACAAACAGACAATCATATTCAAATAGGGAAAATGCTATCGAAAATTTAACACAATTTCATTCATGTTCAACGAATCCATATCAAATTACATAGTTCATTCGTTAAGTTAAACTACCGTCGCTAACTAAGATTGCTTGTTAAACTTTCTTATAATCCTTTCAATCTCTTCTTTCCTATGTGCCATATCATCTATTTGTCTCTTAAGATTAAATACCTCATCTTTAAGCTCTTTTTTTTCTTTTTCAAGCCGTATTATTAAGTCACTCTGCCATTTGGTACTGTAACAGGCTCAAATTTCTTAATCTTAATCTTCCGATTAATTATTCCGAAATTTCTTTTCGAATTCCTAATCCTTTGGTTATCTAATTCAAATCACCTTTAATTCCTAAACCTTATTCCGATTTTTGTAATTTCTTCCAAATATTAAACTTAAAAATATATTTATATTCTTAAATTTCTTTATAAGCACTAAAATATTATTTTATTATTTTATACTACGAAAAGTAAAATTTTAATATTATATTTACGGTTTTATTAAAACGTTACGTTTCAATTTCGTTTCCTTAAACTAACTTTACTACTTATCATTTTAACTTTACAACTTTGATTTAATTATTTTATACCTAAAAATTAACTATATTTTTCTTATTAACTTTAAGTATAGTTTTAACTAAAATTTTCTAAGTAAACTATCATATTTTCATAATCAAACCTTAATCATACTTTCCCATTAATCTAAAACATTTCATTAGCATAAACTAGAACAAAAATTTGATGAATCAAAATCCTTTCTACATCAATCCATAATGTTCATCACTTACACAAGCTATCACCATTTCCTTACACAAGTTAACCTTCTTCTACACTCCAAACTCTTACACATCCACTTACACACTCCAACTCTTACACATTCACTTACACACTCTAAATCACTTACACAAGTTAACCTTGTTTTTCATACAATCTTATGAACTAAAAAGTTGTCCAAAACTCATTATAAATATCCCTCCTTAGCCATGAGATCACTTGCACCCCATCATCAAATCTTTCTACCATTCTTTCTTATATCTTCACTTGATTAACATCTTACTAACTCTATACCCTTTTTATTTGTTGAAGAATCAAATGAAGATGGAGCTTGATCTTATCACTTCTTAAGCCAATAATCATCAACTTTTAAAAAGTCAAGTATTATCTTTTGGAGCTTGGATATCATTTTCTTTTGGGTAATTGAAGATCTACTTCTTTGAAGCTTGGAACCTTGAAGACTTTCTTTTGGAGCTTATTTCTTTAAGTTCTTATTTTCCTATTATTATTCTCTTACTTGGTTTAGCACCACCTTCGGAGGAAAATGGTACACATTTTCTTAACTCTCTCGTTATGTGATATTTATTTATGGTTACTCGATAATATAAAAGCATGATCAACATGATTTTATTTTAGTCATTTAAACTTTATATGGTAATATTAAAGTCATATCCAGTTTAGTGATATTTTCGTCAAAACAATAATAATTTTGGGACACTCAAAAAAAAAGTCATATATATGGAAATTTTTGATTAATATGATAATGTAAATATATATGAATTTTACTAGTTGAATAAACTTATGTGTTTAAAAGGATTCCATATCATCTTGGTGTTTTAATAAATTTTTAATCGGTTTATTGGTAAAATAGTCAAACAAATTTGTTAAAATGCTTAGCATTGTTTTTCTTGAAAACTCATTTCATATAGATTTTGGACCCTTAATAATTTGTCGGATTATGTTATTTTTATAGTGATGATAGATCTGTTTTACTATTTTACTGGTTATTTGATAAAATATGTTATTAAGTACTTAGAAATATTACCCTTGACTGTTATGATTATTTATGACACAATAATGACTTAGTTTAGCCTCAGGAATCTTAGTATAGCTACGAAAATTTGTTATTTAATTGATATTAATTTATTAGATACTAGTAATTTGTTTCTATTAAAAGGGTTGAATTGTCAAAAATTTGACTAGTGGAAGTTTGACTTATAAGAATGTAAACTATTTCGGTTTAGAGTCTTGTTTGATATTGCATGATATTGATTGTATGACTCTGATAGTAAGGTAACGTCAAACCATGGACCGGCATGTAAAATCCCGGCGTCCGTGTTAGCCGGCACGTAAAATGCGGTGTCAGACAGGGGGTCCGAAAAAAACCCATCCTGTGAAGTCTCGAGCATAACAGTATTGAGAGGAGTGACGACTCCCACCACAGTTAGGGTTTAGGACTACGGTCCTCACCTAACCAGACCCTTACATATATCAGTTGTCATTATTGTTGTGATCTTGTGATGTGCTATGATGGTAAAACTATGAGGCTTAATTGAACTTGATTAAATAAGCATTAAGGTTACCAAGTATTTAGTAGCAGTAATGAACTTCTGCAAGTATTGAGAATGTAACTTAATGGCTTAATAAAGGTCAATAATGAGTAATAACCTTCCATAGTGTGCTTGATGATTATTTTGTAAGCATCATTTAACTATCGCATCATAAGCTTGTTGAGAAAATTGTACTCGGCTTTATCGCTGACCGATTTAATCGGCTGTCATCCGTATTATGGATGACAGTATTTTGCAGGAAAAATTAGCTCAGGTTTCGATCCAGGCCGCAACTTTAATTATTCTATCGAGGACTTAGCTTCAATGATTTTACTTGATGACTATATTGTACTTATGTTTTTTTTATCGTATTTAAGTAAACCTTATTTTATATTTTCTCAGTTGTAAGATATATTTTTTTTACTTATGTTTTGAACAATTTTAGTTTAAATGGTTTTTAGCAGTTCGGCGTTTTACACTTCCGCATTATTTATCTTAAGTATAATTATTAATGTTAATTATGTAACGAGAGTGCCGTTCCTGCTACACGTGGTATCAGAGCTAAAGTTACTCGAATCTTGGAATTTTAGTTCCATGTGAAAGGCTCAATAGCCGACTAAAAAAAAAAAATTCAAATGATATTTTTCAAAACAAGTCTTCCTAAAATTTCTATTTGTTTTCTATGTGCTTATGTGATTATGTGTAAAATTACGTGCCAGATTAATTAAGTTAATGTGAAAGTTAGTCACATGTTTAAAAAAATTTTTTAGGTAAGAAATGGCGTAACTTTATCTGATCACGAAGCTAGAGTTCGAGAGCTAGAAGCACAACTAGCTCGGATGGAAAGGACAAATGAGCGACTGATCACCCTCATGGAGAATCAGGCTCAAGAGGCCAATGACGACGGGAAATACTTTAAGAATATGGCATATCATCGTCCGCCGCAATACGACGGAGAAGCTGATCCGGTTCGCTTCGAGAATTGGCTCGCAGAGATGGAGAAACTTTTAGAGGTCATTAATTGTCCAACGCACCTAAAAGTAAAGCTGGCTTCCTTCTACCTATCTGGTCCAGCAGAGTTATGGTGGCGTTCTATCAAGGCCACTATGACTGATACCTTTTGGGATGATTTCCTTATAACTCTTCGTCAACAATTCTATCCGCCATCACTCCAACGGAAAAAGGAGAATGAGTTCTTACATCTTCGTCAGGGTCTTATGACCGTGATTGAGTATAGTTGTAAGTTCAATGACCTATCTCGATTTGCTTCTGACATTGTAAGCAAAGAAAGTGTTCGTGCATCCCGCTTCTTCGAGGGTCTTAATCTTAAGATCCAAAAGGGGATTGGGAAGTATTCTGACTTCCGAGATCTTTACGACCGAGCGCTTGAGTATGAGAGGATCCTTGACAAGGAGGACAACACCAACAAAAGAAAATTTGGTGGAGGCAACAACAACAGGAACAAGAGGCCAACCAATTGGGATCGCAAGCCGTTCCAACCAAAAAATTCAACAAGAGTCACAGTTCGGAAGTGTCGCTTATGTGGTAAGGATCACCGAGGTTGTTCATGCACTGGGAAGATCATCTGCTTCAAATGCAAAAAGGAGGGTCATGTTTCCACTAACTGCCGAGAAGGGATCCAGTTGGGAGCTAGTAGTACTGGTAATTATGGAGCTCCTAGTTCTTCAGGAAATGTTCAGAGTATTGCAGCTAGGAGGACTGCCGGTTTGCACGCTATTAGCAACCATGTAGACAATCTTCATCAGGCGTTTGAGGGTAAGGTCATTTCTGGTCACTTTGTCGTAGGAGACTCTTTGGCTCATATTCTTTTTGATTCAGGAACTGACCGATCTTTTATCTCTTCTTCTTTCCTTCATAAATCCTCTATCTCTCTTGAACCTCAAAAATTTAATCTCCAAATTCTATTACCTGACGGTTCACCATTCCTATGTGACCGTATCTTTCCTAATTTCCCTCTTAAGATTTCGGACAACCATCTACCTGCCGATTTAATAGTGTTTGAGTTGGGTACATATGATATTAATTTGGGGATGGACTGGTTGGGACGTCATCATGCGGAGATTTTGTGTAAAGAGAAGATCGTTCGGGTTAAGGCTCCAGGTGGAGAATGTTTGATTAGGAAGAATTATGTGTTTCCCATTCAAACCATTTCTGCAGTTCAAGCCATTGAGATGATTAAACATGGAGATAAGGGATATTTGTGTTTTATTGCTAGTAGTGAGGAGAAAATCAAGTTAAGTCTTGAGGAAACCCCAATTGTTTGTGATTACCCTGATGTTTTCCCTGAGGATCTACCTGGTTTACCTCCAAGGAGAGAGGTTGACTTTCATATAGATCTAATTCCTGATGCTACCCCTATCTCTAGGACTCCGTATCGTTTTGCTCCAGCTGAGTTAGCCGAATTGAAAAAGCAATTAGATGAGTTATTGGAGAAAGGTTTTATCCGACCTAGTGTGTCACCCTGGGGAGCCCCTGTTCTGTTTGTGAAGAAGAAGGATGGAACGATGAGATTGTGTATTGATTATAGGGAGATTAATAAGATCACCATTAAGAACCGTTACCCTTTGCCCAGGATAGATGATTTGTTTGATCAGCTAAGAGGCGCTCAGGTGTTCTCGAAGATTGATTTAAGGTCTGGTTATCATCAATTGAGGATAGCCAAGGAGGATGTTTCTAAAACAGCATTTCGGACCCGATATGGACATTATGAGTTTTTGGTGATGCCATTTGGGTTAACAAATGCACCTGCAGCATTTATGGATTTGATGCAGAGGTATCTTCGTCCTTATTTGGATAAATTCGTGATTGTTTTTATCGATGATATTTTGGTATATTCAAGGAGTAGGGAAGAACATGAAGAACACTTGAGAATGATTCTAGAGCTTTTGAGAAAAGAGAAATTGTATGGGAAGTTTAGTAAGTGTGAGTTTTGGCTTGAGGAAAATTCTTTTCTAGGTCATATGGTGTCTAAGGGTGGAATTTCTGTAGATCCTGAGAAGATTAAAGCAATAACGGACTGGCCGATTCCTAGAAATGTGACTGAAGTTCGGAGCTTTTTAGGATTAGCTGGGTACTATAGGAAATATGTTGAAAACTTATCTACGGTTGCTCGTCCCATGTTTAAGCTGTTGAAGAAAGGGATACGATTTCAATGGAATGAGAGGCACACAATTGCTTTCGAGGAATTAAAGAAAAGACTTACTACCGCCCCTGTTTTAGCAATGCCTGATTGTAGCAAGCCATTCGAGGTCTATTGTGATGCTTCATTCGAAGGTTTAGGTTGTGTACTTATGCAAGAAGGAAAGGTCATAGCTTATGCATCGAGGCAGTTAAGGCCACATGAGGTGAATTACCCCGTGCATGACATTGAACTTGCTGCAGTGATCTTTGCTTTGAAGTTGTGGAGACATTATTTGTATGGGTTACCGTGTAAGATCTACACTGATCATCAAAATTTGAGGTATGTCTTCAACCAAAAAGAATTGAACATGCGCCAAAGGCGGTGGCTTGAGGTTATTAAGGATTATGATCTTGAAATTGTGTACCACCCTGGAAAAGCGAATAAGGTAGCTGATGCCTTGAGTAGGAGACCAAGAGTGTCTGTGAATGCCATTATGTCTGTACCATGGGAGTTGTATCGTGAGATGCAGAGTTTGGGATTAGAGATTTGTAGTCGACACGAGGTTGGTCAGTATTTGGGAGCAATGACTATACAACCCACTTTGTTTGATCGTATAATTGAGGCACAACTTGAGGATCCAGAGATTGTTGAGTTGATCCACAGAGTTGAGAAAAATGAGACTGATGCTTTTGAGTTAGGAGAAAGAGGAGAGTTGAGGATGAATGGTAGATTGTGTGTTCCAAATCAATTTGAATTGAAGAATGAGATTCTGAAGGAAGGTCATCAAAGTTTATTTGATTTGCATCCAGGTCGAGATAAGATGATTGAGGAGATAAGAGAGATATTTTGGTGGAAAGGTCTAAGGAAAGATGTCTCTGATTTTGTGTCTAAGTGCCTAGTCTGTCAGAGGGTAAAGTTTGAGAGACAAAAGAGTTCAGGGTTGCTTCAACCGTTGCCTGTCCCAGATTGGAAGTGGGACTCGATTTCTATGGACTTTGTGGTAGGGCTGCCACGGACCCAGCGAGGGAATGATGTTATTTGGGTCATTGTTGATAGATTGACCAAGGTCGCTAGATTTGTGCCAATGAAGAATACTTGGGGGGCCAAGCAATTAGCAGATGCCTATGTTCGAGAGATTGTCAGACTTCATGGTGTTCCGAGGACTATTGTTTCGGATAGGGATCCGAAGTTTTTATCGAGGTTTTGGGAAAAGTTGCAGGAAGCTTTTGGGAGTAAGTTGTGCTTGAGTACTGCTTTTCATCCTGCGACTGATGGTCAGACTGAGAGAACTATTCAGACTTTAGAGGATCTTTTGAGATGTTGTGTGTTGGACTTTGAGGGTTCTTGGGAAGATAAATTACCGATGGTGGAGTTCGCCTACAACAACAGTTTCCAATCTAGTATTAGGATGGCACCGTATGAAGCTCTTTATGGAAGGAAGTGTCGAGTACCTTTGTGTTGGGATTTGATGGATAGGACCATTCCCGAAGGTCCAGATGTGATTCAGGAATCCATTGATGCTCTGAAGATTGTTCAACAGAACATGAGAGCAGCACAGAGCCGACAAAAGAGTTATGCTGATAATCGTCGAAAGATGTTGCAATTTGAGGTTGGCGACAAGGTTTTCCTAAAGGTTTCACCTACAAGGGGTGTCCAGCGCTTTGGAGTTCGAGGAAAGTTGAGTACAAAATTTGTTGGACCTTTTGAGATCCTAAGGAGAGTCGGGGAAGTTTCTTATGAGTTGGCTTTACCTCCAAGTTTAGCAAAAGTTCATAATGTGTTCCATGTTTCACAGTTGAGGAAATATGTTCATGATCCGTCTCATGTTCTAGCTCACGAGCCGCTTTTGATTGAGGAGTCTTTGGTGTATGAGGAACGACCAATCAGGATCTTAGATACCCGAGTAAAAGAGTTGAGAAATTCGAGTATTCCATTGGTCAAGGTTTTGTGGTCAAACCACGGGGTTGAAGAGGCGACTTGGGAAAAAGAGGTCGACATGAGAGAGCGTTATTCTAACCTTTTTGGTAAGTCCAAGTTTCGGGACGAAACTATCTAAAGGTGGAAAGAGTTGTAACAGGCTCAAATTTCTTAATCTTAATCTTCCGATTAATTATTCCGAAATTTCTTTTCGAATTCCTAATCCTTTGGTTATCTAATTCAAATCACCTTTAATTCCTAAACCTTATTCCGATTTTTGTAATTTCTTCCAAATATTAAACTTAAAAATATATTTATATTCTTAAATTTCTTTATAAGCACTAAAATATTATTTTATTATTTTATACTACGAAAAGTAAAATTTTAATATTATATTTACGGTTTTATTAAAACGTTACGTTTCAATTTCGTTTCCTTAAACTAACTTTACTACTTATCATTTTAACTTTACAACTTTGATTTAATTATTTTATACCTAAAAATTAACTATATTTTTCTTATTAACTTTAAGTATAGTTTTAACTAAAATTTTCTAAGTAAACTATCATATTTTCATAATCAAACCTTAATCATACTTTCCCATTAATCTAAAACATTTCATTAGCATAAACTAGAACAAAAATTTGATGAATCAAAATCCTTTCTACATCAATCCATAATGTTCATCACTTACACAAGCTATCACCATTTCCTTACACAAGTTAACCTTCTTCTACACTCCAAACTCTTACACATCCACTTACACACTCCAACTCTTACACATTCACTTACACACTCTAAATCACTTACACAAGTTAACCTTGTTTTTCATACAATCTTATGAACTAAAAAGTTGTCCAAAACTCATTATAAATATCCCTCCTTAGCCATGAGATCACTTGCACCCCATCATCAAATCTTTCTACCATTCTTTCTTATATCTTCACTTGATTAACATCTTACTAACTCTATACCCTTTTTATTTGTTGAAGAATCAAATGAAGATGGAGCTTGATCTTATCACTTCTTAAGCCAATAATCATCAACTTTTAAAAAGTCAAGTATTATCTTTTGGAGCTTGGATATCATTTTCTTTTGGGTAATTGAAGATCTACTTCTTTGAAGCTTGGAACCTTGAAGACTTTCTTTTGGAGCTTATTTCTTTAAGTTCTTATTTTCCTATTATTATTCTCTTACTTGGTTTAGCACCACCTTCGGAGGAAAATGGTACACATTTTCTTAACTCTCTCGTTATGTGATATTTATTTATGGTTACTCGATAATATAAAAGCATGATCAACATGATTTTATTTTAGTCATTTAAACTTTATATGGTAATATTAAAGTCATATCCAGTTTAGTGATATTTTCGTCAAAACAATAATAATTTTGGGACACTCAAAAAAAAAGTCATATATATGGAAATTTTTGATTAATATGATAATATAAATATATATGAATTTTACTAGTTGAATAAACTTATGTGTTTAAAAGGATTCCATATCATCTTGGTGTTTTGATAAATTTTTAATCGGTTTATTGGTAAAATAGTCAAACAAATTTGTTAAAATGCTTAGCATTGTTTTTCTTGAAAACTCATTTCATATAGATTTTGGACCCTTAATAATTTGTCGGATTATGTTATTTTTATAGTGATGATAGATCTGTTTTACTATTTTACTGGTTATTTGATAAAATATGTTATTAAGTACTTAGAAATATTACCCTTGACTGTTATGATTATTTATGACACAATAATGACTTAGTTTAGCCTCAGGAATCTTAGTATAGCTACGAAAATTTGTTATTTAATTGATATTAATTTATTAGATACTAGTAATTTGTTTCTATTAAAAGGGTTGAATTGTCAAAAATTTGACTAGTGGAAGTTTGACTTATAAGAATGTAAACTATTTCGGTTTAGAGTCTTGTTTGATATTGCATGATATTGATTGTATGACTCTGATAGTAAGGTAACGTCGAACCATGGACCGGCATGTAAAATCCCGGCGTCCGTGTTAGCCGGCACGTAAAATGCGGTGTCAGACAGGGGGTCCGAAAAAAACCCATCCTGTGAAGTCTCGAGCATAACAGTATTGAGAGGAGTGACGACTCCCACCACAGTTAGGGTTTAGGACTACGGTCCTCACCTAACCAGACCCTTACATATATCAGTTGTCATTATTGTTGTGATCTTGTGATGTGCTATGATGGTAAAGCTATGAGGCTTAATTGAACTTGATTAAATAAGCATTAAGGTTACCAAGTATTTAGTAGCAGTAATGAACTTCTGCAAGTATTGAGAATGTAACTTAATGGCTTAATAAAGGTCAATAATGAGTAATAACCTTCCATAGTGTGCTTGATGATTATTTTGTAAGCATCATTTAACTATCGCATCATAAGCTTGTTGAGAAAATTGTACTCGGCTTTATCGCTGACCGATTTAATCGGCTGTCATCCGTATTATGGATGACAGTATTTTGCAGGAAAAATTAGCTCAGGTTTCGATCCAGGCCGCAACTTTAATTATTCTATCGAGGACTTAGCTTCAATGATTTTACTTGATGACTATATTGTACTTATGTTTTTTTTATCGTATTTAAGTAAACCTTATTTTATATTTTCTCAATTGTAAGATATATTTTTTTTACTTATGTTTTGAACAATTTTAGTTTAAATGGTTTTTAGCAGTTCAGCGTTTTACGCTTCCGCATTATTTATCTTAAGTATAATTATTAATGTTAATTATGTAACGAGAGTGCCGTTCCTGCTACAGGTACCCTCCGGAGCAATCCATCTAAAGTATGTGCATCCTAATCCTTCAACCAAGTAGAAATGGCAACCAATAAAATCACGCCCTGGATCGAAGTCGCTCCAATCTGTATGAATCTCAACTTCATAACCACAATCACAAAGCTCTTCAATACAATGCTCCTTTGACATCTACGAAACACATATAATATAGTAACGTAAGTATACTTTCAAATATAATATTAACATTTATAAATTGAGAGTAAGACTAACATACTAACATAATACCTTATGTTACCTTTAAAAATTGATTCAATAGAACAAGATTGATGTAGATTGGATATAATGAAGTAGGGAAATGGAGTTATTTATAGAACACCATTACAATGGCTATTTTCAAGTTCGTAACGACTATTTTTCTAATTAACAACGGCTAGTTTAATTCGTACCCAAAAAAAAACAAAAAAAAAATTAAGACAGATGAGTCGCTGTTACTAACAGCGACTTAAGCCTTTTATTTTATTTTTTTTCTTCTTTCGCTGTTACTAACAGCAACTTATACCAAACCAGTTGTTTGGATGTACGGACGCTTGTTCTGGGAATTAAGTTTTCACGGAGCTTATTTTGAGAAAAAAGTTGTTCAATTGTCTTATTTTATTCAAATTTTCTTGTATTTGTTTAGCTTTTGCGGGCTGGGTCATTAATGGGGTGGTTCATTATTGGTCTAAATTTTAAAAGGCTATAATTGGATACAATACGCACGGATTTGAACATAACCCAATCTAAATTAATTATTACTTCAAATCAAATCGATATAGTATATTCGTTAAGTTATTTTTGTGAGAGACTGTCAAACTGTGAGATGATCTCATAACAAGAAGTCTACATTTTAATAATTTATAATAGGTATACATAAAGCATGTCTCACTGTGAGATCGTCTCATACTAAGCACACAAAATACTCGAAAGCAACTAGATCCAAATATTTCATAGTTAAAACTGAACCAAACATTCGCATGTAGCAGACCAGCCAAATTTGCCTATGTTAAAAATATATCTCCCAACTTCAATATATTTTAATCATATGATCAATACATAACAGAACTACACGCCAACTTATTTATTTCATGATTGATCCAATGAAGAGAAAAACAATGGTAGCAACTAGGAACTCTCTAGTCTCTACTCAATAAATATGCCACAAGATATTGATAATACACAAGGCACTGATTTGCACATCTATCAACAAGTGAGGTTGCCGATTTGCATGTTGTTCTCTCAAACAAACATGCACCCTGACCCAGCCATTTTACTAAGCTACTTCTGGTTAATACTTAACAAGTCAAACGCTGTCATTCTCTTGGACGGGCAAGCCAAAGCGAACTCAAAGCACGCAATCTCGAGAAATAATCATGAATTGTTAAAATTGCACGAGCTGATTGCCGTGTCGTCAAAATCCGATGCATTTGCTGCATTGTTTGTTGCCGCAGATTATCAGCCTGCCATATAAACCAAAATATAACTTATTGTTCATGGTAAATGTGTTATCTAAAACAACACAAACCATAAATGATAGAATGGGAGCACCAGACGTACCATCGAAAATGTATCTTACCAAGTATTTTGAACTCTATGGAGAATATAATTATAAACAAAATCAAAAGTTGGCTAGGATTATGAATAAAATCAAAGGGGATTAGAGACCGTTTTGAGAGTGGGATTAGAGTTCTATCTAATGGTAATCGAATGAAGGGAACACCATTCTATTTCCACACAAAGTATGTAGGTTTTCTCGTTTCATCTTTTTGTAGCATATCAGTGTCAATTAACCCCTTTTTATCATATAGGTAACTTCCTTTTAATGGATTCAGCAAAGGTTGACCGTCTTGAGTTTGTGACATTGGTACATTTAAGGCTTTTCCAAGTAATGGTCAACATCCCCCCGATGTTAATTTTTCCCTTTTTTCTGTCGCCCAGCTCTACGCATTTTTTGACCCATAAAAATCAACCCAATCCAGACAACCACTCCCTTGTGGTGTCAAGGCTCACAACATTTTTAATTCCTTTTTTCCTAGGTTGGTGGGTTCCCCTTGTGCGTGAAAAGTCATGTTTATTAAACGAAGGGCAAACCTCAATGTCGGGTGTGGGATACTTCTCAATTTTAATCTATTCTCATTTCGCACAAACGATGTCTGAAATGAGTTGCCAAAATGCAACATGTTCATAATTGCCATAATCCTCATCATTTAAATTTTCAACACCGAATACATTTCTAAGCTGGGTGTAGGTCATTTTTTTTTCTTGGTCATGTAGGTTAAACACTATCATCTTAGCACCAGTTCTTGTACTGGTCCTCTTTCTTAAGGTTGCTAAGAACTCTAGTATCATTCTCGCGTAAGTTGGTTCGGCTTCTGTCATGAAATTTGCTAACCCTACCTTTGCCAATAGAACATGGACTCAATTTGTGAGACCTAGGGCATCTAGGGTCGGCATGTGACAAAACTTGGTATGTTGAATCAACCTACCTTGTTAGGTGAGATTTTGCCATCTAGTTTGTGATACATCAAGGTTATACAGTCCTATGTAACCCAATTAGAATTGAGATTCTTCCTCTTGTTCAAGTTCAGGTATTGGGTCAAGTTGACGGTTTGTTCTACCCCTACTAGTATTAGTCCTTGTTCTTTTTGACATTTTCATAACACTCGCAATTGATTCACAAATAAAAATCTCCAATCACGACTCACAACAATAATCACACCAAACACACCGAACTCCCAACTTTTTCTTGAACCTGACCATTACAATGAGCATCAAGTAACAATAATCAAGACTCGCAATTGGTTTTTAAATGTGGAAATATATATATAATGTTATATATTAGGAATTATGTTGTTGTTTGTGTTGTATTGTTTTCATTTATAATGTTATAATTGGATTTTCAAAATTAATGCGAAAAATCTGTTGTGGTTGTGTTTTTGGTTTTTTTTAATGTTTGTCTTTATGGTTAAAATCTTCAAAAAAACAATAGAATTTATTTAATAAGTTAAGTTTCGTTCATTAAGTTCGAAGTGATATTTTTATTCAATTAAATTCAACATTTGATTTAAAATTTAATATTTTTTGAAAATTGAGGAAATAAATGATTAGAATAATTTACCTTCAAATATTGATACACGTTAACAGCTCTTGTAGAGGTAAACGAGCCTTGTACTGCTAGTTCATTTATTTTTGTTGCGTGTGCTAGTTCTTCTTCTAGTATACAAGATTGTATAATACCGAGTCTAACATCCATTATATTTCCAATGGAATACATTCCTTTTTGTGAAGAAAAATCGAACTCAAAATTTGACAAGGTTTTCCCTACTTTGGAACATGGATTGAAATATTGTAAGGATTATGCGAATACATGTGGTTTTGTTTGTGTATTAGGGAGTGAAAAGAAAATAAAAGGCATAATAATGTTTAAGTATTGCTTTTGTAACAAACAAGGAAAAAAAATAGAGAAAAAAGCCAGCCTTTTTAGAAAAAGATTTTAGTCAAAGTTAAAATGTGTTTGGGAGGATTATGGGATAAGTTTTAAATTGTCAAAAACAAATCTCCTATGTCCATCATGTAAGGAAGAATTAGCAGCCAAGAATTGCCTAGAAACTGGAGTAGCTAATGGACGATCATGGAAAGCATTAAACTTGAATAACTATTTTAGCTTCACATTTTAACCTTAACATAAATCTTTTTCTCAAAGGGCTTGCTTTTTGTTTTTTTCCTCTACTTTTTCTCATTGTTTGTTACAAAAGCAATACTTAAACACTATTATGCCCTTTATCTTCTTTTCACTTCCTAATATACTAACAAAACCACATGTACTCGCATAATCCTCATAAAATTTCAATCCATGTTCCAAAGTGGGGAATATGTCTACTTTCAGGTTCGATTTTTCTTCATAAAAAGGAACATATTCCTTCAGAGATATAGTGAGCGTTGGATTCGGGATCATACAATCTTGTACACTAGAAGAAGAACTTGCACACGCAGCGACAATAAATTAACTAACAAGGGTCATTTACTTCAACAAGAGCAACTAACGTGTATCAGTATTTTAAGATAAAGTATTCAAAGCATCTATTTCCTCAATTTCCACCTAAAATATCAAATTTTAAAGCAAATGTTATATTGATTGAATAGAAATTATTCAAACTTATTCAATTAAACTTACCTAGTTGAATAAATTATAATTTTTGTAAAGATTTCAACCTAAAGACGAACATTAAGAAAAAAAAAACACAACCATAATAGATTTTTCGCACAATCTTTAAAATCCAATTACAACATCATAAATGAAACAATACAACACAACCAAGAGTACAATTCCTAGAATATTATAATGTGATCTTATTAATATATTTCTTACATTTAAAAACTAATTATAACAGCAAAAAGGAAAAAAATACAACTAAAACCAAATAGATTAAACCAAGAGCATAACCCAAACAATAAACATGATATCAAAATTTTTGTTTAGCAACATGCTTAAGATAAAATTGTTACCAAAAAAGAATGCTCCACAAACAATAGATTATTCATGAAACAGATGAGATTAATAACAAGAAAAAAAGCAAACAATACAAGAGTGTATATATATATATATATATATATACATATATATATATATATACATATATATATATATATACATATATATATATATACATATATATATATATATATACATATATATATATATATACATATATATATATATACATATATATATATATATACATATATATATATATATATATATATATATATAGGGTCAAGTTCCAATGAGAACCAAGCTTCTATGAGAACCGTGAGAACCAATTTACATGATAAAAAACTGCTACTTTTCTTTACAGAAAATGTGTTATTTTGGGCAAAAGAATGTTACCTTTTTTATAAAAAAAAAGTTGTTACTTTTTAACAAAAAAGTGTTACTGTTAGAAAATTTTCCAAAAAAAAATAATACAAAGTAATGTTTTTTCCGAAAAGTAACACTTTTTATGTAAAAAGTAACCCCTTTTGTGAATTTTGTTTAGAATTTTTTTTTTGAAAGTAACACTTTTGTCGAAAAGTATCTATCTTTTATTAAAAAAAGTTACATATTTTTACCTAAAAGTAAAACCTTTTTGAATAGAAAAGTAACACTTTTTGTCAGATAGATTAGTTCTTACGGTTCTCATATAAGGATGGTTCTCATATATATATATATATATATATATATATATATATATATATATATATATATATTCCTATTTTAAAAGGTACCTGGCGTATAAACCCTTCAAGAGTACCAAGTTTTCCCATAGCCATGGCCATTTGGCCCATATAATTTGCAACATCTCCCGATGAACCTGATGAACCAAGAGAGCCACTAGACAAGGTTTCTGCCAGTGATTGCTGCAGTGCATCCATTCCCTGAGACAATGCATCTTCAGCCTCTTGTGAAGACTGTTGCAAGTTCTGAATGGCAGTTACTTGTTGTTCAGTCAAAGGCTCCAGCTGATTAACAAGCAGCTGCACAGCAAAGCTTCAATTTAAAACGTAATACCCCAAAATTAAGAAAAGAAAAGCCACAGTTTCTTGAACAGCAAGTGCACAATACCCCACACATCACAATCATCATCCCGCTCATAAAAGCGATGGTAAGGGTCTGAGGAGGGATGGAAGATGGCAAAACCATACCCACGTCAAAGTATTTTATGATACAAAGTAGCAAATTAGTACCATGAACATTATAGCTTTTTAATACACATTGGTAGTTGGTACACTAAAAAATTGTTCAGCCTATAATATCATCTGCAATATTAATGTTGCATTTTAGCGTGAGGAATATAGGGACAATTCCCAGGAATGTCTCACCTTGAGAAGCTCAGAAGAACGAAAGCCACCTAGCCATAGAAAGCACCTTTCAGCAGGTGTTTTCCACATACCCGACAAAAGATGAAAAACATCATTCTTGGCAGCATTGGTCTTGAGTCTGAAAATATCATCATGATGTGCCACAACACTATCAACAATGACACGAAGTTCAGCATCACCAGCACGAGCATTTATTGCTGCTCTTAATTCGTTGACTTGACGGTTTTGTTCTTCTAGCCAGCGTGCATATTCCACATCAAAGGCCATTGCCCCTGCTAACAACAGAACTGACTTGGTCAATCATTCTTTAACAATAGAGATAATTATCCATTTTTTCCCTTCTAATTCCCCATTCCCAAGTCGGTATGCTAGGGACTACAAGCATATTTTCAGGAGTCATCTCACGTGCACCAATGAGTCACAGCTCACCCAAAAAAGTATCCTCACATCTAGTGTGATTAAGAATTTGTTCCCCTGAAGTTTGAAACCCCGAAGCTACTTTTACTTTTTTCACAGATTTTTGTGTTTATCTCATTTGCATTTACTTATTCTTATCATATAAAATCTTAGTTAATGGAACTGAATTTCGCTGACTAGAAATCTTATTTATTATAATAAATATAAATATTTTAGAGTCAAAGAAAAAAGGCCATAAATAGGAAATCATATACACTTTAACATTTAATAAGACACCCAGAAATAATAAGTTTTGTTCAATTATTTCCAACCATGTGCAGTGATTACCCTGAAAAACTTCATGCATCAAATAATTACGGCCCATTTGGTTATTATTACTAAATGGTGGTAATGAGAATAATTTTGTGTAACTTTTTGTGAAATGTACCATATCATTTCCATGGTCATGAAAAGTGGATCTTCAAAATGATTTTTCATTCACGATTTTTCATTACCACCTAATACCATCTCTCCACATGGTAATGCAATGGAATGAATTTTGTGAAGAAAATAAGATGATTGAAGTAATACAAACAAGGACATCAAACTTGTCATGAGATTTTTCCATCAAAATTATACTAACTTTTCATTTTCATTCCCAATATTTAATACCGACTACCAAACGGGCCGTTAGAGAATTTAGAACGATTGGGCTGTAACCCAGACTCCCCGAGAAAATTTCTATATATCAATAGCCTGTGTGAAACTTAACTCATCTCAGCATGATCAAGCGTAAAAAACCGTAAAACCTAATGTTGTACCGTTTCACTAGATGTGTGTTTGATCCTTATATAACCAGAAGTTTCGACTAAAAGTTTCCTGTTTTTTGGTTTTCCTAAGGAAAAGTAATAAAAGGTGTGTATATGTGGAACCAATTACTCAGAGCATGAAGCATCATTCTGAGAATTGAGGGCCATGTGGAATTTTTCCACATACAGCAAAACTAACAGGTGAAGAAAACTGATAAAACTGAAATAAGTAGGACACCAGTCAACACAGTTCATCGAAGCGAACAACTACGAAAACTGTCTAGAAAGGCTCCCTCCTGAAAAAATATAAAGTAAACTCACCATTTCCACTGGTTGAATGGGCTTGATCCCCGGAGCTCGAAATGAAAATTCCCTAAAGGTTCCAAACGATAAGCACATATAAGCAAAGGGGATGAAGTTGTTCAGTGTCTATGATAGGAATAAGTTAAAAATGACATGACAAACACAGATTTTGAGAGAAAAGATATGAGCCCAATTTAACCTGTTGCCTTGCTCGCTGGAGCTCCTGCTCGAGTTGAGTCAGCTTCAATCTGCTGCTTTCCAATTGCTGAACATAAGCCTAGATCCAACAAAAGGAGAGGATAAACTATAAAAGACAAAGTGCTTGAAAAGATGAGGCCAATTCAAAACAAGCAGAAATAGAGCTGATATTTGATGTCATCTAATCCCACGGTTACAAATGGATGTGCCTCTTTACCGTGGTGAGGAGGAAGTGGAGATAATGTGAGAGAAAGAGCAAGTGGGGAGAAGGACGAAGAAATGTATAAAATAATATCAATAAAAGAAAAAATGGGGTTCATCAATATCGAATGAACTGAAACAGGGGGAAGCATCAATTACGAATGAAGAAAGTATGACTATATTTCTTTCGCATGGAATCCCTCTTTCGAATGGATATGGATTCCACAGATGAAATAAGAAATTCAAAGAATTAACAGATGTCAAAGCAAATGCAAATAACAGTGGATAGATAGCTTACTTTTTTCCTTAGACGGCTTTTCCTCGCTGCCTCACGGTTCTGAGCAAGCCTTCGAAGAGTCTACAAAAATACATCCACAAGGATGTCACATACATGAAGCAATATGACGTCCATTAAAGAGTAAGACAAAGGGCTTCTAACCTTCTGATCCTTAGTGTCTTTTGATCTGTCACTTGAATCAGAAGCCGCATGAGTTGCATCGAATGGCTTAAGCTGCATCCAACAATTATATAGCTATACATTGTTTAGTTTGACCTGAAGTCTTAACATGAAGAAAATATGAACATATTCAACCCAAGAATATATCATGTATTACCTCCGTTCTGAAATACTTGCGAGTGGAAAAATGACGGTATGTCACTATCAACTGCAAGTATAATGGAACGGAGGAAGTATCTAGCAAGGAAGAGAAAAGGGCCAATGCATGCTATCAGAAAACTTTTGGACCCATTTGGCAGTTTAAAGAACATTTATAACAAGTCTATATCATACGGATAGAAGTAACGTTACCCTCTTGTTTCTTTCATCTGTGTCTGCATCCGTAGAAATATCAGTTCTTGGACTGGCATCTGCCATAATGGACTCTCCCCAGCTTTCCAAACTACCGCTAGAAACGAAACCAAATTCTTTTGTACACTGTTAAGTAAAGGCGTAGCAGATGGATTTATATTTTGTATACCTGATGCCTGATGCAGCAAGAAATTTTCAATTAAAAAAAGGCGACCCAATCGGCCAAACAGGCACACAGATGCATACACCCTTCAGCACCTCATCAAAGCTGTTCTGAGTGAGTACGGCTACGGGGACACGACAGAAAACTTTATATGCGCAGAAACTCATTACCAAAAAGGGGAGATACCGAACATAAACAAATAAGTGGAAGTGCAAATTTAACTTTATTATTAGATAGATTGTGAAGGACTTGATTTTGTTTAACTAATCACGGGGGCTGAAAAATAACAAATTCACTGATGAAACACAGAAACAGAGCACAGGTTATGCTTGAAGAAACCAATAGTTAAAACAAACAACCTAACATATATTTGTGCCTATTATAAGCTCTTGATATAGAAAAAAAAAAAAAAAAAAAAAAAAAAAAAAAAAAAAAAAAAGAAAGAAACATACATTACACCAAATAACAAAGCATTATGCAATTATTATTCCTAAATGGAGAATATCAACTTCTGTTTCAGACAAACGAAAAGAACCCCAACAGATAAAGCTAAAATTAATGTGATAACAAACTAACAAACAATGAAAGAAGTAAGATTCAACTTACAAGATACAAACATAACACAGTGAGGGAAACGGATAGTATGCCAACTACCTAAATAATTCTCAATTATAAAATTTTATATTTTATCAAATAAGTTTTTCAAATAAGCAAATGAGTCTAACAACGGACACACCACCGATAATTTCTAGATTACACATTAGCATAACCAAATGAGTAGATATCTAGTACATTGAGAATATCCACCACCACAAAAATATTTTGAAGCCTTAATCCCAACATTTTGGTTTGGAAAACATAAACCATGATAAATCCATATGACAAATTTTCGATAAAAAAAATATATTCAGCCTTATCTAAAATTAATCTACAACTAGAAAAATTAATTTTATTCATCATCCACTAGTATTATCTCCCACCATTTATCTCTATCTATTATCTTCTACAAATCTCTATTATTCAAGTCATTCTTCACTCTTATCATGATGGCCATCTTCGGCCAATCTCTTTTTCTTCTAAGAACTCAATGGGTTCCAGCATACCAAACCACATCTTTCTTTTCTGAGCACCATATCACAAAATCTCTTTCTCTCTAAAGAACTTAAAGTTAATGTAAGTAGTTTTATCCAACTTGGTCTTCATGAGACCTTTTCTTATGTCTTCGTTTCAAATTGTATTCTTTAGGGTATATCCATTCATTCAACTTAACAAATGCATCTCTAGTAGAAACGCAACATTTTGACTTATATGGTGCATTGTAATCTAGTAAAATTTTCTCTATAACCATAGTGGCACACATCCTTTTGAATTGGGCTCATGTCAAAAGATATGACGACATTTTACCTTGATCGTTACTAACCTAGTGCAATCTTCCTCCGACACTCGGGCTTTAGACCGCAAAAAACACAAAATAAGCACTACAAGCTTCAACAATGTACATCATCAATTATAATTTTCCTTCCTCATCAAGGTATTTACATCATCAATTATAATTTTCCTTCCTCATCAAGGTACTTATACGTTTTGTATAACATGTCACCACCCAAATACCAAGTGAATTTTATCCAGGCAAGACTTGATGGGGTCAAAGATATGCAATCTTATTATTGTAATAACAATGAAGTTATTTTTTTACCCTTGATTGCAAAAATCATCAATAACTGCACATATATAAGAAAAATGAATGAAGATTCTACAACTTCAATTTTTCTTCTTTTTTGTGAGGATATCAACAACAAATCAAATCCAATTATCGACAAATATGGAAGAACCTTTTCTAATGTTCAAAAACAAAATTTTCTATTTGAAGTTTGACACAATAATTAACAACCAAAATTTTTTAAGTCGTGACAAAATGTACTTGACCCTTTTTTGGTATAGATTGGATTGGAAATGGGAATGCAATCCGTTACTAAAATCAAATAGAAATGAGCACGGTAATGACCATGATCCTCAAATTGTAATTTTAAAAAGGCCGTTAAAAATTATGACTACTCTACATGCTCAGACAAGCATGTTTAATGCAGTTTATCAACAGATTATGGAAGGTGATAGCTTACTCCTAGGAAGTCATTTGTTTGATCCAAAATCACAAAATCAGAAACCCAATAAGAAATAATGGAGCTTGCTTCACTATAAAACAGTGACAAAACTCCATTTTTGGAATAAGAGAAGTGAAAGCTACTACATGTTACCAATTAGATCAAAGAATATGACACATTGAAGTCGTATGCAAATTGGAGTGATATATGTTGCCAAGTCCTATATGAGAACCATCAATTGACTGAAAAAAAAGCAAACAAGAAGCCATTTTCCTCATTATCGGGTGAAGAGGAACCATTTTTGAAGATGCGTCTTGCAACTAGCCATAAAGCCCTCTCGGAACACACTATAAGCAATTCAGAAAGGTGCTGTATCAGTTGGAGGTAAGCATAAGAGCCAATCACATAAATATACTCTGCAACAGACACATCTTAGCAGTGACAGAACTATGAACTAATAAAGCTTTTTAAACGTTATCTCCATCGATCTCTTGAAGCAATTAAGTAGTTAGCATCCACTTTTAGCATAGAGAAAACTAAAAAAACTGGAAAAAATTGGTGAATAGGTGGTGCATTGTGTATTACAACTTGCAGAAAAAGTAGACTGGGTAAAACTAAAATAGAAAAATATCCATTCCTTTGTGTGGCATCCAAAAATGGAAGAGTTTAACTCGATAAATGGAATTATAAATAAGATTTAAAACTATTAGCCCCAATTCAGAGCTTAACACTGAGTAGATGAGAGTGCATATCAGAAAAACGAAACATAACAGTCTTCTGAACTGCAGTAAAAGCAATGATGCTGCCCTTATTTACGAGGAAAAGATATTAACTAATATTGAAAATAACCCACTTGTGATCCCACATCGAAGAATTAGAGAGGTTGACTATCATTTATACTTGATGGGCTACTCCTCCTAATAGGATGATACTAATTGATTATAGGATAGAACCTCATCGGGTTTGTGTGCAGTCAACTCTCCTTTTAAGCAGGTTTGTGTGCAGCCTACTCTCCTCTTAAGAGGGTCTTATTGTATACAGATCCAATAACAAATTTATCAACTAAGTCATCAAGGAGAAGGGAATCATATAAAATAACAAACTTATTAGTGATCAAAAGACACAGCACACTGCCAATTAAGATTAATGCATAAGAAAATCATGTGCCACCGATGTATACTATATATAGAAGTAACCTCAAGTTTCCCAACTAGAATTGAGATATACTTTTAGCATAAACAAAAATCAAGTGCAATTGAAGTAAAGAACAATTAAACAAACCAAAACAACTAGGAAATGCTATTTACACACACACACACACACACAAAAGTTAAGAATACAACTATACTATAGCAAGCTAGAAGATAAGGGAAATGAATTTACATTGCATTAGAGATTGGTATTGGAGAACTAAAACTTGGGATCCCATTTGCAGCTTCCTGTTCATCTTCCACTCCAATCCTTAATCTTTGGCCACCTCATAACCCACCATAATCACCAACTCCTTTAAGAGAATACCTCAAAAAATGAGTGACAATCTTAAGCTTCCCAACACAACTTATATGAATTCAAAATTGCCCGAATGAAGAAGTTCACGTTCACCCCCAAAAAAGTTGTCAATCAAAACCCCACGAAAACTGGCAAACCCACAACAGTTTAGAGTTGAAGTCGGAAAAAGATCACCATAAAAAGCCCTAATACAGCTTTTAAATCAGATTAAAAGGGCTGGAATAACTTGCAATTAAGCAATAAAGTATGAAATTAGGGACCCAATGCAGGAAACAGGAAAATGATAGATACGAAGAAGAGAATTACAGTAACTATGTCAAAACTGTAGTTGGAATTGGGGCAAGAGCAACAAAGATTTTGCTGAGTAAAACAGAAAACTGAGCAGCAAAAAAAATAAAAAAGCAAAACCCAGAAAGCTGAACTCTACCAAAAAGAAACCCAGATTAAAAACTAACGAATTTCGCAGTTTTTAGCTTCGACTTAAGTGTGAAATGTAAAAACCCGAAAAGAAAAAATTACTTCCTCTTTCCTGAAGTACTCGTTACACTTTTGGTTATGAATTCTATTTATAGATTAACTTTATTTTAAATATTAATGCTAATGCATAAGTAAAATATAGTCAAGTAAAATGTTGTTTGAATCATCTAATCGTATACTTTTATAATATTAATTTTTATAATTTTTAGATGTGTATATTTCAACATATAAATGAACAAAATAATATATTAAATTGCGTAATAAATTAGAATATAGCAAGTATAATTGAACGAAAGAAGTATTTATTACTTGTTTAAAAGAAGTAACTATGTTAACTCAAAGCAACTATTGTCAATACTTAACTCAACATGCCCTTACGGTTGTTTGATGACGGTTGACAGTTAACTTATTGACAATTAACTTTTTAGTTAACTTGTTTGACCATCTGAAAACATTATTATTTTGGTTTTAAATTTAGTTTAATAAATCAGATGGTTAGAGAGATGTTTGATTATTTAAAGCATTGAAAAAAACTAGTAAAATTAGGGATTTTCTGTTTTTTACCGCTTAAACTAAAAATAGAAAATCTTATAAAATGATTTTCACTTTTTTGTTGTCAGTAATCTAAACCTCCATGAACCTAATTAATTTAATTTTTATTTATTATGACATATATCATGTGACTTTAAAAATAACAAACAAAAAATAAAAAATCACATTAATATCGAACGGATCCTAAACTTTTTTTATTTTGGTTCAAAATCATTTTTTTTAGCTAACTGAAAACTTATTTATCAAATAATTTTATAGGGTTTTGACTAACCAAAACTCAAGACCCAAAGGTCAAAAGTCATTAAAAAAAATTAAGCGTAAAATCATTTTTAAAAAACACCTAAAATTCTCATGAATCAAGAAGTACTTCACATTTGTTAGATTAGTTTGGATCATTCTAAGCATCCAAATATTCAAGTGCTCATGCTCACAAGTATTTAATTTTCTTAAAGTTTAGAGCTTCAAATAGTGAATAAGCATTTTGTTTGTGTATAAGTAAGCTTTTCCAGAACAATATGATAATTTATTTTTAGTGGAGCAATATTTTTTTCGAGCTTTGAAAAGGTATCTTTACACATACATAATACATTATACAAACTAGTCATAGATTCTCCTTAAACAATAAAAAATAAATAAAATAAATAAATAAAAAACAACTAGTCATAGAATCGCATGTTATAAGTAGGCGATAAATAGTGTTTAAGGTTACAAAGTGAACACTGGGTTATAAGTGATTATTTTAAAGTTATAATTTGTCATTTTAAAATTATAAGTGATCACTAAGATTATAGGTAATCACTTTAAAATTATATAATGATTACTTTAAAACTATAATTGATCGCTTTAAAGTTACAACACAAATTATCAAATGAAGTGATCTTACGGTAAGATTATTCCTATTTGGGCTGGCCCAATGTACACTTAACGTCTTAATATGATTACTTGTAACATTAAAGTAATCACTTATATTTTTAAAGTGATCACTTTATATAGTTTTAGAGTAATCACTTATAACCTTAAAATAACCACTTACTATAACAAAAATTGTTGAAAAAGACGGTCTCTTTGAGAGACACGTCCATTTGGGCTGACCTAATATGTTACTTCCTCCTATTCATAGAGAATGAGACATTTCTTTATTGGGCCAATTCATTGAAAAATGTTCCATTTCTATTTTTGTCATTCTTTTTACCTTTTTACCTTTACTACGACAACACAGTAACACATAAATATTAATGTCCTTCATGGAAAAAGAGAGTTTTTCACCCACTTTTAAGTGGTCCCCCACCCCTCCTTGATTTTGGTGCAAAACCTAAATATCTCATTTTCTATGAATAGGAGGGAGTATTAGAAAAAAAAAAAAAAGAAATTTAAACTTAAAAACAACCAAGCCCTTCTTAACCTATGTTTAACCTATTGATGTTGATGTTTTAACCTATGGAATTTCGTATTTTAATCTATTTGAGTTGGTATTTTAATCTATTAAAGTTGATAATTTAACCTATTTGGAGTTGGTGTTTTTAACCTATTAAAGTTGGTAATTTAACCTATTTGGAGTTGGTATTTAACCTATTAAATTGTTAATCTATTGAAGTTGGTTTTTTAATTAACATATTGAAGTTTCTATTTTAACCTATTAAAGTGGGTATTTAAGTTGTTTAAGTTGGTGATTTATTTGCTTAAGTTGGTATTTTAACTTATTCAAGTTAGTGTTTTCATCTATTGAAGTTGGTACTTTAACCAATTAAAGTTGGTATTTTAACCATTTTAAGTTGGTATTTATGTTTTTAACCTATTTAGAATTTGTGTTTTTACTTGTTAAATTGTTAACTTGTTGAAGTTGGTACTTTAACCTGTTGAAGTTGGTATTTTAACCTATTTAAATTGATGTTTTATGCTGCTTAAGTTGATATATTGATTTATTTAAGTTGATTTTAACATATTGAAGTTGGTATTTTAACCTATTAAAGTTGATATTTTAACCTGTTGATGTTAGTAATCTAGCACGTTAAAGTTGGTGTTTTAAAGCTGGTGTTTTAACCAACTACAACAGGTCAAAACACTAACTTCAATAAGTTAAAATACCAATTTCTCTGGGTTAAAATACCAATTTTAATAGGTTTAAAATATCAACTTTAATATGCTAATTAACAACTTAATAGGTTAAAATGCCAACTCTAATGGGTTGAAATTTAAAATACCAACTTTTATAGATTAAAACATCTACTTCAATAGGTTAAACATATTCAAAAGTGCATGTTTATAATTAAATTATATTTGGGCTGGGCTTTAGAGACGTTTCTTTTAGAGACCGTCTCTAAGGAGAGCGATTGTTACTATTATAAAGTGATCAATTAGAAAAATGAGTTACTTATAAGGCTCGTATCATGGTGAAATGGTCTCATATAAGACTTACCAAAGTTAAAATTAGTCATTTTAAAATTATCAATCGGTCTCTTGAGAGACCGTCTTTCTGAGAGACGTTTCTAAGGCCCAGCCCATAAAAGTTTAATGTCTACTTACTATTTCCTTAATAACTACTTACATCATCCTTAATGTCTACTTACCGTATCCTTAATGCCTACGTACAATATCCTTAGTGCCTAGATACATTATCCTCAAATGTGAAATGCCTACTTATAATATTCTTAATGCCTATTTACATCATCCTTAAATGCTTACTTACCGTATCTTTAATGTCTACTTACAATATTTTAAACGTCTACTCACAATATCTTTAATGCCCACCAAGAAACGTGCAATACTTATAATATCTTAAATGCCCATCGAATAACTTACTCTACGTTTTTCTTTATAGGCCGGCCCAATTAGAGTTGGTCTCTCAAGGAGAGACCGTTTCTCATAAGAATTTGAAATAAATTATAAGTGATCACTTTAAAGTTTTAAGTGTATAATAACCTAACCCAATAGAGATAATTTATTACTTTTCTTTTAGAGTATTGAATTTGATTTCATAAAATGTATGTTATATATATAATAATTATATTCAAATAAAATATAACCTGTTTTATTTTAGATTATTGATATTAGAGAAAATGGAAAGTTAAATCATAATCATTAAATTCAAGTTGACAAATTGTTAGTTGGGAGTTTAATGTCGTTGTACGTTGAATTGAATAAATGGATGTGGATTTGTGACTTTAAGGTGTGGCGTTTGTGTTGTGTGTGACGTTTTGGGACAGAAACTCATTTTATGTGTGTCATTTGGATGTTTTGCGGGTGAAGGTCTGAGTACGTTAAGTCGTTTCTGGTCTTCTCTGTCCCACTATATTCTACAATCTAACTATAAACAAAATTTCTCCATTAACTACCTAAAATATCCGAGAATCAGTCTTTATAGGTCTATATCGACTAAATTTTGACTATTTTAAACAGTTCTAATAAATGTAGTTGCTAATTCATTTAGTAGAAAATCAGTCGGATTTTCGACAAAAAGATTAATCAGAAATTAGTAGGAAATTATCGACTATTTATTAGTAGGAAAGTTTTTTTTTTCTGAATTTCATCCCAAATTGACAATTTTTGTTTGTATTTAAATGTACTTACAGATTTTTGTTGTATTGTCCTTTTACTTATATTATTGACAAAAATTAATGTTTTATAAGTTATATTTAAATGTAAAAATTATTTATTTTGTGGAATTTTATTTATCTATTTATTTATTTATTTATTATCATTATTATTATTATTGGAAAATAAAAATTTTTTTCATTTACCAGATTAACCACTATACAAGTGTACAACCAAAACTTGGAGCTCCACAAAATTTATTTGCATTAATATGGAAGCATGACCCACTTTCAAAAAAGAGTTTCTGCACCCCACTCTTCATGTGCATAGGAGAAAGGAAAGACCAAAGACGAATAAGAAAACGTCAAGCAAAACTAAAACTATACAATCGAGGCTAGACAAAATACTTTCTAACAAAAGTAGCCTATAAGACCACAACAACTAATCTCTCATCAACAAGTTTTATAGATCAATTGACGTAGATAGTGTGATCCACTCTATGATAACCTTCTGAACACACGATACTGTAATTTTAAGTTTTCGAATTGTATTGTCTCAGACATCCTCATTTCTCATCTACTACATGTAATAAATGGTGGAAGCATAGATGGTACACATGATGTGTTGTTGGACTTTGTTCAATTTGCATCTTCTGAAATTCATGGAGTCCAAAGGTTTAAACCTTATCCCCCACCCACTTCCTCAAACCTCCGAAGCAACGCTGACTGAAAGGGCATTCAAAAAACAAGTGATTAGTTGTTTCCACAGAAGCAGCACAGAGAGGACAGAACTCATCATCGGTCACACCTAGCTATGTGCTTAAGTTTACGCTTTGTTTTATATTTACCCTTAGCCACTAACCAACAATGGAAACGAGCTTTGGGCATAGAGAGTTTATTCCAAACTAAAAATCTCCATCTGACCTTCTGAAACTCAGCAAAGTGGACCATGTAAACCTCTTGGATTGAACAAGAGTTACAAAAAAATCCACTGTTTTAATGAGTTCTTTATATAACAGATTGTCTTCAAAGCCCAATTAACAGTGATTGAAGCATTAAAGATCTTCTAATTTTCTCCTTTTGTATAAATCTGATGAACCCATCTCACCCATAATGAGTCCTTCATCATTAAGATATGCTAAGTGATTTTTCCAACAACTATTTGATTCAATAAAAATAAGTTACGAATGCCAAGACCTCCAACCTAATTTTGTTGGCACACCTCCTTCCACTTGACTAGGCCATGTTTATTGGAATCCACAACTCCAAACCACAAAAAAGCCCTACATATTGAGTTGATGCAATTGATAACCCTATAAGGATGATGAAAATTTGACGCTAATACGCAGAAACCCCATCAAAATGGAGTTAATGATCTAGAGGCAAGCTGTATATGACAAATATTTTTCCAATTCTTAAAATTCTCCACCCTTTTCATTTTATCGCCACCCCCCTCAATTGAAATTACGAATTTGCCCCTGATTTTAAAAAAATTACAACTTTGCCACTCCTTACAAATTTCTTATTTATAATAATAATAATAATAATAACAATAATAATAATAATAATAATAATAATAATAATAATATCAATAACAACAATAATAATAATAATTAACTTTTTTATATTCTTCAAAAAGAATATAAATAAAATTAATAATAATAATAGTAATAATAATAATAATAACAACAATAATAAAATTAAAAATAATAATAATTATTCAAAAATAAAAAAAATAAATCGCCCAGAACCGGGCGATTGAACCGGGGTCCAATCGCACGGTTCTGCGCGATTCATTTTTTTTTCTTTTTGGAAAATTTATATTAATAATAATAATAATAATAATAATAATAATAATAATAATAATAATAATTTAAATAATAATATTTTTAACTTTTTTATATTGTTTTAAATAATAGTAATAATAATAATAATAATAATAATAATAATAATAATAATAATAATAATAATAATAATAATAATAATAATAATATAAATGAATTAATAATAATAATTATAATAATAATAATAATAATAATAATAATAATAATAATAATAATATAAATGAATTAATAATAATAATAATAATAATAATAATAATAATAATAATAATAATAATAAAATAAAAATAAAAAATCAATCAAAAGCTTTAAAATTACCGTTTCATTCTTTTGATCTTCCATTTTTCTTTTTTTTCTTTTTGCTTTGATTTTTCACCACTGATTGTTGAAGATTGGATTATGTTGATATATATTATTATTGTGATTGTTATTATTATTATTATTAAATTTTTATTTTTGTTTTAATTATTATATTTAATTTATTTTTATTTATATTATTACTGTTGTTATGAATATTATTATTATTATTATTATTATTATTATTATTATTATTATTATTAATTTTCCGAAAAAAAAAAGAATCGCCCTAGAACCGGGCGATTCATTTTTTTTTTCTTTTTGTATAATAATAATTATTTTTAATTTTATTATTGTTGTTGTTGTTATTATTATTATTATTATTATTATTATTATTATTATTATTATTATTATTATTATTATTATTATTACTGTTATTGTTATTAATTTTATTTATATTCTTTTTGAAGAATATAAAAAAGTTAATTATTATTATTATTGTTGTTATTATTATTATTATTATTATTATTATTATTATTATTATAAATAAGAAATTTGTAGGGAGTAGTATAATTGTAATTTTTTAAAAATTAAGGGCAAATTCGTAATTTCATTTAAAGGAGTGGCGATAAAATGAAAAGGGGTAGCGAAATTTAGTAACTCCCAATATTTTAGCCAGCCAACCCTTGATTTTATCCTTCATCTTATCAACCAGTTGCTCACAATCAGCAATGAAAATCCTTCTAAAAGAAAGAGGAACGCCCATGTAATAATTAAATGGAGGAGTCCCAATACCAAAGCCTGTGAGGTCACCAATATATGCTTTAACAGTAGAAGAGACCCCTATAGTACATACATCTGATTTGGAAGAGTTAGCTTGCAACTCTGAAACCTTAGAAAAGGTATGAATGCATTGATGTAAGACTCTAATTGATGAGGGTAAGGGCATCCTTACTCATGACCTAAAAAAAAGATCATGTTACTATTTTATAATTTTTTTCTCTCTTCCAAAATTATCTTTCAACCTAATTTTATTAACAATAATCTCTTTTAAAAGGTCATCATCCTTTCTTTCTTACTTTTTTTCTACCCCACCATAATTTCTCTCCCTTAATTTATCTAACATTTATCTTTATTTTTTTATAATAATATTTTTATGTACAAAGTTAATATAATTTTTTATTTAATTAAAATAGATCTACTATTTTATAATTAAAAAAAATTATTCTTTTAATAAAAATAATATTTTTTAATAAATATAAATATAAATATAATTTTTAATAAATATTTTTTAATATTTAAGAAAAATTCGTTAACTTCAAATAAATATTACAATGCACATACATAAAATAAATACACAAATTAAAAAACTAAAATTTTAAATGATACATTAATTGCGGTTCACTCTAAACTTTTGTCAGATATTTTCAACCAAGTCATCTTTTAAGGATAAATGTGTTTGTCGATCTTCAACATCATCCTTATTTGTCAAGTATCGATTGATATCAACAATTCTATCTGTGTAATACTCAAAGTCATCATTTAATCCACTTGTACCTTCTGATTGACCTTTTGGGCGATCTCTCATGAACTCTCTACCATCAGCATAGTGTGTATATGTATCTCTTTCATCTTCCACTATCATATTATGCATAATTATACAAGAAGTAATTATATCAGAGAGTCGTTCTTCATCCCAAGCAAGTGAGGGTTTTCTAATTATTGCAAATCGAGCTTTCAACACCCCAAATGCTCGCTCCACATCCTTTCTTGCTGCTTCTTGATGTTGGGCAAATAACCTTGTTTTTGCTGTTTGCGGTTCAGTAATAGACTGAATAAAAGTAGCCCATTTAGGATAAATGCCATCAGTGAGATAGTAAGCCATGCCATATTGATTTCCATTCACCGTGAAATTGACAGGTGGTGCCCTTCCTTCAAACAAATTAACTAAAAGAGGTGATCGATATAGCACGTTGAGATCATTATATGAACCTGGCATCCAAAAAAAGGCATGCCATATCCATAGGTCATGATTGGCGACAGCTTCAAGAATTAATGTTGCAACACCAGCTCGGCCTTGATATTGCCCTTTCCATGCTGCTGGGCAATTCTTCCACTCCCAATGCATGCAATCAACACTACCAATCATGCCAGGGAATCCTCGTTCTTCACTAAAGGCTAATAATCTCGTCAAATCTTGTGGTGTTGGTTTTCTCAAATAATGTTGCCCAAATTGGTTGATTATTCCCTTTGTGATATGAGTGAGTGCTTCTCGTGCTGTGCTTTCGCTAATTTGGAGGTACTCATCAACTTGATTAGCAGCCACCCCGTATGCTAGCATACGAAGAGCTGCAGTACACTTTTGTAAAGCACTTAAACCTTTTCTACAAGTTGCATCAATGTTGGTAGTGAACCATGGATCGTTGTTGGAGACAGCTTCCATTATCCGTAAAAATACATGTTTCCTCATCCTAAACCTACGTCGAAACAATCTAGAAGAATATGTAGGATTTTCAACAAAATAATCATTAAATAGTTGGGAATGACCTTTTGAATGGTCTCTTTGAATTCGACATTTTTTTTTTTGTTCTCACCCTTGGTTGTAGTGTTGAAACAATGGGAGGAATTGCGTATTGAAAGGCATAATCAACCATATTATGTATTAGTTCATTCTCTTCGTCAGAAGATGAAGAACTTGAAGTGGATGAGGCAAAATTGAACTTAGAAAAGCTCATTTTGAAGTTATACATCCAATTGAATTTGGATGTGCATATATATAATATTAATCATGCCAAAAGGTGATGGAAAGGAAAAGACTAATGCATGCCAAAAAGGTGATGGAAATGAGAAGACTAATGCATGCCAAAAGGTGATGGAAAGGAAAAGACTAATGTATGCTAAAAGGTGATAGAAATAAGAAGACTAATGCATGAAAACCTTACATAATTAAAACATCTTTTTAAGACATTACATAATTAAAACATCATTTTTAAATATTACATAATTAAACCATCATTAAAAACAATACATAATTAAAACATAATTAAGACATTACATAATTAAAACATCTACTGACGATTGTAATTCTAAAGGTATTGTCCAAGTTGAACCATCATATCAGCTTCCCATGGCTAAAGAGTTTTCTTTTTGCTTAATGATTCATAGATCTCCCAATTCATTCGATATTCTTCCAGTTGAAGTTGTTTTTGTTTTCGGGCTTCTTTTTGTTTTTGAAGCTCTGTCTTCTCTTTCATTATTTCTGAATTAAGTCGAAAACTCTCTCCAAATGCACTCAAAGCTTGAATTGATTGATCTGCAACCATCTTCCCAGTCATGCGAGCCTTAGCCTTCTTCACACCCTCAGGGCGACTGGATGGTCCTCCTTGAGGTTCACTTGTTGGAGTTTCAGAATCTTCTTCCGTCCTTGATCTTTTCCCACTACTTTTACTACTAACATCACCAGTTGGTTGTTGATCCAATTGTTTTTTTTGATTAGTTTTACCACTTGCTTCCACTTTTTATACTTTCTTAAAATTTTCCATTGCTCAATCAAGTTAAAGTTACCGTGTTTTCTTTGATGGATTAAATGCGCTTCTTTAAGCACATTTTCGTCTGTCGTGCCACTCTTTTTTCTCCTAAGAGCCTTATCATAACTTCTAGACCACTTCAAACATGCTGGAGCAACTCTTCCAACGACATTTAAGCATGTCTGCGGTTCTTCGTGGGATCAGATGGGGTCGTTCCATCCTCGCTGCTTCATAAGCTTCCTTAACTTTCTGCCACCTCACTCTTATCTTTTGGTTGGTGCTCACAATTGGATCTGTACTTGTGTTCATGACTGAACATATGAGAGCAATATCTTCAATCAAATCCCAACTTTTCTTTGAAGGTATAGGGGCTTCATCATTATTATTAGGTAGCTGTTGAGATGGTTGAACCAATTGAGTGAAGCTCGGTGGTGAACCAAATTGTGAAACTAGATCTTGAAATGATGGTTGAGTGTAAAGACTAGCATCAACATGATGAACAGAATTTCCTTCATCTTCACCATATTGATCATCTTGATCATTTCCTTCATTTTCATCATCATCATCTTCATCATCATCATACTCCATCTCATTTTCGTCTAAACTTTCACCCCTTATTGGAATTGAATACATATCAATATTAGAGTTGACATTGTGAGATTGATGATGGTGGTGAAACATAGTTTGAGAATTTTACGTATTTTGAGGAACATAATAAGATGAATTTGGGATATTTTCAGGAATATAGTAAAAAGAATTTGGAGTATTTTGAGAAAATGGAGGATTGAACGGAGGATTTTGATACTGAATTTGAACACTTTGATTGTAAGAAGATTTTTTCCTTGGTTTTTTTTACATGAATTTCTTCCATAATTTGGGTTATTTGAATCCATTTTTTTTTTTTTTTGGGATTTTTGAAATGATTACTTTGGAATTTTTTTAACCAAAAAAGTAGGAAAATATGAACAAAATATGTAAAAAAAAATTATGTCAAAAAATATCAATATGGGTCTCATTTTATAGATCTCGAAAAAATATGACCGTTGGTATAATTTTTTTTAAATTATTTTAATACGAAAATAGCCGTTAAAGGGAAAAACGGCTATTTTTTCTCACCCAATCAGAAGCCGCCAAGTGGCCTGCAGCTGCACGCGTGTCAGAGGGGGGATGCTGTTATTTTTCAAGGCCCAATCACAAAGCAACACGTGGCGAAAATTTTTGAAAAAAAATGGGGTGACCGTTCACCAGAACGGGTCACCCCATAAACTTTTTACCCAATCTTTTGCATAACCAACCTAATATTAGATCACCATTGGTATAATTTTCCTTATAGTTGGGTCATGTGACCTTGAATTAGATCACCAATAATAGTGCTCTAAGAGTGTAATTAAAAAAACACTATTAGTATGTTACATACACTATTAGTCGTATTAGTATATTATTAGTGTTTTATTAGACGTATTACTTTAGTACTAGTCGTATTGTATTAGTATATTTAGGGCTTCCTCTTTAACTTATGTTTTGAACTTATTACAATTGAAATCAGATTAGATCATACCAGACCAACTCAAACAGATCAAATCAGATCAGATTTATTCAAATCATATTAGATCAGACCAAACAGACCTAACCAGATCAGATAAGACCAAACTGGATCAGACTAGATCAGATCATACATAATCAAATGATGATTACTTATTTAATTAATTAGTTTATTAATTAAACAATAATGATGATGATGATAACTATAATACTAATATAATTAATTTAGATTATATCAGATCAGGCTAGACTAGATCAAATCAAACCAGATCAAATCAAACCAGATCAGATTAGATCAGACCATATCAGATTAGATCAGACAAAAAGACCATATTTGAAAATTTCACCTTAGATCAGACTAAATAAGACCAGATCAAATCAAGTTAAATCAAACCTTGGTAAATTCAGATCAGATTCAATCAGATCAGTTGTATTAGTGTATTATTAGTACATTATTAGTTGTACTGGTGAAGTATTAATTGCACTAGTATATTATTAGTCATATTAGTATTGTACAGTCGTATGAATAAATTATTAGACGTATTAGTTCAGTGTTAGTTCAATATTAGTACAATATTATCGTATTTAGTGTAGCATTAGTTTATTATTTGTCGTATTAGTTGGATTAGTGTAATATTAGTACATTAATAATTGTATTAATGTTTTATTTGTGGTATTAGTATATTATTACTCGTATTAGAGTAATATTAGTTGTATTAGTGTATTGTTAGTATATTATTAGTTGTATTAGTGTATTGTTAGTATATTATTAGTTGTATTAGTATCTTATTAGTTGAATTAGTGTAGTATTAGTATATTATTAGTATATTATTGATCATGTATATTACACAAGAACTAGCTACCCATGCTAGTTGTTTGATCATGTATATCACATAATTACTAGTTACCCCAAATGATGTGAGAGAGTTGGAGATGAATTAAAGATGTAATATTCATGTTACCCAAAGGGGTTGTTTAGAATAGATTGTGCCCAAATGGGACACAAAGAGATTGTTGGGATAATCCAAGGGGAACATAGAGAGATTTAGTTTTAATTCCAATGGTATAGACCTTATGGTCACCATAGGGACATGCATATTTAACCTATGACAATTCATAAAGACTGGGTAACGTTTTAAACCGAAGGTTGCCTTGGGACAATCCAGAGAGAGTAGAGTGAGTAAAATCACCTGTAATCATTACAATTTACAAATGAGTGAAGATATGTGACAACCATTTTCTTAAAACCTTTTGCTTATCCAGTTCCGTACATAAACATGTAAAGTAATTCCTTCACCAAGGAAATATTGAAGATTTAAGTATACAGAAAGTGAACTCTAACTAGTAACTACAATCATTACTGTGCAAGATTGAACATCGACCATAGCCATCAACAATCAACAACCAACAATCAATAATCAATAGCAACAGCCGACCAATAACCAACATCAATTCCTTACAAGGCTTGTGAGCCAATCTGAACCGTCTCTTTCCGCGCTTCTGAAAACTTATCGCCATGCCATTTGCGAAAACCATCAGTAAGAGCAATTCTCATCCATGCATGACGGCAACTCTGAGCAGCTTCAGGAAGAGTAAGCCAAAATCTGTTTCGAGTGCTTTGCTCGGGCCATGACTGGAGTTCTTCCTTCACCAACAAAGCAAACATTGCAGCTTTACACAATCCTTCAGGGCAGAATTTATCTTGATGGGTTTTGCTTTTAAATTTGAAGTAGCCAAGAAGATCCTGAATTGAAGAGGGTTAAGTATCAATCATTTGGGATCAAAGGGAATAAAGAAGTATTAGTTAAGTTACTGATGATTTTTGCTATTAAAAGGTTGATCGGAAACAAACTTTTTTGGTTATCACAAAATCTTGTATGCAAAGGTTGCATGGGTGCAACCACCCATAAATAGGCCAAATAATCCACGGCCCAATTTTATTTTCAATACTTTTATACAAAATTCAAGACTTAAAAATCACATTTAAGAGCTAAAAGACCAAATCTAAAACCTAAAATACCGAGTTCAAGACTTAGGTCAATTTGTTTTAATTCTTAAATTTGGTATTACAACTTTTTACAAAAAATTTTAATTCCAAGCCTTAAAATACCAATTCCAAACCTTAAAAGACCAATTCTAATGTGATCTTGTATCTGGCCTTTCAAGTCTCAAATTTGGATTAGAATATATATAAAAAAAAAATTTTAAATTACTGGCGGGCCTTTGTTAAGTTTAATGCATGGAATTCGCAATTTAAGTACTGAAATTAATATTTTAAGTCTTGAAATGGGCATTTTAAAGCTTGATGTTGGTCGATTTAACAAAACTTATTAGGCTGGGCAGGTGGAAGTAGGTTGCATATGTATGGCAGTTGCACCGGAGATTCGTTGTTTCCGTGTTTTGTTATTACTAACAAGATTAAGCCCCCCAACCCTACCTATATGGAACCCACTTCATGGGGGTAATGGAATGTTGTTGGACTCGAAATGGGGAAGAGCGGCAGGAATGAATAGAGGGACCGAATAAAATATTGGTATTAACCAAAGACGATGCAAGCGCTCAAAAAAATTCAAATAATGTCCAATCTAAGTTACTTACATAACTGAATTCCATACAAGAAAACTAAGAAAGAAAAGAAGATGTGACGGTAAGGCGTAAAACATACCATTAGATCTCCTCTAACTCCAGCTTCTTCAACTGCTTCTCTTACGGCTGCCTCTTCAACTGTTTCGTCATTTTCCCACCCTCCCTGTATAAAGCCATCAAAAGCTATTTAAGATTGTATGATAAACAAGGAATACTAAGCATATATGACAAGCACAAATAGATGCACAAAATTGCCATGCTGAAAGAGCAGATATAAAATACTTTTAAGAAGGAACTTCCAAGTAATATTATATTTACAAAAACTTTAAGAACAGAATTCATTGATTCTAGATAGCTGGGTAATGCGAAGCAATCATGTTTTTACATCCTTGCAAAGGTTTACGAGTAACAAAGATAACATAGTATTGGGCTATTGGCATATCATCGATCTGATCAATAAAATAGTTTTGTAGTATCAAATATGATGATAGTATTCATAGTGTAAAAATACAGTTATGGTTGCGATCACAGTCACGGAACGCTAATGCTGGTAGCGGGAGTGATACGGTTATCATATCGCGTAACTATCGATCAAAACCATAAGTATCCCTTGATGCGGCCCAAAACGCGATTTTTTCACACCTTTACAGCGTGGGAAATATCACTTCGTTTGAAAACCTTTACAACGCGGCCGATGTGATGCAATGCGGCCTTGTTTTTGCTCTATGATTCTAAGTCATGGGAAAACCATAATACTACAGCAGTTAAATAGAAATTATTTATGAGAAAACAAATCATCTATACCTTAGGGAAGAGAAGACCTGGACCACTTTGTGAATTGATCATAAGTACCTCAATATTGCAACCGGAATCATCATTACTACCGTCCTCACCATTTATATACCGATAAGGTATACACCTGCAACACAATACAACTTCATTATATCAAACAACTGTACAATCCCCTTCCATTTCAATAAGACGCCACAAATAAAGCACATGTACATCAAATAAACATAAAGGCCAAGGGATATTAGTAACAAGTTATATGTCATTTAACATTCCATGTGGAAAGTCACTCTATATAAATCTTAAACATTGTGTGAAAGAAGAAGAAATTACAACAAAGTATGGTCGGAATGATGGAATAACATTCATTTATGACATGTTATGAAATTGCAAGTACCAATTTAAGGTCAAGCAGATCCTTAACTTCATAGTTGTTGCAACAAAATTGATCCGTGTTAGACGGTGTTTCCTTGTAAAGACTGAAACGGCTCCCCACCCGCTAAACAGTTTGAGCACTTTGTTTCGGGTGAAACTTAGTTATAATTTGTTGGAGAGACGTGAGACTTTATTGGAAGCTGTAAACAACTATTCTTAAAAAAGATTGTCATTGACTGGTTGAACCAAAGGAAGTTCCAAGCTTTTAAGGCGGACCTTAGAATGAAGACCATCCAACAGGGACGACGTTTTGAGGAGGAAATCGTGTGGCTACTGCAAAGCTTTGTTTTTCTTATGAGTTGTTTGTGGGTGTGAATAGAGACTTCTTTGATGATGCTTTGTCTTGGGTTACTGAAGAGATGGAATCTTATGACACCGATAACAAAATAGTGGGAGACTCTTAAAGGCCGCTTGGGAAAAAGTCTTGGCCCCGCCTTGGAGGCTAAGGTACATGCAATTGATTTCTCTTCCTTTGATGTCTCCAACCCTGACATATCACATATCTCACAGTCCCCCTAAAAACTTGATCGTGGGATTCTTGATATATCTAGTTTGAGGGCGTCAACTTCAAAGTCATATGGTGATGTTGACGATAATATATGCGAGATTTTACTACGTGAGCTAGAGGTTGTTGATGATTCTATTGATCTAGTTGAACTTGGAGATTTAGGTGTGGCTGATATGAGTATTGATGTCTCGGCGCCTGTGCCTTAGTGGGACTTTGTTATGTAATTAATCCCTAACAATTTATCAATAGGATTGTCTATGTTAGTTTTCAATGAATTTAGGAGGTTGTAGCCCTTTTTGTCTTTGTTGGACATGCTAACTAAATGATCCCCTAACTCCTTTCTTTTGGATTGTGGATATAAAATTGATGAACCTTTTAGAGGTTATGGCTACCTTTTTGTCTATTAGGACCTTGGACCCAAAACACACTTCTTAAATGGTGGTGCTATGAACTAACACAGTATGCAAAACAACTAAGCTTTGTGTTTTCATGATGTTGGCATAATGCCTTCATTTGGTTTTCAAGAGCTCAAATAAATGAACCACAGTGGAGTAAGTGGACTAAATAGAATTATAAGCATAGCTTTTCTAAACATAAACGCCAAATCAATTAAGAATTTAGCAGATTAGGAGAGAAAAAGATGATGAAATACATAAAGAGTAATCAGATATGACCTATAAGTTGTAGTTTCTTCACTAAACAATCAGTTAATTCTATAGTCAAAAAGCTTGTAATTAAGACTATAAACTAGATTAATCTAAGTCAGAAATAAACAGGCCCTTAATATCCTCATTATGCCATTGTAGCCACTTCAGAAGATCTTGGAATTATATAATGAGTTATTTTGTTATATTACTGAATATGTTATAGATATATTCCAGCCCCATGTACACTAGGCCCTCATTCAAAACATTCACAACAAAAAAAAATGTACATGTTGAGCCTAAACTTGTGTGTATTAAACTATGCTAACTAACAAACATAATAAGCCTTGTTGCCTTTCATGCAAGCTGATACCAACACTATGTTCGGATTGGAGAAAATAAAAGGAAAGGAAACGGTAGAGGCGGATCATGACGAAATTTTTGAGGGGGCGAGGTTTGAGTAATGTGAACTAAATAAGCGACAAATCAAAACCTCTATATTAAGGGGTCCTCTTACCATATAAAAAATTGCCTAAAATAATTAAATAGTGCTAAATTTTTTATCAATACTAATTCTTAATATGTACTTCCTTTGTAAATAAAAGCTTGCCCATTGACAAAATTTTTATTCTCTTAATAATCTTTAAGTTAAAAATGTAGCCAATTAAATTCGTTTGATTTATCTTAATGTACATTTTATTAATATCTGAACTCCATTATAATTTATGCAACAACATAAGATTTGGTTCAGAAACTCGGGAAGGGGGGAGGCCCTTGCCCGCCCCACTTAAGTTTTCACCTCTGGGAAAAGGGGAAAATGTTTCTCCCATTTGGACGTGAATAGGGGAAGGAAGAAAAATGAAGGGACAAGATTTGGATGGAGGAAGTCATTCAAATTTTAAACAAAATAAGTCCTTCTAAAAATCTTATCCAAACTTAGTGTAAAAGCCAGCATAATTCATCAACACAAAACAAAGTGGCACATTAATAACTTAATTAAAGTCAAACATATCTTGGAATCATTTTTTTCCACTCAACAATGTCCTCCATTCACAATATTGAACAAAAGAAGATTAAAACCAAATATTGTTTGTATGTAACATTACCCAATTGTGAATTGATATTAATACTTGATTTGGATAATAATTAAGGAGAAAAAGGAAAGGAAAAGAAGGAAAAGGAAGGCAATGAAATAATAGAAGTCTCTCTAATTTGCTTAGAGGGAACGAAAGAGATAACATTTGCTTTTCGCTCATCCACATTTTAGAGATTGGATTACTAACAAAATTAAGGGATTTAATCCCTTCAAATCTATTCCCTCAAGAATCCTCCCTTCTGAATTTGGTATCCTAACAAAGAAAATTACATCCCTTACAATAATAAAATGACCAACAATTTGTCAATCGAATTCTAAATTAAAAAAAATAAATAAAAAACCTCAAAGATTAACTAGGCTTTTCAAAAAGATTCCAAACAACCAATATAAGGGATTAAAAAGCATAAAATAAACAATTTCATAGGCAACCAATGAAAACCAACATGTAACTATCATCCTATTCATACAATTATACAAAGAAACTATCACTACTTTCTCAAATTGACATCTATAAACAATGACAACTAAAAAAAAAAACACCTTTTCGAAAAAGACAAGGGTAAAACACATATTCCAAACGACTAAATAACCCATTTAATGATGATGATAGCAAGCATGAACATATCAAATCAAAAATCACATAACAAAAATTGGCAAAAAAAAATTTTCTCTTAACAAAAAACAAAAAATGAAAATCAAGAGGACGATACCCAGCAACAAGACGACAGCCATCATTATATCTTTGATGAAGACGGCCCGTGCGGGCCACCAAAGCGGACATGCTTAGAAAAAGGTCTACAAATCAAAAAAAGTGCAGGATTTGAATTATGCCCAGCAACAAAAATCATCAAAAGATCAATTATAGCATAGATTATAAACAAAATTTATGAAATAATTTGTGGGTAGCGGTTGAACTTCTTGTTTGTATTTGGGTTTTGGGTTATATTTATGATCAACAAACATTAGGTGGAAATTCTTTAAACGAAAGTGGGATTCTTTGAGGTGGGTGAAATGAAGTTTCCATGGAAGTTGCAAAACAAAAAATAATAATAAAAATAAAAAAAGATGATTTTTTTCGTTTTTGAGGCAAGAGAAAGAATGAGGAGAAGAAGGCGGTGACAGCGGGTCGGAAGGGAAGGAATGGGCGGGCGAAGGTAAGGGATGATGGGTTTGGGTCAAACCTTACGTGGGTATGGGTCAACTTTGTTGGGCCTTCTAACCTTTTTGTAGTTAATTGAAATTGTGGGCTGTCTAACTAAGTACGCTAGTTTTATATGTGATCGTCTTACGATGAGACGACTTTAAAGCAAAAAGCTTATGCTAAAAATTTTTGTTATTAGGCCATTTAACTTAGGTGTATGTCAAGTATTTGTAGTTGTACGGCTTGTACCCATGTTTTAGGAGTTGAAAAAGGTTTGTTCGCATCCTTTTTGGTAAGAGTTCATACTTTCATCATAACTCATACATTAGCAAAGAAAAAATTAAAATTCTCATTTAAAATGATTTAATTATGATATATTTTATTATAAAGCTAGATAGTTTGATAAAATTAATTAAAATATTTATTTTAAAATTTAAAATACCAGTGTATTTTGGCAAGTTTTGTATGAGACAATTTTACTATAAAACGAATTCATATAATTAGCTCACTTTTCTAATTGAGAACTTTAAGATTGTAGGTGATTACTTTAAGTTTATAATTAATCACTTTAATACTATAAAAAGTAATTACTTTAAGACTATAAAAAGTTATCACTTTAAAATTTTAAGTGACCATTTTAAGATTATAAGTGATCACTTTAAAACAGTAAGTATACATTAGACATCCCAAATAGAAAAAGTCTCACCATAAAATTTTTTGAATTTGACCTTTTTATATGAATTTGTCACGTAATAAAACATAATCATACAAGATTTGCTAAAGAAAATAAGTATTTTTTTACATGTTGGTTGATGTAGAATTAAAGAGAAAGTCAATATTGATTATGTGGGCTAATCTAGATATAAAAAGGAAAGTCAATGTTGATTATAATGTTGGTTAATGTAGAAATAAAAATAAAGTCAATGTTTATTACATGTTGGTTAAAGTAGAAATATAAAGAAGTCGTTACTGATTAGTTGTTGGCATCTATAAAGATAAATGACATATTCCATTTAATTTCTATTTAATTTAATTTCTATTTAATTAGGCAAAGACATCAACAACAAATATTCATTAATTTTTATGATATTGCTATTAATAGTGATATATTATAAGAAAAATATTATAATTAATTGAAAAAAAAATAAATAAATAAATACAATACTAAAAAATCTCAGATATACAAGAAAGTTTAAAACTTTACTTAAAAATAAAGGTCAAGAATAACATCAAGATAAATAATCTCTAAAAATTAATTATGCTCATTATAAATGTACGCTAAGAGTGTGTTTGGTATGCAAAATTTTAAGTCTTAGTAATGGAATCAGTTAACCAATCCATTACAATCTGTTTGGTTTGAGACTTGGATTACCCATTTCATTTCTTGAGAGTAATCCAAACCCTTAATTTGTTATCACTCAAATCCCAGCAATAATAGAAGACATTGCTTCTTCATTTACTACTCAAACCCTTATATTTTCATACCAAACAACATATAACTACAACCCATACCCTTATCTTTACTCCTCTTTATCATTTTCCTTTCCATTACATTTTATATTCTCATACTAAACACCCCTAAGTGTGTCCTAAATCCCGAATGTCAATATTTCCTTATATCTAACTCAAAAGTCTTATTTCATAATGCATTAATTATAAAAAAAATAGAGAGGGGGATTAGATGAGACCACATAGGAAGATTGAGTAAGCGGAATTTCCACAATTTAATTATAATTGTGTAAATAGTTGAATTTATAAAGACATAAGTAAGAGAAAAATTGAAAAAATTTATCAAATAAGAAAACAACACATTTTAAGTGAATATGCAAAAAACGAAATAAGACATTTAATTTGAAATATGAGAGAGTGTAAAACCTCAAACAAGAACTCAAAATCTGTTAAAATCCTTGAACAAATTCTTACTTGAAACCATCTATACAAAAGACGTCTCAAGTTGGGCCAATCCAACTTTTAAATTTAAAAAAAAATAACTAAACTTTTTAAATAATGCTTTTTAACTTCTATTTTCAGTTTTCTTTTTTCTCTTTTTTGACAAAACTACTCATCTTCTTCTCTCAAACTCCATTGTGGTTTTCAATCTCCATCTTCCTCTCTCAAACTCCATTGTTGTTTATTTTCTATTTATCTTCTTCAACATTTGCAAAACCATTAAAGTTATGTATGTATACTTCATCATTTTCGCTTGTAAAGCTTTCATTTTCATTTTTTTTGGGTTGACTGTGTAATATATTAGTTAGATTTATAATTTTCAGATTTTTTTTTGAAATTAAGTTTCATCAATGGTTTAAATAGTGATAACAATTTCTACTGTTTGGGGAAATTAATAAAAGCAATTGTGGTTATAATATAATATAATAATACAAGCAAATATATTATGTTATATAACCTCAAATATATTAAGTTTTTATTCCAAATATATTTAGTTATAACCCTAAATATATTATTTTAAGCCCAAATCATAAAAATATATTGATGAACTTTAAATTTTTTTTAATTGAAAAAATCTTATTTTATTATTAAATGATGTTTTATTTTGCTTGGAAATAGACAATTAATCAAAAAACTTTTCGTTTTCCAAAAAAAAAAGCAGTTTTCTACAATTTTTTATTTTATTTTTTTTACTTTTAAAAAGTTTTTTTTAATTTAAGATATTTACTAAAGAAGGAAAGTAAATTAGACTCTTAAGCGCTATTTTTAGAAAAAACGGTCTCTCAATAGAGAGCCCGTAATCCTTGACATATGATAGTTACTTAAAAAGAAGAAAAGAAAAAACAAAAAGGAAAACTATGATATAATATAAATTTTACTTTACAAAAAGGATAGGAACATAGTTTTATTTAAATGGAAAAGGCTAAAGAAACAAAATTTGAATAAATTGCGGCTCAATACACGGTTTGAACAAATTTGAAACCAAACCATCTTTGAAAATCTATCTAGTTTTTTGCTTTGCAGGCAGGGGTGGGTATAAGGTTAATCAATAATGTTAACTGACAACATTCTTTTTTAAGTATAAAATCACATATCTAGAGATACTAATATATGCGTTGATTAAGCTGGTCGAAGATTTACAATGTGAATGTATTAACTTGGGTTCAAATCTCTTTAAGTACAAAATTTAAAATATCAACATCATTTGATTTTGTTCTAAATTCACCTCTATTTGCAAGTCTTTTTTCGAATTGAGGAACTCTTAGGCTGTATCTTTCTTTATGAGTATGGTTTACTATCATCAATCTCTCTCAACACTCTACTCATAGTTTCTATGAGCAGAATACTCTAAATCTAAATTAGATGATGATGATGATGTACTCTCTCAACTTGAGAATCCTTTAAGTTGATTTTCGTCTTATTTCGTATTTTTTTTAATAATTTATCTTATTTGTTTCATTTTTTCCACTTAAGGGAGGCCTCATCCATATACGGAGCCCAACCTATTTGAAACGCATACAACTGAAGCATGATCACACCCCGTGGTAGCCCTAAGACTCCAAGCCGGGGGAACTAAAAACCTTAAAGGGGTATTAAGGTGTAACCTACCAATCCACCAATACATTCATTATTCCAAAAACAAAACTCAAAATATCCATAATATTTTCAGGTCTAGCAAATATAAATAACTAGCAAACCAAATAAAATCAATCTCATATAAGAGTAAATACAATATTCAAATCCCAATTTGAGTAAAATTCATAAATAGAATATTTTTAAATAAATAGGAGTATGCGATACAATTTTAATTTCATGATCGTTTATAATAAAGCATGCAAGCATACATCATTCAAGAAAATATTGTTGGTAAAGGTTTTAGTGCGTGAACCTCTATTACTTAAGCGGAGTAAGGATTTTGCAAATCTGAATCTACTAACAACTCCTTTTACCAAGCGTTTTTATTAGAAAAATTGACCAAAAACCAATCAATAGTGAGTATTTAATACTCACTCCGTTCTTTTTTGTTTTTCTCGTTTACTTTTTACACAATTTTTAAAATAAATTTTAACTTCAATATCTCTAAATATGCCTAATAAAAAAATTATAAAAATACATAATAAAAAAGTATACATTAAGACGAATCTAACGAGATTTCACATGGATATATTTTATCTTCTAATTATGTCTCAAAAACATTAATCGAAAATTTTCTCCTTAAGGTGGAATATTCCAAATAGGAATAACATTAGAAAATAGAGAATACTTAAAATATGTCAGAATAACTGAAAATATGTCATTTTTGTCAATGAACCAATTCAACCAAAAGCTTAAGTTGATCGTTAAGGTCCAAGAATATGTTATATATTCTAACACGTCCCCTCACACGAGAGCCCATTGGGCTACAAGTGTGGATGCGCATATATGTTGAATATTTCACTTTAAATGAGGGGTGGTTGAGATATGAACTCGTGACCTTTTGATACATTGGCTTCTAATACCATAAGGAACCAACTCAACCAAAAACTTAAGTTGATGGTAGAGGATGTTATATACTCTAAAATTTACAAAAGCTTAAGATTTGATATTGAGCTCAAATTGAGTATTGACAAAGGTATTAAAATTCACAAAAATATCATAAATTTTTGATTTGTGAATTAAAGGAAAAGTCCACAAAAAATTAGTATAGTGATCAAGAAATAAAACATAATATTTGTAGCCCGAAGGACTCGAAACGGGAGAACTCCATAAATCCCTATGAATAATTTCAAATGGTTTGGCACTCACAAGCTGAGAGTCAACAAAAGGTAATCGAAGATGTTTACCCAAAGGACAAGAATGATACACAAAAGATGGAGTTTTATTACATTTGATAGAATTGGAAGAGTACAATAAGTCCAAAATTGCATTTCCAGGATGATCTAAACGGAAATGCCAAATACTAGAAGATAAAACAGAAAAAGCCGAAGATGAAGAGGAAGGAATGGTTGCTCCATGTGTCGATTGAAAAGGATAAAAATCACCATTGCTATTAGATCTCAAAACGATGTTCCTCATGGCCAAGTCCTTCATAGAAAATCCAAAAGGATCAAATTCAATGGAAACCATATTATCATGAGTAAATTTGCGAATAGATATGAGATTTTTAATAAGTTGAGGGGCATGTAGGACATTTACAAGGATAAAGGGTTTTTTGAGATGAGGGAAAGGAAACATGCCCGTGACCATGAACAGGAATCATATGATCATTACCAACAACAATAGCATTATTTAAACGATGCTTTAAAGGATAATAATTTATTAAAGTACCTTGAGAACGAGTCATATGAGAAGTGGTACCGGTGTCCATGTAATATTACTCATCCGGGGAAGTCAAGGAGAGAGTACGCATTGCTTGATCAATGTCCATAGGAAGATAACCCACAGACGAAGGAGACCCGGAACAAGGATTGTGGGCTGGTTTCGGACCAAGAAGCCCAGGAGAAGGCTTATCACTTGAAGGCACATGATTGGGGTGTTGAGAAGTCGAAAATTTGAATAAAATAAGATTATTTAACAACTTAATTCCAAAAATAAGCTCCGTGAAAACTTATTTCCCAAAATAAGCGTCCGTACATCCAAGCCTAGCCTCGGTTTAAATCGCTGTTACTAACAGCGAAAGTAAAAAAAAAAAAAAAATTAAAAGGCCAAAATCGCTGTTAGTAACAACGACTTTAAGATTAACTGGTAACTCCTTCACCTCGTCAACTGGAATAAGAAAGTAACTGAGAACTTAAAACTTAAAACGCATTAAGTCGCTGTTACTAACAGCGACTTAATATATATATATATATATATATATATATATATATATATATATATATATATATATATATATATATATATATATATATATATATATATATATATATATATATATATATATATATATATATATATATATATATATATATATATATATATATTTTTTTTTTTTTTAAGTCGCTGTTAGTAACAGCGACTTTGGGCTTTTAATTTTTTTTTTCTCTTTCACTGTTACTAACAGCGACTCTTGCCAAACCTAGGTTTGGATGTACGGACGCTTATTTTGGGAATTAAGTTTTCACGGAGCTTATTTTGGAAAATAAGTTGTTTAATTGTCTTATTTTTTTCAAATTTTCTTGAGAAGTCCAAGGTTGAGTAGGAAATGGACAAGGTGGTGGAGCCCAGCAATGATTGGCCCAATTGTTCCAAGGAACCTGAAATTGTGAAGACGAATTTGGGCCATGAAATTGTGAAGGTCGGTTATTCCGAAAATTGAAACAATTAAGCGATTTTAACAAATAAAATAAAAAAATAAGCTTCCGGTAAACTTAATTCCAAAAATAAGCATTTTTATGTTCGAGCCTTATGTTAGGTATGTTCGCAGTTAATAACTGCGAACAAAAAAATTGGTTAAAAAAAGACAAAGTTGTTTGTTCGCACTTAATAACTGCGAACAAAAGCAAGACAATGTCATAACATTAGAAGGGACGAAAAAAAAACTTTGTTGTGTCTAACGTTATGACATTGTCTCCCTTTTGTTCATAGTTACTAACTGCGAATAAACAATTTTGACTTTTTTTGACCAAACTTTTTGTTCGCAGTTAATAATCGCGAACATACCTAACCTAAGGCTGGGATATTAAAACGCTTATTTTTGAAATTAAGTTTACCCGAAGCTTATTTTTTAATTTTTTTTGGTTAAAATTGCTTAATTGTTTCAATCTTCTGGTTATTCCTGGGAGAATAATGTGGGCCTTTGTAACGCGGGCCATTATTCCTAGGGAACCCAGTGTTGTTGTTTGAGTCGTGGTGGTAGCCGCGGCTGGTCCGACCACCACGGTGATGAGACGTGCCATAGGAATCAAAATTATCCGAATTTTCCAAGGTTGAAATTTTTGGAGTAATGACAAGAGTATAGTCATGAGAGGGAGAAACATTTTTGTTGTTCGAGTGCACCTCAAATTCTAATATAGAGCGAAGAGTATCAAAAGAGGAAATGAGAGACATGTTGAACCAACGAACGAAAGGTACAGTCATCGGAACTCAAACCATGAAGAACTTGTAGAGTCAATCGATTATTGGAGATGGTGGTGCCAAGATTGTTAAGAGTAAGTAAGAGCAAGATTTTGTAATTCATTGCAATAGGCCTTCACATTGGGAAAATTAGAGAGAGAAAGATCATTAAATTGAGACTCAAGATGAAGAATACGGAAAGTCTTATTATTTTGAAAATTATTTTCAACATGATTCAAGCATCAAGAGCACTATCATCATGACGAACAATGGTTTGGGGGAGAGTCGGACTAATAGTGCCATAAATCCAAGTACGAATAATGTCATCAAGACATTGCCAATCGGAGTCCTTAGTAACCGATGGTTTAGAGGAGTCATCGGAAAGGATATGTGAATCCACAAGATAAACCCTACAATGAAGCTTAAAAATAGTAACCCAAGTATTAAAATTTATACCTTCTTCATCAAGTTGAATAGGTATACAAGTTTTGATATTGGTAACCAAAGTGGCTGATGTATTTTGGTGGATGAAGCCATGAATAAAGATAAGTAAAAGAAGAGGAATACTAGAAGGTGGTAGGCAGCCTTGGAAATGGCTGGCAGGCAGAGATGGTAGGCGGAAGACCTAGGCTACTGATACCATAATAGAAATAATTGTGTTACTTTTCATTTCATGAAACGAGGAATAAATACAAGATACAATTAAAGATTTTTGGAAACAAGATAATTACACAATAATTACCAAACTAAGAAGATTTACAAAATAATCAAAAATATATTATTCTAGCAATTTTAACCTATATGCTTAAACCCCTATTTTAATCCAAAATACTTTTAAACATATGATTTCCTCATAAACAATTATGAGATTGACTTTAAATTGATTTTTTTGACAGCTTATACCCAAAATACCCAAACTCAAAATTGGCGTCAAAATATTAATATTTGCTACTATTCGTCTTAAATATCATAATAAACTTCAATAATTTTTAATTTCTCAAGCCACCCACTTAGTTTTAATGTTTTAAACAAAACAATTTATACGAAAATAATACACTACTCACATTTAAACATCAATAAATCTAAATATTCTTTAACAAGACATAACAATAATGATTTTTCATATCATAAACATGTATTTTTATGGATTTCAAAATCATTAATATGTTTTCTATTGACTAAAAACTAAAATTAAAATAAAGAATTTAAAATCTTACATAGTTTTTGGTTGAAGTTAAGTTGATATACAAAAAGTCTAATGGATAGAGAATGACGTGAAATGAGTGGAAAAGTGGATAGACTAAACCTAATTATATAATAGTAACTCCTCTGAAAGACCGTTTTTCGAGAGATGATTCTCAGAAGCACAACTTAAAAAAATTGATTAATTAAGAAAAATGCTAATTAATTATTTTTTGAATATCACTATGGTGGAGATTTGAAGTATACCAAGTTGAGATTTAAGATATACCACGTAAGGATTTGATATACATGAAGTAGGTATTTGGGGTATGTCAAGTAAGAATTTGAGGTATACTATTTGGTTCCTCAAGTAAGGATTAGAGGTATATTAAGTAAGAATTTGAAATACACCAAGCAGATATTTAGATATATAAAATAGACATTGGGGTTTTCAAATAGGTGTTTGAGGTATATCAAGTAGGTTTTTGGAATGTACAATTAGGTATTTAGGGTATATCTAGTAAGTATTTGAGGTATATTAGGTAAGAATTTGAGATATACCAAGTAGATATTTGAAATTGTCAAATAGGTGTTTGACGGTATTTTAAATATGAGTTTGAGTACATAAAGTAGGTTTCTGAGGTATGTCAACTAGTAGTTTGTGGTATGTAAAATAGGTGTTTTGAGGTATATCGAGTAGGTGTTTCAGGTTTACAAGAATTAGACGATTAAAAATACCTACTTGACAACTTCAACATACTAAAAATACCTACTTGACATACACTGAACCTCTACTTGACGTATTCTAAATATCTACTTGAGGTATCCTAAAACTCTATCGAGTAAGCGTGCAGTTGCACTATATTTTTATTTTTTCGAAAAAAATATAATAAAGCGATTTAATTAGAGACGGTCTCTTACAGTAATTTGTGTTTATATTTATACAATATTCAATTAATTTAAATTATTAAAGTTGTTTTTTCAAATATTGGCTTAGAAAAACAAAAAGAAAGACATTTTCCTTTTGACCACACATAGTAACCGGCCAAAGAGGTTGATTTCTAATTCAGCAACTCTCACACCGTCCCGTCCTTATAAGAGACATTTCTTCTAGGCCCAGTCTAACAATTAAAAAAAAGGAGAGAAAAACTTAACAGTTGGTCTTGGACGAGACGACTTCATAATGAGACCGTCAATTTAGGCCGGCTCAATTTGCGCGTGAAACAATTTGACCATTTTTTTTATTTTCTGAGCATTTTTCAATTTTGATCCAAAAGGTATCAATTTTGACCTTAAAGGTATCAATTTTCAAAATGCCCAGAAAATTAAAATATTGTTACACGCGCGAATTCCAATAACTTCCTAAAATAATTACCCACAAATCACCATAACCTACCATTTATCCTATTATACCCATGATTCCCACATTAATGCACCATCCAACCTCCATTCTACCATATAAATACATATTGCATACATCATTTGCACCCGACTAGGCTTTTATATTCCTACCGTTAATCCGCAAAAATACACCGCCCTCCTACTTATAATCTATACTTAGCCAAATATTACTTCAATTGATCTGAACTCATCCTACAATCCGTTAATCTTGTATTCATTCAATATCATACATTCATTACTTTCTATTTCCCGATCTGACTTGAGCGTTGGAGGGGTTTGCGGTTTCGTTAGCCAAATGTCCAAAATCCCTTGTTTGCTCAATTTCTAGCATTGCACCAAGCCACCAGCACAGCAACCAAACACAAAATGACCAGACACTCGCCTAGACTCCCGCCTTATTCTTAGATTATCGAACTATTCTAGCATCCATGTCACGTAACCCCAACCAAGATTAAGTTAATAATACCGTCTAACCTAATGCGAGAGGATAAGTCGGGAATCTTAATTGGGTTCTTGTTAAGTTTAGTTGGACTTATTGTCAACGCTGGCAAATAATTGGGAAAACATGAGGTGCACACTCCATGAGCCAAGAATATATATAACATCCCAAAACCATATGACAATGGGAAGGGCTTCAAAAACTTATAAAATGCGCATCTTTAATTTGTCGACCTGGGATAAAGCATCCCAACAGTTCTCCATATACATTAAATAACATACTCAAAACGCAACAATTCTCGTGGATAGGGTAGTAAGCCGTAATTCCTTGAACATCAAGCCCACCGAATATCAAAGATTGTACTAATCATCACCTAGGCTCCCGCCTTATTCTCATACATACTACACTGATGTAGAATACGACAGAAGCATATCTAAGATAGGAGTAAGAAAACTTGGATGAATGCCACAAGAAACCTAACCTGAAGCTAATACAAACCTACATGCTATGGCTATCACATAGACGGTCGTTCAAAGATGTGGAAGAACTTTTCTGTTCATGTTCCCTCACATTTGGCTGTCAAGAATATCTCTCATCATCTGTATAGGAATCAGTCCTTCTGTCCGAATTGCATCTTTATTAGGATTTGGGCTGATAAAATACAATGTTGGAAGCCCTCGCACCTGCAGTATAATATTCGTATACGTGAATAGGGTTATATGATGTAAAATAACAATGAAAAAACGCGTTTCATGAACTTCAATTTGCAATCACATCCCACAGAACGAAAATTTGCATAGATCGTCTTTGATAAGGTCTTCACTCAGTTTATATGAACCTAATATTGATGATTACGACAAAATATTCTGCTATACAACGTCCCAGAACTAAGAAAAGAAATTATTCTCACTTGTTTTAGATTGTATTCTCTCTGTCAATTGAATTTGCAAGACAACGTTCAAAAAGCTCTCAATTCAATTTGCAATATGTAGCAAATTCAAAAGGACATGAGTATTGTTGTTCTTTACATCTTGTTTTAGCTTAGCTGAACTAGTACAAACTTAGTTTTATCTAAACTTATCACAGCTTCTTGTTATTGTGGATTGAACTTGGCAAATACTTCGGAGGGAGTATCAAAAGAGCTTCAACAGGTCTTATAGTCAAGAGATTTTCATAGACTGTCTCACAGGTGATTACGAAAATAGTCTAACAATAATCAACAAATCAGAAAGAAACTAATACACGGTCTAATAATAACCTTTTGGACCAGGGAATCAGGTCTTGTCTCAGTTGGAGCAAGTATCGTTTCCCAAGCAAGGTCTTGGGTTTGATTCTATCCTAGCCCTCCCCTACCCTCATCCTACCCCGTAATAAAAAATAAAAATAAAATAAAAAAAAAAACCTTTTGAACCAGATAGCAAAAACTTCAGCACTAGGTGTAGGAGCAAGCCTGTAGCTGTGCAGTTCAGCACAAATGGAAGGTATCTTGCATCAAACTAGAACCAAAAGGGAAATCTCCGATTTTCTAGGAGGTAATGAGAGAGCCATAAGTAACCAAATCTTATTATTAGGATAGAATATGAGTTACACAAACTGTCTCAAATATGAAAAAATGTTCTTAATACGTAATAAGAACTGCCCAAGCTTAAGCTTTCACTTTTCAGATTCATAGTGTCAACTGTCAAGTAGCAATGTATGGAAAGGCTGACTGCTACACTATGGTTGCATAGTGCATAATTGAATTGAACCTAACGAGGTCATGGAAAACTGAAACAAGACTCAGAATGATAGTAGTTTGTGGAACTGGGGAAGGCAGAAACTGACCACCAGGATAGTGTCATTTTTCTAGTAGTGTGATGGGTGGTAGAAATAGCCGCGATGTAGCGGGCCCCATAGGTCGCGGTGTCACAACTCGTTTTGCAGACATTACAATGTGAATTGTAACTTGTAAAAAATCCGTTTTATCAAAGTAATTCAAATCTTCTAGAACATATATTTAATTAAATAGACCTTTTAGAACTTAATGCATATTAGAAAAAAGATTATTATGGCTAATATGTTAGAATAATAGCTTATGATAATTGTTACTCCATAATTATAAATCACAAGTTATGGAACGAGTTTTCGGGGAATGATAAACTCAAATCCATTATAAAGCAATCGCTATGTAATGAAGCGGCATCCTTGTGAGTAGTAAAAAATGATGACCTACAAAGTACAATTACCTGCATGTCACGAGCAAATTCATACTCATCATCAGTGTCAACCTTTACGATTATTGCATTACTTTCGTACTCAACTGCCAACTGAAAACGAAGAAGCAACAAACATGTTGAAGAACCAAGAAAATACAAGCCATATACTCCTACAACTAATCTAGTGAAAGCACTTCCCTTCTTTTGGGTAACTAAATTACTTGTGAAATTTGCACTATGTGGAACAAGAATTGTGAATTGTGAATTATGATTAATGACTAATTAAACAAAAAAATATTGATCCAACTAGGATTGTAAGATTCTACCATCATAACGATTCTACCACAATCAAGATCGCTCGCTATTTTTAGATCATAGAATCGTCATTTTAATAACGATGATCACATCAATTCAGTTTGAGCTACTTATTGTGACAATATCAACACTTACAAGTAGAGTACTAATAAGTAAGAAATTCAGAAAAAATAAGTCCAGAGAAAACAAACCTTAATCATCCTCCATAACTAAACTCAGTAACATAGAGTAAGGAGTATACCAAATGTTGCAAACTAAGGATATGTAAATACTAGGTTCCTTCAATCATTGCAACCAAATATCATCACACAATGGGGCATGTAAAAAGCAGCCATTACATGCAAACAAAATCATGAAAACAAAGGAATGATACGGTGAAACGGCCTCTAAACCAGGAACCCGTATGCTAATGATTATATTAGTTGGGCCCATGTATGAACACAAGATCGTTTCATACAAGGATTTGTGTGAAATCAGAAACTCACCATTTCAAGCTCTTGAGCCATCAAGATACAAGGGCCACACCATGTTGCATAAAAATCAATTACTACAGGCACATTTCTCTCCCCCCTTACAAGCTCTTGAATTTCCTTAGCTGACAGTTTTTTCTGCCAATTCAATCCACAAAACTCTTTTCATTTGAGCAAACACAAACAATTAACACCCAAATTGAAAAACAAAAAAAAAAAAAAAAAAATTCCCCCTCTTAACAAAAATCGCAATCAAAGAAGAAAAATAAATGGGTACTTGAAAATTTTTAAGAAAAATCATCAGTTTACGAAAATACTACAAAATTATTCAATCACCCATTTCCTCTTCAGAAACAGAAAAAAAAAATTAAATCAAAAGGGAGAATTCATTACAAAAAGGGAAGAAACATTACCACGAGGTAATCTTCACGGACATGTTTGCCAAAAGGGGGTTTACAGAGCAAATTTTTAGGGGGTAATAGTGTAGGAATTGAAAGAGAAGAAGGTAAAGTTTGGGAGGAGGGGAAGTTTAAGGATGTTTTTTGATGGAGTTTAAAAGAAGCATTGAGGTGATACGATGGAGAATAATGGAAGTCATTTGAGGAAGTAAAGCAGATGCAACGATGTCCTGAAAGTATTTGCATTGCTGAAACAAGGAGAGTGGAGAAGAAATGGATAGCGTTACTTCACTATTGGAAAAATTTAGATACTCCTTTTCTCGAACACTTGAATTTCTCCTCTTTTGAGGATGACTTTAAATTGACTTGAAATGTAGATAGAAATTTATGGGTTATAATTTTCAACTTTTGAACTATATTTCGAAAATAATTTGACTTAAGGAAATATTCTCTTTTATTTTCTTTATTTGTCATATTTTCTTATTGGATAAATTCACTTTAGTTGTCTTATTTTATTTTTGACATTTTTTTTACCAATTTATCCTTATTTTCCATGTGTTATTACAAAAATACCCTCACTTACCTAACTAATCTAAGAAAATTTGAAAAAAAAAATAAGATTATGTAACAACTTTATTCCAAAAATAAGCTTCGAAAAAACATTATTCCCGAAATAAGCGTCCGTACATCCAAACTTAGGCTTGGTGTAATCTCGCTCTTACTAAGAGCGAATTAAAGCAAATGGTCAAAATTTGAGTCAAAGGGTCAACTCGCTATTAGTAACAACGACTTAAGGAGTTGACTTGTCAACTCATATGCCACTGTTACTAACAACGACTTAATGCGACTTATTACGAGATCTCCCTTTTCTTTCCACCATTAAAATCAACCTCAATCCTTCAATTAATCTTATCAAATTTCAACTTTTTACTACTAATTAGTTCTGTCATATTCCTACGTTCACTTAAGGTACTATTTTTTTTGTGTTTTTTTCCATTTTCGAAAATTAGGGTTCAAAAAATGTTCATGAACTTTCACATAAATGTAGGTTCTTAAACTTGCAATTTACTACTTCTTGTTGATCTACAGCTTATTAAGGTACGTTTTTATTATAAATTTTTTAGTGCTTGTTGATTTTAAAATGTATGTCATTTATAGTGGTCATATAATATCAAATTCTATGAATATGTCAAATGTACTTGTTATTTGCCATGATCTTCATATTGAGGTTGTTTGTTCATGATTTTAATGTAGAAAATGTTTTAGTTTAATGTAGAGAATGTTTGAATGCAAAACCTAAATTTAATCAATGTTGTTATGTAGTATATATTTATGAACTTGATGGTGATGTTGATTTTTTTGTTGTAGAAATGGCTTCATTTCGTGTGCCTGTTGTATGCTTTTGGAATGGTTCCATTCGATCAAGTAGTAACAATGTTAAGTATGTTGGAGGAAGACGTAAATTGTTTGCATGCAACTCCAACATGGATTTAAATGAATTTAAACATCTTATATGCTCTAAAATTGGCATTGACTGTACAAGAAGTACTGTTAATGTAAGTTTTAAGTACAATATGAGTGGAGATTTGTTAGCTTTTCCGGTTGAAGATGAGGAGGCTTTAGATGCAATGTGGAAGTACTCAACGTCTACCTCTATTCCTTTTTTAGAGTTATATGTAGAAGAGGTACCCTTAGGAAATCAAGATGTCAATGTTGTAGAAACAAATACATTCCTGAATGTAACTTTTTCTGCTCCTTCTCATACCCCCTTCCCTACCCAAGAAACCTAAAATCTCATTATGCCATCTTCCTCTTCTCCTTTTAATGAACCCAATCAACTTCAAATTCAAGTCTCAAATGATGATACTTTTAACTTAGAAGATACAAATAAGCCTTGGGGTGATGTTAATAGTGAGAGTAATGAATTCGTAGAAGCTCCTTTTGAGGAGGATGTGGATTCCGCAGCCCTAGCTTATCTTTATAGAAGACTGTGTGAAGCTTCACGGAAGAACGTGAAGGAGATCGCTGGGCCCCTGATTATTCTGCAGGTAATACTAACTTTACATGTTAACGCTTTATTTCTTAATTTGTTTTTGTGTTTCGTTTACTTACTTATATCTGTAATTCATAGCTTTGGGCGTGGGAGCACATTCTCATTTGTCAACCGATGAGGAGTGTGGGACGTGGTGCATTTGCGCCACCAATTCTTCCACCCCCACATGTGCCGTATGGATCGCGATGGTCCTTTGAAAGACGCACAAGGACGCACACAGGATCGGGCGTGGAGAGCCTTACCCCGCTGAGGCATACGCTGCATTGCCTCAACACTCAGGGATATTGTCAGGGGCGTGGAGAGCCTCTGTACCTTTGATATGCTTCTGTAACAACCCGACTTACCGTTAACTGAGTAAACAGAATCATCACTGAGATTGTTTCCCAAGAAACTGAAATCACACTTCCAAAACTTGGGCAAAGGGGACACCAGCTTTTCAACGTAACTAACTCAGCTAATTCTCAAATCAAACATCTAACTAAAACACAAGTAATCATACAATTCACTTAGATTCCAATATAACCGACACAACCAAGACTAATATACATTTATCCAAAATCCTATTACAAATCTACAAATTCCTACGTGCTCAGCTCAATAAACATCCTTAGAACCTCTAATCACCTCCGCTAACCCATCCTTCCCGACTGGTACCGATCTGCAAACAAACTAAAAGTTGGAAACAACAACAGGTCAGATCAAACTGAATGAGAAGTAACAATCCAAAACAACAGAACACAGTAATTCAAATCATAGGTTTAAAAGCAACATCAGTTCCCTAGATCTATGTGCGCACAGGGAGTCTAGTTGAGAGGAACCTCCATAGCTCTAAGGCTATGTCACTCTCGGTTGAAGCTAGTCAATATCTCAATGACAATTCGCTTCAAAACAGGGAGCAGGGAACAATGTTCCTCAACTCCGTCAATGACCAGCTCGCAAGCCCGATCCATTGACCATATCATAATATCAGCATAAGCATTCACAACAACATTGTCTCAACAATTTCCAATTCAAAAGAGCTTTAGATAAAACGATTTTACACGAAAAGTAGTCTGGCCAGACCCTTTAAGGGACTGCTACTACTCACCAACAAGACGCTTCAAAGAGCCGTGATCGATTCGCAGCTATCAACTAGAAAGGTACCTCGATGATGTCGCCTCCTGAAGCATAACAAACATAACATCTCAACAAAGCGTTCGATACTACAAACTAAGTTCATATAGCTTATTGCATCTCCTCCTAGAACTATAGTCTAACAAGGATTCTTATTCCACAATTCATGATTTCAAAAGTATCTCCTAAATCCTACAAGAACATCAAATATCTATAATCTTTCATTAACAACCATTATATCCATATACTAATCTTCGTAAATTTCATACTAGTCAACAATTCCACGATTTATTCTACTACTCTATCAATCTACCATTAATTCTCATTTGTCCAAAGTTACATTTAACTTTTAAAAATTTCCCTCAATAAATCCTTAATCACATTGTCCTTTATTCTCATACCAATCATCATTAGATTCATCCAATTTTAAAAAAAATACACATTTTTAACCCATCTACAATATTCAAAAAGGCTACAAACACATCCAAAAACACTAAACTAATCACAATTAAGTCCTTTGAATAATCTTCCACTAGAATTATAATCCGACGATTAGACTCTCATCATCACATTGGCCCATATTTATCACTAATAAATCTTTCTTAACAAATCTTAAATCTCCATATCCATTAATCTAATATCAATCCTCAAGATCCATCTAATTCAATATAAACAAGCATACCTACACTAATTCTTGAAATCACATATTACTTTCATGAGACTAAGATTTTGATGATCAATAATAATAATTAACATAATGAAATTGAAGATCAAAAGAGTCTGTTTTTGATTCATAATGTCTCAACAAAAAAGAAAAACGGAAGAACAAAAACTAAAATAAAGAAAGAAAAAAAAAGAAAATGGAAAGAAATGGACCTTAGCTTGCGGCAGGAATCAGAAGCAACCAAATTAGGATTTTGTATTTTGTTGCACAATAAAACATAAGCCAAATTGATTTTGGCTTCCCTCATTTTCGGCAGAAATTCAGGGATAACAAGAGGATTGATTGTTTTGGTTTCGGTGCAAAAATCGGCATAACAAAATTGGTTTTGGTTTCCTTGTTCGGTTGTGCAGATTTCAGAGACAATCGGAGAATTCGAGAGTGATTTGGGTGGGATGTGAAGAACTTGATATTTTGTTTTCCTTCATGGCAGTTTAGGGTTTAGAAAATGAAAGAACAAGGATACGTGAAACTGGTTTCTACTTTCAGAATTATTATTATTATTATTATTTTTAAGAAAAGGGAAAGAAAAGATTGAATTAAGAATATTTTATGTCATGTGTATTCAAGATCCTTCTCGCACTGATAATTCTCTTAAACTTACTCCTCTTAAAATATTAATTTTCCCGAATGTTACAGCTTCGACATAGTCGAAGTGCATCTCCCTGAGCGCGTACTGCGCCAATTTGGGATGGTACAGGCATCCCGCCGCCTTGTGACACAGTGGCAGATCTCCATCACAGTTCACGCAAGTGATGGGAACCCAACACTAGTGAAAAAAAACTTATTTGCTGCAGTTTTTTGGCCATAATATGCTACGATTTTGGCCCGCAGCAATAGTGATAGCAGCAAATAACTTATTTTAAATGCTGCGGTTTAAAACCGCAGCAAAAAACTGACTTTTTGCTGCGGGCTTCTTAAAAAACCGCAACAAATAAGAATTATTTGCTGCGGTTTTAAGAAGCCCGCAGCAAATAAGTGCTTATTAAACGAAAATTTTTTTTTTTTTTTTTTTTTTTGCTTTTTTCGTTTAATAGTATTAAATAATCCAATAATGTACAATGTAATAAACAATGATTAATCCAATGATAATCACCAATTAACACCAATAATCTCTTAGTAAACTCTCGATCGTATATATAATATAATAATATGTACATATATAAATTAAAGTCCTAATAAATCGAAAGTGAATAGTGGATTCGAGTTGAAAATTTTTGTCCTTCGAATAAACATCGACATGGCAAACTATCAATCTGCAAATCCAACGAAACACAAATAAGCATTAAACCATTCCAAAAACATAATTAATTAACATCCTAGAAGTACATTAGAATACCAACTTAATCCTAAAAATAGAAAATGAATAATACATTATCAACAATCAATCACCAAGGAACTTGATCATTCACAAACATCGCGTTCAATCTTAAATCTTTATAAACATAAAAATAATGACACAAAAGCAACAAACCTTTTGAACCTAATTGAAGCTAAAAGAATTGTTCATTAGCTAAAAGATATCTTCTTGTATTTTATAAGTAATGTATATAAATCTCATTTCATTCTGAGGTTCTTTAAATCTCTTCAGTTTCTTAGCTGATTTTCGATAAGCAAAAGCCATTATCCTACTTCCAAATTTCTACTTTACACAGATAATAAAGCAAAGCAGGTTTAATACCAGCAAAAATTATGATCACCAAATAAAGATTGATATATAATTAAATTACATGATTATAATCATACATGATGTCGTTTACAAGAACAACTACCCATTGAACTATTGATACCACATACATAAGTAATTATTCACATTCAAATATACAACTACATATATACACAAGTAAATTATTCACATTCAATCTACCCTAAAAATCCTAATTAATTAAAATTATTCACATTCAAATATTCAAGTACATACATAAGTAAATTATTCACATTCAAATATAAAATACATACCTTGGTAATGAGATATGATAATTTTGTTTCTACAATTAGATTATGTAACATACAATGAAAAACAAAATCAAAATTAGTATAAAAAAAGACTAAATCCTTATTAAAACACAATGGCTTGAAAAAGAACAAGACTAGCCCTAATTTCGTGACTTTTGAAGGAAATGCAACAATGGTGGGTTGAAGAACTTAAACAAAGATGGAGAAGGAAATTCGTGCAATGGGTGGTTATTGAAGCAACAAATTTCAACAACACAGGAACTTGAAGAACTTAAACAAAGTCATGGGGTTTAGAAGATGATGAATGAAATGAAGAGAAAACACAGTAGACTCGTATGATTTGAAAACCTTGAAGAACTTGAAGAGATTTTTCGTGGGTTTTTGAAGAAATTTTCTGAAATTGAAGAGCTTGAAGAAGAAGACAGTCGTCATCGTGGGGTTTTGAAGAAAGTTATTTTAGGGTTTTAAGCAATTGAACGTCAAAACGCGTTTTTATATCTTTTTAACTGACTATTTGCTGCGGGCTTCTTAAAAACCGCAGCAAATAAGCATTATTTGCTGCAGTTCTAAGAAGCCCGCAGCAAATAAGTGATTATTAAACGAAAAAAAAAATTATTTTTTTATTTTTTTGGGATATTATCAATGGTACCCCTGTACTATAGCAAAATAACAATGGTACCCCAGTGTATTTCAGTGGTACCCCCCAACTATATGCTAATTACAACCGTGACACTATTAGTCAATTTTCCGTTAAGTTGCCATTAAATGTGAAATGACCTAACCATGGTTAGTTTCTTCTTCTTCTTCTTCCCTTTTTCCTTTCCTTTTCCTGCTCTCCTTCCATGGCTGCTTCATCATAGGTAGACTCAATAGTATTTAGAAAAGTCTTGTAATTCTGATTACATGAAAGATTATCATAAGCATGTTCTAATCCATAATTAAGCATCCCTCTTAATCCAGCCTCATAAATCTTATATTCATGAAACTCTAGAAATGAAAGCATATTAAATCATTACTCATATGAATCTTTGAATTTCTGCCTATATTTTTTTCAATTTTACTTAAATTGGCACATAAAATTTGTTCAAGAGCAAAGCTCCCACATATTTCCAGGTCCAAATTTCAGGAAAGAAATGCAAAGGCATTCAGTGGCTGTGAAGCTGCTACTTCATTATAAGGCGCAGGAGTATGGCAACTTTAAATTGCTTGACGAAAAACGGGTATTTCAATCAATTTTGACCTCATAAATCCAAATACCCATTTCAACAATCGGGTCAATAGACGCCATACTAAGATTTAAAACTGATTTAATCAATTTTGTAGTGGAAAATGATGAAAATAATTTCTGGGTATCATCAAGATTTAGGGTTGAAGAAGGATTTTCGTTTTGGAGTTGTTTTATGAGAAATGAATCGGGTTTTTCATCGAACTTGAGGCCGATTTTTTGCTTCCCTCTAATCCCATATCAATAATCATAGTCTCCTTGATTTCCTGATCTTCAGAAGCAGGAAACAGGATGTAAATCGGCAATAATCTCACATTTATTGGAATCCGATTCAGTTTCTTCTGCGATTTCGCTCGTAATTGAATTTGATTTTGAACCTAATTGAAATTCGGAAGCAATTGGTGATATGCAAGAAGTTTCTGAATTATTTGATGAATTTGATTGTTCGATTTCCTCTGTTATGATCACATTCAATGGAATGTTCAATGATTCAAGTTTCTTTTTCAATCGATTCAGTTTGGAAGCTTTTTCTTAATTATTTCTTGAACTATGAAGTTTTTGGGTGAGATAATTGGGGGGTTTAATACTGGAAGCTCATCTTAAAGGTTTAAAGAATGGAGTATCCGTCTCTTAGATTCCATACTAAGCTGCCATGGAAGGAGAGCAGGAAAAGGGAGGAAGAAGAAGAAGAAACTAACCATGGTTAAGTCATTCGAGATTTAACGGCAACTTAACGGAAAATTGATTAATAGTGTCACGGTTGTAATTAGCATATACTTGGGGGGTACCACTGAAATGCAGTGGGGTACCATTGTAATTTTTCAATAGTACAAGGGTACCATTGATAATAACCCTATTTTTTTTATACTTATTTGCGGCGGTATTATTAAAACCGCAGCAAATAATGCTTATTTTTTTTTTTTTTTCGTTTAATAAGCACTTATTTGTTGAGGGCATTAGGAAAACCGCAGCATTTGTACTATATATTTTTTTCTTTTTTTTTTTTGCTATTTAATGCTGCGTCTAAGGAAAACCGCAGCAAATGACACACAGCAAATGAGGTTTTTTTCACTAGTGCAAGAATTGGTTGGAGATCAACTGGCGCCATATAGCTCGTTGGGATCACAGGCTGGAGCTGCTGGCCCAAGGTGCGCTGATCGAGGCTGTAGGCGCACCTACTTCGGCGGATTACATGACGTGGTTCCTCTCCATCACTCGTCGATGGATGACACCACGAGGTATCATCGCGGCAGCCCAGTACGCTGCCGCAACACCTACGATAACACACTTTGTAAGTATTCTTCAACGTTGATTATTATCCATAGAACTTACATGCTATACATTTCATTAATACTTCAGTCTTAATGCAGGCACAGGGCATTGCATCTGTCATCAGCTCCACCCAAGAGGAGCCTGTACGGGAGATTGCCCAAGGCATACTCATAGGGACACAGTTTCAGCACTTCATTCCAGAAGTCACTGTGCCCGACACCCGTATGGACGAGCAGTGGTCATCCCCTCATCATGGCGACGTTCATCTTGAGGAGGTAGACTTAACGTGCCCTGACTATGGTGCCGGGTCTTCACAGGGTGCTGGAACATCACAGTATCAATCACCTCCCCTACCCGAGCGTCATGTGACGGCCTCTTACTATCGTAGGAGGCGTCGTAAACCGTCACAGTTAGACAGGGTACAGGAGGAGGATTAACATTAGTATACTGTTTGTATATATTGAACATTAGTGACATTTTTTATATATTGAATATATGTACATATTCAATATTTGTAACATTTGGACTGTTGTGTATAATTTGTAATATATATGTAGATGTAAATATTTTTTACGTATTATCACACGTTTTTTATGAATGAAATGTTGTTAAGTACTCAAAGTTTTCGGCGATGAATCATTCCGCCACGAATGCAGTATGAATTTAATCAAAAACAAACATACAATCATATTCAAATAGGGAAAATGCTCTCGAAAATTTTACACAATTTCATTCATGTTCAACGAATCCATATCAAATTACATAGTTCATTCGTTAAGTTAAACCACCGCAGCTAACTAAGATTGTTTCTTAAACTTTCTCATGATCCTTTCAGTCTCTTCTTTCCTATGTGTCATATCATCTATTTGTCTCTTTTGATTAAATACCTCATCTTTAAGCTCTTGTTTTTCTTTCTCAAGCCGTATTATTAAGTCTCTTAGCCATTTAGTACCCTCCGGAACAATCCATCTAAAGTATGTGCAACCTAATCCTTCAACCAAGTAGAAAGGACAAGCAACAAAATCACGCCCAGGATCGAAGTCGCTCCAATCTGTATTAATCTCAACTTCATAACCACAGTCACAAAGCTCTTCAATAGAATACTCCTGTGACATCTACAGAACACATATGATATAGTAACGTAAGTAAACATTCAAAAATAATATTAACATTTATAAATTGAGAATAATACTAACATAATACTTTACGTTACCTTCAAAATCGATTAACTAGAACAAGAATGATGGAATTTGGATACAATGAAGTAGGGAAATGATGGAGTTATTTATAGAACATGATAACAACGACTATTTTCAACTTCATAACGGCTATTTTTCAATTTAACAACGGCTAGTTTAATTCATACAAGAAAGTTTGAGTCAAGCTTTAAATCACTGTTAGTAACAACGACATTAAGGATTGACCAGTCAACCTTAATGTCGCTTTTAGTAACAGCGACTTGAGGCTTGACTCAAATTTTGACCGTTTGCTTTAATTCGCTGTTAGTAAGAGCGAGATTACACCAAGCCTAGGTTTGGATGTACGGACGCTTATTTTGGAAATAAAGTTTTTACGAAGCTTGTTTTTGAAATAAAGTTGTTAAATAATCTTATTTTTTTTCAAATTTTCCTAATCTAACCTAATTAATACACTAACCCTAACTATTATCTCCCTTTCTATTAAATCTAACCCCCCCTCCCCCCGCTCCCCCACTGACCTAAATAAAATCATTCATTCTCCATTGTTCTTCATCTTATTCATCTTGTGTCTCTTCATCTTCATCCTTAAGGATGAAGTTTTTCATCTTTCTCTACTAACCTGGTTTGTATGATTTTCCCTCTCTCTCCTCTAATTTGTGGTTGTTCTTCATCTTCATCCTTAATATCTAGGTTTTCATGATTTGGGTTATTTCTCCTCTAATCTGAGTTTATTCTTCATCTTTATCCTTCATCTTCTCTGATCTTTCTTCATCTTCATACTTTTTGTTTCTTCATTTGTATGGTTTTTAGTACATTATTCGTTTGAATTTCGAATTTAGGGTTTTTGTTTTGAAGATTGAATTTGTTTTTTTGTGGTTGAATTTATTAGATCTGTTAGATTTGTTTTGTGTAAATTTGATATTTGTTGTTGACTTTGTTGATTCTTTAGTTATTGTTGTAGAATTGCTATTTTTGGTTTTATTAAATGATGAATCTTAGGTATAAAATGAGTTTGATTCTTGATTGTCTTGGGAGGAGTTGTTGTTTATTAGGATTCTCGAAAAGAATTTTTTAATTAGGGTTGACTTGGTTGGATCGATTTGATATCAACAATTTAGGAATTTAGGTTAATAATGGAATACGTGTAAATGGTGCTTGTAAAGGATTAATTATTTTAGTTTAATTTTTGAATGTGTCATTATCATCATTACCCTACCCAATGTATCCCATTCATAGAAGAAATATAGACAGGGTCTGGAGAGGGAAGGACGGCGGTAACTTACACCCATAAAGGAGAGTGCGGCCAAATGAGTCTCCCGGCTCAAGAAAGATAAGAAGACGTAGCTACATGGGAAAGATAAATTAAATGCATATAAATAAAATAAATAAGTAGGACCAACTACAAAATAAAAGAAAAACAAAAAACTAATAATAAAAGAAACGAGAGAAGCAAGATGGCAAGAACACCAAAAGATAATCTAAGATGACATTAGTAGTCTAAAACATGTATATGGCGCCTTAAACTACCCCTATCCCTAGTCAGACTCTCAGAGAGGTTTACCCTCTACTATAATGCTTTATACCCTCCTCACAGGGGCGGCGAAAGTCTTTCTTTGCACATGTCCAAACCACCTCAATCTATTTTCACGCATTTTTCCTGAAATAGGGGCTACCCCTAGTTTGTCCCTAAACTCTTGGTTTCTAATTCGATCCATCAATGTGTGAACACACATCCACCTCAGCATACACATTTCTGTAACTTCCATCTTATGTTCAAAAATCTTCTTTACAGGCCAACATTCGCTCCCATATAATAGAGCAGGTCTGATTGCGGCCCAATAGAATTTTCCTTTTAACTTGCTTGGAAATTTCCTATCACATAGCATCGCGGTGGCTGCTCCCCACTTGAGTCAACCCGCTTGTATACGATGGCTTACATCTCCGTCAATCTCCCCATCCCTTTGAATGATCGATCCCAAATACTTGTATTTGGTTGTACTTTTAACAACTGCTTCATCAATGGACACCTCTGGTTCACCTACCGGTGCTGTCCCACTAAAGTCACAGTGCAAATACTCGGTCTTCGTACGACTAATGTGCAACCTTTTACCTTCTAAAGCTTCCCTCCACTCAGCTAATTTGTTACTAACCTCCTCTCTAGTTTCTACTACTAGCATTATGTCATAAGCGAATAGCATGCACCGCGGTACCGTCTCCCAAATAGATTTAGAAATCTCTTCCATAATGACAGTAAAAATGAAAGGGCTTAGAGCCGATCCCTGATGTAGTCCAACTTTAACCGAAAAAGGCTCTGTTATCCCCATTGGTGTTTGAATGTTAGTCAAAACTCTGTCATACATATCCCGTATAGCCTCAATGTACGCTGAAGAAATATCTCTAGCCTTGAGGCTAACCCAGATGACACGTCGTGGTATGCTATCATACGTTTTCACTAAGTCAATGAACACCACATGCAGATCTTTCTTTCGCTCCCTATATTTCTCCATCAGTCTCCTCAAAACATGAATTGCCTCAATGGTTGACCTTCCTGGCATAAATCCGAATTGGTTCTCTCTAATCACCGTTTTCTGTCTAATTCTCATCTCTATTAATCTTTCCCACAATTTCATTGCGTGGCTTAGAAGTTTGATACCTCTATAGATCTCGCATACTTGCGCATCGCTTTTGTTTTTAAACAGAAGTATTTGTGTGCTATTCCTCAATTCTTCTGAATTTAAATTATGTAATTTTGTAATTTTAATGAAGAACATTTGTGGTGTTGTAATAAAAAATTAGAGAATGTAATTTTATGTAATTTTAATGAAGAATATTTGTAGTGTTTTAATTAAAAAATTAGAGAATTTAATATTCATTCTTAATGTCTATTTACAATATTTTAAAAATATATAATGGATCGACTCAATTAGAAATGGTCTCTCAAAGAAATCGTATCTCACAAGAATTTGAGGTAGATAAAAGGAGGGAAAGATAAATAATTAATCCAATCTCTTAAAATACCCCAACTATTACCTTTTGAGTGGTTTCCTTACAAGTCTTAAAATTCGTGCCCAACCCAAATAAAACAAGTAAAGAGAATAGGAGGGAGTAAAGAATAAGGTCGATTGGAATTTAAATTCGATTGATTTGATCCCTTTTTCTTAATATTGTCAAAATTTTAAGTTTCACATCATCAAGTTTAGTCGGAATCTATTGTGTTTTTAGTCTATTTTTAAGTCAAAATTTCTTTGTTGTAGTATTAAATTTGTATATTTATCCTTTTATCAAAAAATATTTTCCAATAGAATCTAGGGATGACCGATTATACCCATTAAAAAATATTTATCCTTTTAAGTCAAAATATTTTCGAAAGTAACCTGATTATACCCATTAGATGACCGATTTGACAAGTCTTATAATGAATCTAGGGATGACACTCCGATTCGAATTCATGAATCCACATCCATTTGTAGAGTCTAGATTTTATTTTTTAGATCTATATGAATCCGGGTTGAATTTGAATCTACTAACAAATGAATCTTTGTTCAGATTTATTAAAACTAAGGTTAGAATTCATAGACCTTATCAATAAGAAAGCAATTTAAAGTTGGATTTCTCTTTTTTTTCCAATAGGCAAGAGTGGTAATTGAAATTTTTAAAAATTCACCGATAAAGATTGTTCTAAGTCTAGAATTTTATTGAATCTGCCTCACATCCAACTCTAATTTAGAATTTGGGTCTAATATTTAACTATGGCAAATTATATATCTTAATTCTCACCGTAATTATATTAGTTATATATATACCGTAAAACAAATGAATGAAAGACAACCATTTATCATGGTATCGGAGCACTCTTTCTTCACTTCAAATATCATAGTATCAAAAGATATTAATCTCAATTTAAAATAGGCAAAATTATAAAAAACTACCTAATATATACCCCATTTTGTAAAAAACTACCTTATGTAAAAAATTAATTGTATACTTGATTCCATACCTTGTTGTATGCTCTTGCTGCTCTCCAAAAGTGTTGTTTGAACAACTCTCCAGGGAACTTGATCTTGAAGTTCGCCCATATATGCCTATAGCAGAACCTAATTTCAGCTTCAGGAATCACTGAGTTCAAAGCTTCAACCAAACCCTACATTAGGGTGTTAATATTAGGGTTATAGCATTAGTTACATTTAAAACAAGATATGTGTTAACAAGTAATTACATTCATACCTTTTACCTATCGCTTATGAAGGTGAAAGCTTTACCTCCTGCTTGAACCCAACTACTCGAGGCAGTAACCGACCTAAGGTCTTCTACGAGGAGATTTAGAAACCAAGTCCAAGTTTCTATATTTTCTGTTTCGACCACAGCCCATGCAACGGAGAAGATGTTATTGTTCCCATCTTTACCTACAGCAGTCAATAAAACCCCAAGGAATTGTCCCTTCAAATGTGCCCCATCAACACCTATAATAGGCCTACAGCCAGCAAAAAAACCCTCCTTACATGCTGGCAAGCATATATACATCCGTTGGAACAAAGGTGGGGGTGTGTCTATTCCAATGCATTTAACGATTGCAGTGCTTCCTGGATTAAACCTCCTTATTGCTTCCGCATAATCCCACACCCTGCTATACTCTTCACTAACATCACCATATATCATTTTCATTGCAATTCTTTTAGCCATATAACACTTAGAATACTTCACTTCACAACCTAACTCTCTATTAACCCGTTTCTTAAATGCCTTTAATTCCCAAGTTGGATTTTCCCTCAAATCATCTATGTATTTCTCAGCTAAATACAAAGCAGTGACTTTGTTATATTGGTGTTGGTGACCACAAGTGTGCTTGGGAAAATAACTCCTTATTTGAAGTGTCTCCTCATCTTTCAACTTCACAGCATGAACCTTAAAATAACACTTCTTCTCCTTCCCACAAACACAGTTCACAATTCTAGCTTTCGATTTCATGCAATCGCATCTATTGTAGCAATACACACTGATCCTACTTCTACCATTATGCAGGTAATAATAATTGTAACCACATTCAATAGCATGGTACCTTAGTGCTTTTCTAAAAACATATGTCGAAGGAAACTTAAGGCCTACAGATAAATTGATCTTACCCTTGAAATCAACCTCAAGATTGAATGTAGGATAGCTGCATATACCTTCCTCATCATCATTCAATGCACCCAAATCATAATCATCAGATTGCGGTTCATCATCATTAAAGTATATGTCTCTATTGTTTTCTTCATCAACCTCCTTATCTACTATCAATCTAATTTCCTCATCACCTATAAACACATTATCAAGACCATAAACTACATTTTCTGCAAACAAATCAGAATCATCCTCATATTCATTTTCATCACCGCAACTATAATCATCATCACTGCTATCCTCAAAATCAGAAACTTGTTGCTCTATGTGGCCTCTCTCATTTGGTGTAAGGTTTAGGGTAGAAATAGCAGCTGAGTTATTTGTTTTAGATCTAGGGTTAGCACTTAAAGATTCTTTATAACCCGTATGTGTGACTGGTGGTCCCAATAGCCCAGCATCAACATCTACATTTGCTCTTTCCAACTCACCCACAATCTCATATGCCACATCAGAACTTTCATTCACCACCTCATCTACCCTTACATTACCCACCTCAGTTGCCAACTCAGACTGCTTCTTTTTCGAATCACTTGCTTTTTTACGGATTTTCAATTTCTTCATCTTATTGATTTAGCTAATTTTAAGAACCCTAATACATTATTCAGATACAACAATAATCAATTTACAAATTGCAAGATAAAAAATCACAAATTCAATAGAAAAAACGCAGCAAAAAGAAGAAAATTTGTAAAACGAAATAAATTTTAAATCATACCTAAAATACAACAATGAAGTACAAAACCATAATTAAGTAGTACTACATACCAGTATAGGCTTGCACTTTCAATGAGCTGAAGTTACGAGGTGGATGGGAGCGAATTGAGGAGTTACAGGATGGAGTTGTGGCTGGAAATGGCAGGAAGAAAGGAATTTCGAATGGACTGAACTGAAATGAAGAAGAAGTAAACACATTTAAACATCACGTGAGTGTCACATGCGGGTCAACGGTTAAAGTTAGCGGTCAAAGGCCACAAACCATTATAAGGTAGTGTTTTGCAAACAATTGTATTATATAAGGTAATTTTTTACAAAAAATTTTACATAAGGTAGTTTTTTACAAAATAGGGTATATATTAGGTAGTTTTTTTATACTTTTTCCTTTAAAATATTATCAAAGTCTACAGACCACTTCCATTTCACTTACCTAAAATTCTTATTAGTGCACTTTATGATCTGAATTAAAAGGTCAAGATGAGTATAATGCTATAATTAAAAATCATAAGTGAAAATTAATAACTCGACCCTTTAATGTCATCAGCATTCGGTCTATGTGGATTTTTCATCATAAAAAGCATGATAAGGTTCTTTTAAGAGGCATAAAGCTTGATTTATAGGTGATAGAAGGTGAAGAGACATTAGTCGAGTTGTCAAACCACCTAATATTCGCACGGTCTTAACTCTTAAGTCTTAACCATTGCTTTATCTAATTCATGATCGATTCGTCAACTAGATGTTAAAAATGCAATTCTACATGGTAACCTCAATGAGTATTAAATTAAATTTTTAAAATACTTTTTCTCCGTTTTGGGTGCAAAGTAGGCTAAGAAAAAAGGAGGAAGACAGCGAGAATCAAATCGAGATCATCCCGGAGAAAGCCATACACGTTTCCACTAAGACGAGACCCAATTCTTCATTTTTTAAATAGAATTATTTTATGATTTCAATGCAAAATATATAAATAACAATTTAATTAATACTCCATTTGTTTCATTTTAAATGTCTCATTTGCTTTTTGCACGTTTACCAATACATTAATTCAATACTTAATAGCAAAAATTGTGTATAATTAAACATTATAAAATCTAGATATTAATAAACCTTATGTTGAGACGAATCATACAAGATCTCATTTGATTATGTTATAATTCGTCGATTAAGAATAAAATACAAATCAAGAGTGATTAATGAATAGTAATTTAAAAGTAAATAAGACATTTGAAAAAAAAAACGGACGTAGTACTTATTTATTCACCAAATGTATCTCCTTCATATATTATTAGCCTAACTTTCAAAGCCTGTTCATTTTACATTTACTCAAAATACCAAGAGCTAAAACAAAAGTAATATTTCTATAAAATAATGTCATTTAATATATAAAACCTCTCAATTTAAGGATTTTTCTACAATTAAACGCCTTACATATATGCTCAGAATCAACCATCGGTTTTTAGGTTCTCCCAATTGGCGTAGAAGAATCAATGTTTTTCCCAGCAGCAGAAGCAAAAAGCCTAGCAATTTCCAACTGAGTATTTGCAATAATCTCAGTTCTTTTAAGATCCATTTCACCTCTCTTAGCTTCTGCTTCAACTCTCATTCTTTCTAACTCTCTCATGGTGTCCATCCTAACTTGTTCTGATCGTACCACTGCTTCTGCTAGCCATCTAATGCTGTCTGCTACGTCTTCCCAACTATTCCCTTCTTCTCGCCTTCGTTTTTTCCTCTTCATCTTCATCATATTCTTCGGTTTCGGTTCGTCTTTGTCGTTGCTGTATAGAGCAGGAGTGCTGCTGTCTGTTTCTATGTGTTGATCGTTTTGGTTTTTGTCTGAGATTTGGTCTGAAACTTTTGTTGCTTCTCCGTCATCTTCCTGTTAACATGTTCATAGATAACTTAGGAGCAGATAATCTAATAACAACTTTTGACATTCGAGTCGTCTTTTCATACACAATGTGCTTTATGTACTTAGAGGTGTTCAAAACAGATCCGATGACCAAAATGACCCGACTACAAAAATAATTTACAATTAGATAAAACACTACAGAGACATAAAACCCTATTTCAAGTCGATCTGAAACACCTAATTAAAATCAACCTGATGACCCAAATGAGTCTCTTACGTCCTCATGAACTCAACCATTAACTAATGAAATGTTAGACTTAATGTGTAGGAAATTCAACTAAAAACATAGCTGATGGTTGAAGTTACGGAATAACTTACTTACTCAATCATGCCCCTTCACATAAGGATCTTTTGAGTTGGAATTTGAGATGTTCAAAACAGACTTGACGTTATGATGTTGATCCCACCTTGTAAACAAATCCAACTTGACCCGATTTCAAAATAAATTTAAAATTATATAAAAACCAATGTGAACATAAGATTCGATTTTAAACCAACCCAAAATTGACCTTATGATTCGAATGAACACCTCTAAAGTTGTAGGTGCAGCTCATGCTTTCCTCATACATGGTTTTAAATATTCCATTTGAGTCCGTGACATTTTCTATCATGTTAACTTCTAATATCATGATAAATAACAAACTAGACCAAAAATTTAAGCTAACGGCAAGTTCCATTGTACGTCATATACTTATATACTCCATCAGTATATGATTTCCTAAAGCACAAACAACTTCCGTGTGATACTAGTATAAGGTGGATCAAATACTAATCTTTGCATATGTTGAATCAATTTGATTGTTAATCTTCTGTGTCATATATTACACAATTCAATATAATGAATTTTTAATTGAATAACCCGGGCCTAGATTCCCCCATGCTTGGGCTCAAACTATTACTTGTGGTGGGTGAGAAGTCCTTATCATAAGTACAAACAGCAGGCATTTTCATCACTCCAATGGTACAAGAAACAAACAAGAAAAGATAAATTAAAAGACAGAAGAAAGTCAGTTGATTAAGATAATCAATCACAGACTTATATATGCCCTTAATCATCAAAGGTCTACTAACCTTAACCATTGGTTCCACGCCATTAGACTCCGTAGAATTGAGCGCAATCTCCATCGTAGGAGGCCCTTGTAGCTGCGGCAAAGGCAGTGGTGGTGGAGGCAACAACGGTTGTGCCACAGGGCTCGACTCCAAAACCAAACCAGGACTACTCGCTGCTGGAATCGCCTTCATGGGTGATGATAACCCGGTCCCACGAAGCAGGTTATCGAGCCTTGAAAAAAGTGGCCATGATGATGCATCAGCAGTAGCAGACTCTGATCTATACCTCTTTTTCATAGACTCAATCTTATTCTTACACTGAGTTTGTGTCTTAGGTAACTTTGTGTTGTTTGCACGAGATGATACATGCTTAGCTACATCCTCCCAATCTTGCCCTTTAAGCTTAGCCCTGTTCCTTAGAATCCACTTTGATTCATAGGCTTCAAGCAAGCTCGAAACCGCCCCTTCACTCCATTCGTCTCGTTTCAGACGATCACTAACCAATAATGGTTTTCGAGGAGATGGTTCGGGTTTTGAGGATGATGGGTTTTGATAATCTTGATTAGTTTCCATCTCCATCACTTCATTCCTTCCCCTTACTATCCCCTTCTAGCTGTAGTTGAGAAATGGTTTGATGACAGCAATAACTTAATGTGGGAATGTGGGGCTATCAGCTATGTGTGTTTTTGGCTGCTAAAGATGCCCATATAGTACCAAAAGAAAAGCTAAAATGGCTTATGCTAACACTTAGAGGTGGTAAAGGTGGTAGTTTTTAGTGGGCTAAATGCCAAAACTGAAATTAAAGATGAATAACAGAGAGAACCACTAGCAGTACTGCATTAAAAGGCATTAGTTTGCAACTTTAAGTATACTACTATAGGATTGTACTACTACTAGTGGACATAACCCAATAACAAAAGTAAATATAAAAGGGGCAATAGGAGTAGTCATGTTATACCAAGCCCTAGGGTTGGATCAAATTCCATATTCTAAATTGTCCCAATTTCGATTAAAAATATTAAAATCATTTTAATTGTATTTTTTAACGAAAAAAAATAAATTTATTGCTAAGGAAATAGTAAAAGAAAATGAGAAACTCTTGTGTCGATTAGTACATACTAAAACAGAGTACATCTACCTTAACATACTAGTGGGCTGATAGAATGGAAAGTAAAGAATGGTGCACAATATAATTAAGGAAAAATTACAAGGAATAATACAATCTTTTATTTATTTCTCTACGATAATACTAACTTTTAATTGACCATGAATAATACCAACTTAAGACTGTATTTTTCTAAAATATCCCTAACATATTAAAAATCATTATATGACAAAAAAAATTGACAAATCAACTTATAAACTAAAGTTGATATTATTCTAGGAAAAAAACATCCCTAAGTTGTGTTATTCATAGTTAATTAAAAGTTGGTACTCTTATAAGGAAATTAACGAAAGTTTGTATTATTTACGGTAACTTTTTCAATAATTAATATACACCAATTCTATATCATACGTTGCCCAAGAAAATTCGAGCCATGGGAGTGAGTTATGAGGGGATATAGAAAGAAAAAGGTAGAAATTCACCACTAACATATGATAATAAAGAGGGGGAAAAGGAGAAAAGAAGGGTAGTGGGCTAAGCAACAAGAACAAAGGATGGTATACTTTGTCAAATGTGCTAATCATGGAAATGATACTTTAAACTTTGTGGGTTTTGGAGTAGGTATCTTTCTTCTTTCTTCTTTCTTTATTTCATTTCCAAATTTCGGTTGGGGAGTTTGATTATAAGGGGAGGTGTTAATTTGGAGAATGCCACATTCACATAGTTTGGCAGTTAGCGTTAATATGAAGCCAATAAGGATACCCATGAAGATTGAAGGGTAGTGGTCAATTCACGTGGGACTGTCACCCACTTATAAACCTCAAAAAATTATTTATAATCTCAGTCACCAACACCAACACATATCTGATATCCCCTATCTCTCTTCCAGATAAGATTAGAGAATTCCTACAAACAAATAGAAAAGAAAAATATTAATATTTTTTGTTAGTGGTGAGAAACTGAGAAACAAACTTATTAGGTCGTGACAAATCATCACATATACACCCAGTGGACCCAATTATGTGGACGCTAATGGGGCACCGGGCGCCCATGGGCTCGAGCCTACAAACCCACGGGTAATGAGTGTTGACTTGCATACACACTCGATGATATTCATTCTTTCCCAAAACAATATGGTAGGAGGATTATCCACCAAGCATTATATGCAAGTCTATAACCCACAAATTTGGTAATTAATGTGGAATTTTCTCTACATGTGAAGTATTTCTAATAGAACTTTTGTCGTAAAGATAGAAGAAAAGTCTTTAACTACTAGGCGAACCCATAATGCTGATACCTTTAGCAAATTTTAGCTGCTCTTTCTATTGGGGATTCCCTTTTTATCATCACTTTGCTCTTTTTTTGTTCCTTTTAAAAGCCACATTTGATTCATCCTCACTTTCCCGAAACTAGTCATATAGGGAAAGAGCTGGACTGTATAGGCCGATTCATGTCAATTGAATTATTGTAAGAATGAGTCGGTGTATCTTGTTTGTTTACATGAGAGTAATTCATCATTATCATTCTTCGCGGATTGTGCAAAGAAATCATGGTTCGAATTCGACTAACTACGACATAAACTGATTGAACTCGGGTTTTCGAGTATCCTATTCCGTCAGAGTGTTCAAATGTTAGGAATTTGGATCAAAATGCAAACTTAATGTCTAGCAATCAGACAATTATCAACCAAGAGCAAACACAAAAATGATGGATTAACTACAGTTGGTGAACTAAACTAGAACTAACTAATTAGTAGTGAAGTAGTAGACAATTTGACATACTTTATGACAATACAAGAAGATGATGGGGTTTTGGTTAAGTGGCTTTAGGATTGACTTTTGGTTGACTTTTGACTTTTAGTTTTTTAGTTAGTCAAAAAGTCCGAAAGGCGTGCTTGGTATGATAAATGACTTTTCAGCTGTAAAATCAACATGAGTGAGCAAAACAGGCAGTGGATTGTGAATTGTGATGACATTGAATTGATATACAAACACCAAAGATTAAAAAGAGTGTCTAGACAATAAGAAATGGTCGCATTCATGAAACCGCAAAGAATAAAAAGGGAGTAAAAGAGTTTAGAGTATCTTTAAAAGATGGTTGAAAAAGGAAAAAAGTCAGCACCTCTTTCATTAGGTGGAAAGAAAATACACTTACACCTACTGTTATTGCGGGCCGTTTGATTTATGGTATAAAATGGTGCTAATAAAAATAATTTATAGTGCAAAATTTCATTAAAAGTTTCATGTCATTTCCATAATAATGAAATTTGACATGAAACTTTGATCACAAAAAAGTTTTTTATATACAAATTTTCATTACTACCAAATACCATCCCTTCCAATGGTAATATATTGGAATGAATTTCATGAAGAAAATGAGATGATTGAAGAGCATGACCATTAAGGTAAACAAGAGATTTTTCAACCAAAATTACACTAATTTTTCATTCTCATTACCACCATATATTACCACCTACCAAACGGGCCGTTAGTATTTTGCTTAACTTTTTAATCCCACATAAAACTAGTTATTATTCATAATTGATGCTCATTTTGTACCTCTTATTTTACACTTAGTGTAAAATGGATAAAATTTAACAGAAAGAGAAATTAAATTGAAGAATGAGACAAAAACCAAATGGATGATAAATATAAGAAAATAAATTTGTAAAACCACTGTCAAAAAAAGAAAGGTGCAAATTAATGAGACAAATTAAAATGAAAAATTATGCAAATTAAAAGAGACAAAAGGAGTAATTAATAATTACACACTTATAGGATGCCTTTTTTTTTTTTTTAACTCTCATCCTTTATGAGATTAATTATTACTTTCTTTTAAAAGTTGATACTTAAATAATTCCAGCCAACTACAGGATATTGCCCCTTTTTTCAGGATGGATGGCCAATTATTAATACTATAGTAGTTTAAAGTTAAAACAGCACATTCTTCTATTAGTTAGCAATCTAATTGTAAGAAATGTATCAATTACAACATTTTTTTATTGACACATTGACTGAGATAGTCGAGACAGACATAAAACCATCCACATTGACCACAAAAGCAAAAGTCGTTTCATGAGTCAATTGTTAGAAATACTTCGTATGTGAGGAAGATCTCACAACATTAAAATAGTGGGTTGTTTACTTATAATGCTTAGTGGGTAATCTTCCAACTACCATATAGTTTTAGGAAAAAGTAAACCTCATCAAGTGTGTATGCAAGTAAAGCTTATTACCCGTGTGTTTAAGGGCCCGAGCCTAAGGGTAACCTTGGTGTGTCACATGAGTAGGCCCACAGGGTGATTATATGACAAACCCGTGCGTTTGAGGGCCCGAGCCTACGGGTGCCCTTGGTGTGTCCCACGAGTAGGCCACAAAATGATTATGTGACGAATTGTCCCAACCTATTCTCAGAAGAGAAAATGATATAAATACCAAAGCGCTCCACCGGTAAACTACCAGATCAACCATTTAGGCACATTGATTACAAAAATGGGCAAGTATTGACTCACAAGCGCAACAACCAATAGATCACAACTTCAAAACATACCCAATCCATTGAATTGACTTCAGAGGATGAAATAGTATTTGGATCAAATCTTATTGTGATACAGAAATGTCAAATACAAGAATAATATTAGTAGAAGAGGCATTAATGACCTGAAATTACAGCTTCAGCTGATATTTCCTCTGCACGTGCAGGTACAACTACAAAACCAGTCAAATCACACATTATTCAGTCTCGGAAGAAAAAAAAAACTGGGCATTTTGAAGAAAAATATTAGCTGAGAAATACTTACAACATAATGATTATTTACCGTATTTATTATTTAAGCTTATTTTATATATTAGGGCTAATGCGTAAGAAAAAATATAATCAAGTGGATATTTATTTGAATCGTCTAATCGTATACTTTCATAATATTAACCTTTTATAATTTTTAGACGTGTATAGTTCAATACATAAATAATCACAATAAGACACTAAATTACGTAAAATTTCAAATGTAGCAAGTATAGTGGAAAGAAGGAAATAGATGTTACCTGTGCGAGAGCCATGTTGTAATCATAAATTTAAGGAATGAATCATGCATTTTTTAAGATCTTCTCAGAAGTATGCATCGCCTGAGTGCTTGTATTGACATAGGCCCAGCCACAGAAAATTGAAGTCCTCACTCAACAATCAGCAGTCCTAAAGATCATTATGCATCATATAATGAGATCCAGCCGACCTTAATCTTTTGATATTAAAACTTTGACATTTTATTGATATAATGATATCTGACAAACAAAATCTGAAAGTTTCAGCTGCTCCCAAGCCTCAATACAAAGCTCAGTATAAAAAAAAAAGGTCTGTTTTTCTGTGTGCTAGAGTACAGTGTTCCCTTTTAAGCCAGTCCGAACTTGAATCAGCAGCACAAACTTCTGAACGATAAATCCATTCATCATAAACCCTCGTAAAGGATCTTCACAAGATGGACACGATAACATTACAGAAGCAACAGAATACAGTTGCTATTTGTTGGTGTAAAAATTAACAGCAGTTCAACATTGTAAAATAATGATAGTCAGAAAAGGGAGCATTAGTAGAACGTATCACCCTGTAAACTCTGCAAACCAATGAAAATCAATCAACCAGATATGGGATCAGCAGCACTAAATAAGTTTTGCAAACCCAAATTAGCTTCATGGTAAGAGAACATGCCATTATGACAACATTACATAAAGAAACATTCCATCATCCCAATGGCATTAATAGCAAAGAGGTTGTTTCGAAATGACCCTTGATAACAATTGCAACGTTACATACATGTCAATGAAATAATAGAACAAGGTAATCAACGATATCCAATTACAGAAGCTGTAGCGTACTTCTCCAGGATAATAGCAGTTTGCGACAATCAAAAAGATACATGTTGTATATAAACCTAACAGTGACACTAGGAATGCATAAAGCCAAAACCTTATAAGATCTCAGAATTATAAGCGTTTCCTTCAAAAATAAGAAGGGGAATAATCACATATAGTCTGAAGATATCACTTTATGATCTGACAAAGATGACAGATCTGAAGATTAATTTAGGTATCGAGTCGTGAATTGGATTTTACTCGTTGTGCCCTGCAATGGAAGCCTGGTGGATCATAATCGTTCACATTGTTATCATATCCCCATATGTATACCAGATGTTAGAAGGCCACTAGACAGTAAGTTAAGATATCTATAAGAACAACAAGAATTGCCACCCATTAAGAACTAACTGCTAAATTATAGGTGTATAAAGGCAAATCAAGCCAAATTTAAATACACTAGCTATTGACAAACTGCATCATCACTAGCTTGCCATCACTCTCACATTCCAACAATCTGGTAATTGAGCCAGCAGCGGCATTCAATATTCGTTACCAGTCAATCAAGTATACGTATTAAGTGAGGCAACTAAATATTGAACATCAACAGGCGCACCAGAAAAGGTACTGTAGATTAAAATTGACTTGCCTTCAAGGTGACAGCTATCAATAAAAGACCAGATATTCCTTTTTTTATCAACTAGGAACTCACCTACTTACGTAAGTGATAAACCTCGGGCTAAATAGATGAAACACACACCTCATGTAACCGGGGCGATTTGGGGGGCTAACGGGCGAGCAATTACCACATCAGATTTGTTAGAGTATATAACATATCCTGGGGCTTCAACCATAAGCTTACAACCATAAGCTTAAGCTTTTGGTTGAGGCCCCAAGATATGTTATATACTCTAACACGCCCCCTCACACGAGACCCCATTGGGCTAGAAGTGTGGATGCGCATAGGCGCTGAATATTCCACCTTAAATGAGGGGTGGTTGAGATTCGAACCCGTGACCTCTCACGTTGGCTTCTGATACTATGTCAAGGAACCAACTCAACCAAAAGCTTAAGCTTATGGTTGAAGCCCCAGGATATGTTATATACTCTAACAAGATTTATTGCAATGGTACCAAGACTAAGAACCAAGATCCGGTGTATCATGTGTGGCACTCATAATCATTGTGCATCGAGGGTAAGCCTATGCCGTTAGAAGAAGGAGGGAAAATGGGAAATCTACTCTGCGTACCCTCTTGGGATTCAAATTCATAACCTTAAGAATTAAGATCATCGGCTAGTCCCCGGTCCCCACCAACCCAGAAGAGTACTTGGTTGAAACAATCATAGATAAGAATAGTCAGACTAACAAGACAGAAGTAAAGATGCATATATCTAACCTTATTCAAATAAATTTGCAAATTGAGTCAAACACAACCCTACATCAAGCTTCCACATTTATTGAGTTTAGACTTCAAATAAATTTATATTAAAAACAAAACCCAACACTAAGTCAAAATACTTCATACAGCTCCAAATCAATGTTAGCAGTCACAAAACAAACAAGCAACAGTCAACTCACATTTGAAGAAAATTGCTACTGCAAACCTCATGGGTGTGTAATAAAATCAATTATCCTCAACAGTATAACTCAGTACAGAAAAATGTTCTCCATAAGAGCAAAATACAAGAACAAAACAAGAATCAGTAATTAAATTGAATCAGTGACAACTTTACTGTAATAATTAGTCAAATTTACAAATATTTGTACACACTAATCTCATCATTATAAGCACAACAGCTAAAACAAGGCTATTAACAAATACTCATCCATCCCATCATAAGCACAACACCTTTGAGTTTGCAACTGAAAAGGACAGGAGTATTTATCAATCAAACAATGCCACACCATATTACTAGTCATTTGTAAAAAGAAAATGATCATCAATATGAATACGAATTAGAAGTATCCAAGGAAGGATGATAATACAAATCAGAACCCGAACCCGAAAAGTTATCATCTTTAAGACTCAAACTGAAACCATCTTCAAGAATTTTGATCAAATCTTGAGCTCTTTTTTTCCCTTTATCAGATCCACAATCAACCACTTCCCCTAACCCATCAAAAATCAACCCTAAACCCACTGATCTAATCTCCTTTCCAACTTCCTCCCCACCAATTTTCACCAAATTCAACAACCCAGAAACCGCATTCTCTTTAGTCCTTGAACTCCAACCCGTTTCAGGATTCAACAAATCAACCAAAACCCTAATACCCGAAACCTTCCTAAATGCTTGAATACTCTCTGCACAATTAGCAATTTGTGCAATCACAGCTGTTGCATCTTCAATCACTCCAACTCTTCCATCTCTTACCACGATACCAAAAAGTGCATCAAGTGCTCCAAACTCAACCAATAATGGCCGGTTTAACGGATACAAAGACAACCCAAATAGAGCTTTTAACCCATCTTTGATAGACCTTGAAGGAGAATCTTTAAAACCCACAATATCAATCAAAGAATACACAATCTCCCTTTTCCCTCCAATTATCGACCGAAAATTCTCCTCAACCGATAAGCTATAAATCGTCGCAGCAGCTGATTGTACAACAGCTGGTGGTTGGTTCCGATGATCAGATAGACAATAAGCGATAGAATCCAGAAACCCACGGGTAGAAATAAGCTGTTCTTTGCAGGAAATAGAGAGGTTAAGAAGAGTAGCAGCAGCGTTTTCTTGAGCTAAACGGGAAGGAGAGTAAAGGGTTTCTGACAAAAGAGAGATAGCAGCACCTTCATCTTGTTGGATGATGATGGGTCGGATTAGTGGGTCGTTTTTTGTGAGTAATCGGAGCTCACATAAGGCGGCGATCCGGGTTTGATCGGAAACAGAACTTAGATTTCGTATTAGGGTTTGTATTGTTTGTTGCTTTACTTGGAGGTCCATTTTTTTCGGATGTTGGATAGTGGAGAAGAAAGTTGGGATTTTAGGTATTTGAGGTCGTTGAAGTAGTAGTTGGATGGGAAATGGAGAGGAGAAAAGGTTTGAAAGTGGGTTTATTGGTGTTGACGACAATGGAGTTTGCCAAAAGTTTTTGAACTTGATGATCACGTGCGATTTCGTCTGATAAAATCATTATAGATTTATTTAGTTTTTTTTTTTTTGGAAAGGATATATTTATTTAGAGTTTAGACATAAAAGTGGTGGGAAAATGAGTGAGAAAAGGATCGATATTCTAAAGGGGCAATTTGAGAATTCCAAACATGAATACTCCTATTTGTTTTAAATTATTTTAATTAACTACTGACCGTGACATATTGTGATAAAATATCAATTTGAATAAAAAATTTAAAATAAAGGATTTTTCGAAGTTGAAAATAAATAATTCGATGATTACAAGTATAAAAAAAACTAATTGTTACTCATAAATACAATTGTATAAGGACGGTGAGTGTTGGATTATGAATTTAACTCTTCAAAATATTGATATCATATAACTCTTATTCTTCTCAAGAAAAAGATAAAAAAATAATTAAACTATAGTCAATGTAGCCATTCAATAATTGGTATTAGTGATGTTAGATTCAATATTTTTTATGGTTACAACATTGACCTCGGTTCTTCTTGTTCTAAACTTGAAGAAACACATAATTTTTCTTTGTGGCTTTGGATAAAAAAGATTGTAGGTGTATTGGTTAATGTATACTTTGAAGGTTTTGAAGCGTTTAAAGTTATTTATGAAAGAGTTCACTACTTTAACCAATTTAATTGATGAATAAAATACATCTTTGTGTAATGTTCATTTGACAAAATTTAGTTAAATTTATAATTTCTTCCAACAAATTCATAGGTTGTATAGGCTTGATTGATAGCCAATCATACTCTTTTGTAAGTCTTTAGAGGGAAATATGGTGTGCATTTGTGTAATTAGAGTCTGTTAGTGCTTATGATAAATGTTTTATTAGTGTTTTTGGATGCTTTCTTTCGATTAAGATGATCTTTTTTAATAGGTTGAACTTGGGAGAACTCAAAATAAGATGGAAATGTTTGTGATTTGTGACTTGGTTCACGCAAATTGTGCCTAATCAGCAAAGCATTTGGAGTGTACAATTTAAAGTCTAAGTACACGCGTGGAATGAAGATTTGTGTCCTAAAATGAGCTAATGTGATGTACATGCTGATTTAGATTATTAAACAAAGCATGGAAGAAGTATGTTCAAGAAGAAATGGTTGAAAGTACTACGTGAAAAACTTAGCAAAAACGAGTCAATTGTATTCTACTTTGGGATGCTCGAACAAGCAGCCTGATACTCGAACAAGCAGCCCAGTTCTTTTAAAATGCATGTGTTATGTCCTTTTGTTTTGCGAAGGATGCCCTTTTTTCTTTACCTATAAATACACTCGCTCATACGCTTGCTCATTAAACTTAAGTCTTAGCATTAAGCTTTCATACTTGCGTACGTTTGTATCCCTTTGCTCCGTAAGTCATTTTCTCTTTCAAACACGTTAGTTTACTTCACTATTGTTATTCCTTCATGTTTGTGAGCTTTCACTCTTAAATACATAATTATATGCTAGTTGAAGTGAAGATAAAGCTATCTTGGTGAACCTCCTATGTTTGTTGAGTGGCTTTATTTTTCTTTGTTCATTGCTTGATTCATCTAAATTACATGTAACTTATTCTAGTTCATTAAATGCACTAAGCACTCACTTTCTCAATGCTTCCTACTTGTCTTTTTTTTTCACTTCAGCTTGGTACACATACCATGTCACTCATTATTAAAGAAAGTGTTTGATTTTATTAGGTGTAATTAGGGGAATTTAGGATAATAATTATCTAACTCCTAATAAAAAGATCACAAATATAAAAATAATATGGACTATATGAGAAGTAATTAAAGTACAACCTTAAATGCATGACCTAATTGGTAGAAAAGGAAAAAATACTTCAAAATACTATCCATCTGTCGATCTCTTCAAGTACCACAAATTTAGAAGTTTAATCGTAGATTCATCAAACTGATTCCATATATGCTAATACAAAAAGATGAACAATTCATTCTTCAGTTTTATGGGTGAGTAAATATGAAATAATAGATTAGGGTTTTGTCAATGTTCTCTATTAAATCCCTAACCCCCTAGATATAAGAGATATAAGGCTAAGAATAAGGACGGTCTATCAATAACTAAAAATCTTGGTAAAATTCACTTCTTAAGAATCGAAAACTTTATTTATTGTTCAATCATTGGCTCAATTATAAATATATATCGACAAAATTGTTATTAGGCTAGTACGAAACAAGACCCATACAACAGGTTACTTAATTACATACAAAACGTGATGTGTTTCATCCTAAAACCAATTGGTAATAGAAGAAGTAACTCATCAAGATTATGAGTAAGTCAACCTTTCTCTAAATTTGTCAATATAGAATCACATGTGAATTATTTTGCTATACTCCTCTCACATGTGTGCCTATTTTTTTTAATGGGCAGGAACATAATTTTTCTTGAACCCACAAGTTGTTTTGGTGGAAGGTCGATATTTTTTTAGTTTCCATTATTTGCTCATCGGCTATGATACCTATATGATAAAGGTAAAATTATCAAGAATAATTCAACATTTCACTGATTTCTCTATAATAATCTCACTTTTTGATTAAACATGAATAATCCCAATCATATGGGGTTCTCGTTAAGAATGCACTAGACCTGATCATGGGCGGCCCGGCCCAACTCGGCCCGAAAAAGTGAGGGTTTGGGTGCCAAAATATGGCCCGATGGGCGGGTTTGGGCAGAAAATAAGTGGCCCAAATTTTTTTTGAGACGGGTTTGGGATTGACATTTGGCCTGCGGGCCGGGTATTGATATCATTTAATATTGTTCTAGGTCCGTCCCAATTGAAATAATTGCTTGACATAATTAAATTTTATTCTCATTAATTTTCTTTGGTGCTATTTATATTATTAAAAAATTGTCTCTGTTAGATTGCTTAACGATTGGCGTAATAATTTCAAATAATTAATGTACTTAGTTTTTCTTTTCAGTTTGTTTCTTTTTTCCAGAATATTCTTTAGATTGCTTATACGAAAACAATATACTTTTTATGTAGTAATGTTAAACTACATGTTCCTATATGAAATAATTAAAACCGTTAGTACATGTACTGAAATATTGAAAAATAACATCTTAATTAATTTTAAAGAAGACAAATACAATTCCGTTTCAAAGAATTTAAAATGTTTGAGCTAATATATTAGAGTTGTATAATAAAATAAACAAAATATTATAATGTATAAATAATATATAACATAGGCCTGCAAGCCCGCATATTACGGGTTTGGGCAGGAACTTTTAGGCCCGCACTTTGGCCCGGCCCGGTGTTTGATCAGGTCTAGAATGCACCAAGGTAACCTCTTACCTATACACAAGTCATTTTACATAAAAAAATAAAAAGTCAATACAAAATTAAATTATAAAAAATTAAAAAATTTTAAACAAAATTAAAAAGAGAAATCAAGTAAGTTTGTTTTTTGATTTTAACTTTTATTTTTTAATATATTTGATTTTTCATTTTTTTGTAGTAATTAATTTGCAAAAATTGGTCAACATTCGGACAACAATTTTTTAGATAAGTGACCTTAAAATTGAGATTATTCATTGTTAATCAAAGTTAGGATTATGATACCTATATGATAAAGGTAAAATTACCGAGAATAATTCAACCTTTTACTAATTTCCCTACAATAATCCTTACTTTTGATTAAACATAAATAATCCTTACTTTTGATTAAACATAAATAATCCTTACTTTTGATTAAACATAAATAATCCTAACTATAAGGGGTGCTTGTTAAGAATGCACTAAGGTAACCACTTATTTATATAACAAGTCAATTTGCACAAAAAAAAAGTAAATTCAAAATTAAATTATAAAAAATTGAAAAATTATAAACAAAATTAAAAAGAGAAATCAAGTAAGTTTTTTTTTTTTGATTTTAACTTTTAAATTTTAATGTATTTGATTTTTGATTTTTTTATAGCAATTAACTTGCAAAAATCGGTCACAATTCGGACAACAATGTTCTAGGATAAGTGACCTTAAAATTGAGATTTTTCATTGTTAATCAAAAGTTGGGATTATTGTAGGAAAATTAATAAAAGCTTGGGTTATTATATGTAATATATTTTTCCTATGATAAATTTATCATTGGGCTTGTATACAACAAGAGAAGTAACTCATACAAGAATGTACAAGAGAAGTAACTCATAAAAGAATAGAGTTTATTACATACAAACACGATGGAATTCTATTCTAAATCTAAATGGTAATAAAAGAAGTAACTCATCAAACTTATATGCTACTTATATGTTAGTAGCATATTTTTAATTTTTGGACGTATAATTACATGTGTAATTTTTCAACATCTATCCTCTAAAAAGTAAATAGTTTCAAAAATGTTATATGACACAATTCCCTGGGAAGGTGTTCCAAACATCACTCACCACTACATCCCAAAAAAGAAAATTGAAAGAAAAAATGTTGAATATCATAATGTTAGACAGTTGGAGTATAACATCATTATTTTAAATTTTTGATTGGATTGATTACTTGATATAGTATCAGAAATTGATATGACAAGAGGTCACGGGTTAGAATCTCAACCACCCCTCATTTAAAGTGAAATATTTAGCACCAAGATTGAGAAGAGCTTGTGTCACATCCACACTTAAAAGCGTATTAGAAAATATAACAAATTTTATTTGAGTTGGCTCTTAACGCATAATTCTTATCAAAACTTTAAAATTATCCATGGAAGGATCCAACATTAGAGTTAGATTCTAGTGCCATTAATTAAAAGCTGTGCCTGTGGGCCGGCTGTGGCACATAAACTCTTCCCACTTTTATCTGCAACAAAGTGTTTTACTGAGGTGGTGAAGTTTCAGTCAAAGTGCTTTTTCCTACGATTCATATTCCATTTGCTCTAGGAAGTATATATTTACTTGATCTTATTCGGTTGCTTTCTTCACTTTTTTTAAGTTAACGATCAAAGGTTCCAAACATATTCAATAGTATATTTAGCTTTGTAAGATTCTGAAAAATTGGGATATGCTTCAATATTAACTTATGTAGTACTCTATATATTAAGTGATTAAAGATATAAAGTTAATTAAAAAATATCTTAATTTTTGAAATTGCAGAAGGTCTTTAAATAATTTGTCAATTTTTATTCCGCTTTTATTAACGACTAAAACAACAATTAAATGAAGCAACGATTGATGAATTGTGTTTTTATTTTATTTTATTTTTATTTTTATAATTTTTTGTCATAGTGGTAGTAGTAGACTAATAGTATCGTTATATCTTTTTTATTACAAGATAGATTGGAAAAAAGATCAATGAGAATGGAACTAGATCTCACATAAGCTGTATTATCTAATATTCAAAATTCTAAATAATAATAATAATAATAATAATAATAATGAAAAATTATAAGAAATTAATTAATGTATATATCATTTTTCAAAAAACTACCTTAGCACGTGGAGTCGGGTGATCCACTTAATTCACCATTTCTTCCCATTCACAACCCTCATACTCAAAAGGTTTTTTCTTTTTTTCCTTCTTTATAATTTTGGAAGATTTCAGTAGTTTTAACTAATACCCAGATCAAGATTTCGGTGATTTTCTTGTTTCTGCTTCGAAAAGTTTAAAATTTTATGTATTTTTCAATTCTGCAGGCGTTTTTTGAGGTGGGTTCTCATAAAGTTGGAATCTTTCAGCAGTTTCAGTTAAAGCCCAGATCATGAATTGGGTGATTTTTCTGTTTATGCTTCTGAAATAGACAATTTTAGGTATTTTTCTTAATGCCCTCCAGTGAGTTTTTCCATTTACTGCTTTTTGCTTGATGTTTGTATTGTGGTATGGCTTAAATTTGAAAAATATTTTGGGAATTGGTTTGGTGCTTTATTGTTGGATTGGGGTTGTGAAATTTCTGCCTTTTATTGCATCCTTAGCTTCTTTAGATCATATGTTATGCTTCTGTAATTAAGTATGAGTGTTCTTCTGAAACTTATTACTTTAGTTGATTAGTATTCGATTTTTTTTAGGAGCGATTCTCATTGGGGTGTTCTTCTGATTTCTAGGTATACTGAGGAAGGAGACGACATCCTTCCTCAAATGATCTGCGGACAGCAGCCATGAGCCCATGATACGTTCCTTCCCTCTCCATGCTTGTTTGTATGATAAAGCGATTCCATGTACCCGATGAGTCTCTTCTAGTATCTCAGATGAAATGAGAGGAAGGAGGAAGGAGGAAGGAGGAAGGAGTAATGTTTGGTCAAACTAATATGAAATGAGAGGAAGGAGGAAGAAGGGGAGAATTAATTGGATCACGTGACTCCATTGTTGGTCAAAATAATATGTTAACGGTCAACATACAAAAAACGTTAACTAATAGTCATCCGCAAACGTTTATGTTACATTTGGTAGTTTTTTGCAAAAGAATTTACATAATGTAGTTTTTTTGAAAAAAGACCTATACATTAGGTAGTTTCTTATAATTTTAATAAGAGAAAATTCTATGAAACTACCTATTCTATACCTGAATTTGCAAAAAACTACCTTATCTAATTTTTTTTGCAAAAAACTACCTTATGTAATACTTTTGTTTGCAAAAGACTACCTTCTAACGGATTTGAGAGCTTGACCGTCAAAACTAACCTTTGACTATCACGTGTGACGCACGTGACCCTTTAATAAGCAAACCTTCCTTCTTCATTTCAGACATTCCCAGCCATTTTCTCCCTCTGCTGCTTCGGTCAAAATTATTCCCCTTCTTCTTCGATAGCCGCGTTTTGAGCTTGAAACTCGAGGTAAGGCCACTAAGCTAATTGTCCGTTTCAGCTTCGGTTGAGCCACTATAAGCTGTTTTCGAACTTCATCCGGTAACCTCAATGTGAATCGGTCACGATTCTCACCGGGTTGACTCAATGAATGACCCGTCGAGTGTGACCTCGGTACACAGTGTTTCAGCTTCCTGAAACTCATTAAGGCAAATAGCGCACTCCAGTGACTCTTTACTGAATTTCAAATCCTTCACATCGGCGTATAAAAATGTCGGAAATGTTTCGATTACGGATTGATCGAGTCCACGGATTTGAGCTCTTAAAAAATTTTCATTTCTAGCAAAAGCAGCCGGATCACCAATTGAAGAATTATCGGAACATTGTTGGATGTAAATAGCAATGCATCCAGTAATGAAAAAACCTAGAACTAAAACAATAACAATTAAAGCCATTGATGGACTTACTTTATTTCCCTTTAACTCATAATCATCATCATCACTCGATTGTCGTTGCGCATCCACAATTTGCAATAAAGAAGTTGAGATTATGCAGAGAAATAATAGTAGTATACCATACTGGTTTGTTGTTGTGGATGTGCAACAATGGCGGCTCATAGTTTGGTGTAATTTCAATTTGAGAGGGAGAAAATCTTGCTTATTAAAGGGTCACGTGCGTCACACGTGATAGTCAAAGGTTAGTTTTGACGGTCAAACTCTCAAATCCGTTAGAAGGTAGTCTTTTGCAAACAAAAGTATTACATAAGGTAGTTTTTTGCAAAAAAAATTAGATAAGGTAGTTTTTTGCAAATTCAAGTATAGAATAGGTAGTTTCATAGAATTTTCTCTTTTAATAATAATAATAATAATAATAATAATAATAATAATAATAATAATAATAATTATTATTATTATTATTATTATTATTATTATTATTTATTTCATAAAGAGGAACTTTACAAGAAGTTGCTAGGAACCTGGGCAATAAGCTGGGCACCAACCCCTTTTGAAAACAAAAAGCTAGTCCGTGGAAGATGTATGGCTTAGATTTAGTACAACTTGAGTTACTCGAAGAAAATGATGAGATCCTAAATAACAAGTTGAGTGCATCTTCACCTAACTCACCAAAAGTGGAGAAAGCAAATGAGATAAATTTGTAGCCATTCTCCTCACACTTTGCCATATATTTCTACCTCTTTCTTTCTGCAGCACTGACTGAAGAAGCACCAGGAGCCCATAAGGAGACCCTTGTGCCGGCAAAAGACGATCCTCCAGTAACATCCACACATATATCTTTACCATGAAGTCAGTTAAAAAGGAGGAGATCCGCTGGCCTAAGCTCTTTCCCCGCCTCCGACAAAAACCCTAAGGGTGCCTCCTTACGTACGGCAACCCCAGCTTTGCAGCAGATATCCACGAGCATGTCTCGAACCAAATTATGTCAAAACTTCACGCCAACCTCATTAGAGCAATAATAATAATAATAATAATAATAATAATAATAATAATAATAATAATAATAAGTTAAATCATGGATGTAGGGCTGAATCTGGTGCAATTCAGATATTCTACAATTCTACAATGATATTCAGCTATTAGTTGCTGTTTTAGTGCTGGTCTACTAGTTGTGATTAGTTTTTTGTATTGCGCCCTACTTGCATAGTTTTTGCTAATTTCTTGTTACTGTTGGTCCTTCCTGTCTATGCACATGAAAAATGGCCAAGGAACCCATTTATAGATGAAAGGATTTATAAAACAGAAAATAGGGTTTAAAGACAAGATTTAGGGTTAAGAATTCAATATTTTTGTGTGTCTTATTGATGATACATGAACTTCTATATAAACTAATTACATAAATCTAATATAGGAAAAAAAAATATTATACAATCAAGAATAGAAACATAAAGAAAAAAATCTTCTAAATATTCTCCTAAATATTCACACTTTTACACTCCCCCTCAAGTTAGGTTTTCGGGTCAACAATACCTAACTTGCACAAGGTTTCTTCAAAAGCTCCTAATGTTACTGCTTTGGTAAGAATGTCAGCTAGTTGATCTTCTGATCTCATGAAAGGAAGACTTATGACCTTCTTCTCTAACTTCTTTTTTATGAAGTGTCGTTCAATTTCAACATGTTTAGTGCGATCATGCTGAACTGGATTCTTAGAAATACTGATTGCTGCTTTGTTATCACAGAATAAGGTACATGCCTTCTTTTGTGGGAAGTGTAGTTCTCTTAGGAGTTTCTTAATCCATATGATTTCTGTAATACCTTTGGCGATTCCTCTAAACTCAGCTTCAGTACTTGATAGAGCGACTACCTTTTGTTTCTTACTTTTCCATGTGATAAGGTTGCCTCCCACCAATGTGAAATACCCAGATGTTGACTTTCTATCATCGCGATCTCCTGCCCAATCTGCATATGTGAATGCTATGAGGTCTAAATGCCCATTCTTCCTATAAAATATCCCTCTGCTACTTGTACCCTTAAGGTACCTTAAGATTCTCATAACAACTCTCATATGATGTGTCTGTGGTTGATGCATGAATCTGCTCACTATACCAACTGCATATGTAATGTCGGGGCGAGTATGAGCCAAATAGATAAGTTTTCTCACCATCCTCTGATATTGCTCTTTATTCGCTAGTTTTCCTCCTTTAATTACCCGGAGTCCATGGTGTGCTACAATAGGAGTATCTACGGGTTTGCAATCAATCATGCCAGTTTCAGCCAATAAGTCAAGGATATACTTCCTTTGATTTATAAAGATACACCCTTTTGATCTTAAGACTTCAATACCAAAGAAGTACTTTAGATAACCCAAGTCCTTCATCTCAAATTCACAAGACAACTGCCTTTTGAGAATCCCAATTTCTTTTTCATCATCTCCGGTAATGATCATGTCATCAACATAAATAATTAAACATGTGATGCGACCTTTTTGTCTCTTAAGGAACAAAGTATGATTTGAGTAACTTTGCTTGTACCCAAACTTCGTCATAGCTGAATCTTCCAAACCAAGCTCTTGGAGATTGTTTTAGATCGTAGAGAGCCTTTTTCAGTTTACATCCTTGTCCTAGTTTATAGTCCCTTGAGAATCCTGGAGGAGCTTTCATGTACACTTCCTCTTTAATTTTTCCATGAAGGAACGCATTTTTAATGTCAAGTTGATGTAGGGGTCAATCTCAATTTGCAGCAATAGAGAACAAGACACTAATAGTATGAATAAGCCAGCTTAGGTCCTCAAGACTACTACTTATTGTAACAGACCCTTTTTCTTAATATTAAATATTTTGAAAAATTCAATAATCGTTTCGTTTTATTATTTTTTTTAATGCCGTTTCGAAATTTTATTCCAATCGTTTTTAAGTTCTCGATTTTCTTTTATATATAATTTATTTCTCTTAAAATAAATTACCTAAATAATAAGTCTAGCTAAATTACCTACATTAGAAAAGAACGATCCGTTACACTTGGTATCAGAGCCAACGTTATTCGAACGGTCGGATCTTCTTATTCGATACTAGGAAACACCGTGATAAATTACGTTTTGAAAAAACAAATTTAGTATTTTAAATGAAATTTGTTTTATGTGTTTTATGTGATAAAAAAAATGTGACTGCGATTTAAAATATAGCTTACGCAACACTTCCCTACTTAATTAAAGGATGCCAAGAGGTGGTAGTAAAGGGTGTATCGTAAGAGGTGAACCTCTAGAGACGAGGAACAATTTTTCTGAAGATACGACGAAAGATGCAAGAGTTCAGGCTCTGGAAAATCAGTTAAGAATAATGGAAAGGAATAATGAGAAGTTGTTGAACTTAATGGAGAGGCAGATAAGTCGTTCCCATGAAGATGATGAAGGGAACATAGTCAGTAAAACAATTGGCTGATGCTTATGTTCGAGAAATTGTAAGATTACATGGAGTACCGAGAACAATTGTGTCTGACAGAGACCCAAAATTTTTGTCTCGATTTTGGGAAAAGTTGCAAGAAGCATTCGAATTGAAGCTATGTTTAAGTACTGCATTTCATCCGGCTACTGATGGCCAAACCGAAAGAACCATCCAGACATTAGAGGATCTTTTGAGATGTTGTATTCTGGAATTTGGTGGTGCATGGGAGCAGAAATTTCCTTTGATAGAGTTTTCGTACAACAACAGCTATCAAACTAGCATCAAGATGGCACCAAACGAAGCCTTATATGGAAGAAAATGTCGAGTGCCGTTATGTTGGGATCAGATGGACCGAAATGTGCCTGAAGGACCAGATCTTATCCAAGACTCTATCGATAGCTTGAGGGTAGTACAAGAGAACATGAAGGCAGCACAAAGTAGATAGAAGAGTTATGCAGACAACCATCGCAGAGCTTTGCAATTTGCTGAAGGTGACAAAGTATTTCTAAAGATTTCACCAACAAAAGGGGTCCAACGCTTTGGGATAAAAGGGAAATTAAGCCCTAAATTTATCGGACCTTTTGAAATTTTGAAAAGAGTAGGGGAAGTGGCATACGAACTAGCTTTACCCCCGGGTTTAGCTAGAGTTCATAATGTATACCATGTTTCTCAGTTGAGAAAGTATATCCACGACCCATCACATGTGTTAGTTCACGAACCCCTCCAAATTGATGAAAATCTAGCTTATGAAGAAAGACCAATTAGAATTTTGGATCGTCAAGTGAAAGAATTAAGGAATAAAAGAATACCTCAAGTTAAAGTGCTATGGTCGAACTATCATGTCGAAGAAGCAACATGGGAAAGCGAAACTGATATGAGGGAACGCTATCCCCAGTTGTTCTTTTAGGTTCAAGTTTCGGGACGAAACTATGTTAAGGGGGGAAGAGTTGTAACAGACCCTTTTTCTTAATATTAAATATTTTGACAAATTCAATAATCGTTTCGTTTTATTATTTTCTTTTTAATGCCGTTTCAAAATTTTATTCCAATCGTTTTTAAGTTCTCGATTTTCTTTTATATATAATTTATTTCTCTTAAAATAAATTACCTAAATAATAAGTCTAGCTAAATTACCTACATTAGAAAAGAACGATCCGTTACACTTATCTCCCCCTGAGGACCAGGCTGTGTATAGTAGTAAGTCTGTTCGAAGAAATCACAATCCATGGTGGTATACATCCGATTATGAACTAGGTCAAAACATCGATAGCCTTTTTGATTTACCTCATAGCCTACAAAAATACATCGTATAGCCCAAGCCTCAAGTTTAGTTCTGGATTGTTTGGGAAGATGAACAAAGACAACACACCCAAATATACGGGGAGAAAGAGAATGAAAGGATGGTAGGGGGACAAACGAGCCTAGGGTTTCAAGAGGAGTCTTATAGTTTAGGGGTTTAGAGGGAAGACGATTAGTGAGATAAGCAGCTGTAGCAATAGCCTCAGGCCATAAGTAGGAAGGGGAGCGAGATTCAATCAGGAGGGATCGAGTTATTTCATGAAGAGTACGATTCTTACGCTCAGCAACCACATTCTTTTGTGGTGTATCAAGACAAGAGGTTTGATGAATCATCCCATGGTCAGATAAAAAAGTTCTCATAGCAAAATTAATAAATTCCCCTCCATTATCTAATTGAAGAATTTGTGGTGTAGCATGATAACGAGTTTTAAGCATATTGTAGAAAGTGACAAACACAGAAAAAGCTTTAGATTTGTGTTTTAGAAAATAAATTCAAATCATACGAGTACAATTGTCCACAAATAAAACATAATATGAATAGTTATGAGTACCAAAATTAGGAGTAGGCCCCCATACATCAGAATGTATCAAAACAAAAGGTCTAGTAGCATGAGATAAACTAGGTAAATAAGAGTGTTTATGGCTTTTTGCCAAGACACATGACTTACAATCCAAAGACATAATATGCTTAAAAGAAGGAAAAAGATGTTTTAAATAGGCTAAAGAGGGGTGACCCAGACGACAATGCTATAGCCAAATGTGATGATCGGGTGACCCGCGAGAAAGAAAAGCTTGACCTTTTTGAGTTGTCTCATCCACATAATATAGGCCTCTTCGTTCAATACCACGTCCGATGATTGTCCCGCTCAAAGCATCCTGCACAATACAACCAGAAGACGTCATAAGAATAGTACAATTAAGCTCCTTAGTCAGCTGACTAACTGACAATAATTTATGAGACAAAGTAGGAATTAATAAACAATTTTTTAGGTGAATAGACGGAGAAATATCAACCAAGCCAGCACTAAGAACCCGAACACGCTCTCCATTAGCTGTTTGTATATGAGACGGGGATGTGGGTTTATGATTTAAAAAATAATTGGGGTCAAAAGACATAGTATCAGTAGCACCGCAATCAAAAATCCACAGTGTGTAACTTGATTGAATTTTTGAGTGGGAAGAGATAAGTGACTTGGAAATATTTGACCCAAAATGATGGGGCCATGTCTTTTGGGCCGGCAGATGGTGAAGGAGTAGGTTTAATGTTAGGGTTTTTTGTGAAAGTCCCTTTATAAAGGTTCAAAAAAGGAAAGTTTGATTTTATCCCTTCCCCTTCCCCTTCTCTCATACCTTGCCTTTCTCTCTCTTCTGTGTTTTCTTCTCTCATTCCCGGCCTTTCTCTCTCTTCTTTTTTTTTCCGACTGTGTTATGCTCTCCTTTGTACCATTTGTCTCACCTCCACTGTGGTCTTCGTTGCCGGTGGGTTCGGTAGCCATGAGGAGGGCTTTGCCACCGGTCTGGCTTGCTAATACCTTGGAGGCTGCCTTCCTCTTTTGGAGATCGTCCCACCAGTCCGGATAGCCTATGAGTTTGAAACACCCATCTTTGGTATGTCTAGATCCACCACAGTGACTACATCTCAGGTTTGTTTTATCCTCTTGCCGGATGATGATTTGTCTGATCGGTGTGCAACAAGACCACTACCAGTTTTTGAGGGGTTTTGCCCCAATGATGAAACGTGGCTCATAATAACACGTCTAGCTATTTCCTGACAAATTTTGGCATACGCCATGTATAATGTCGGCAGAGGTGTTTGATTTAACAAATCTCGTCTTTATTTGTCAAACGTGTCATTAATACCGGCCAAAATTTAATACAAACGTTGTGTTTGAATAAAAGTGTTGAAGATAGTAATATCTTCATCATACTTCGTGGGATTTGGCCTCCTTCGATCAATTTCTTTCCAAAGGGTATTGAGTTTTCTGAAATAGACCTCAATAGAGTCATTATTTTGCTGCAATGATGAAGCCTTCAAACTCAGATCAAAGATCTGAAGTTCATCTTGTTTGCTACCAAGAAGTGTTTCAATGCCCCTCCACAATTCCCAGGTTGTACTATAGTCCAAGAATTGATTGACTAAATTTGGTTCGATGTTAGTGATAATCCATGAAAGAACCACCACATCTCTTCGTTTCCATTATTCATATTTTGGATCAGTGGATATGTGCATAAATTTACATCATTTTGTGTAATTATGGTAGTTTAATTTTTCGGCTATCTTTAATTCTGGTGCCAAAGTTTCGATTGTTTGGTTTTGTTTGTTCATTTTTTGGAACAATTGGAATTTGTGCCATAGTTATGATTTGGTTGTCTGTGTTTTGGTTTGGGTTGTATTCTGCCATGACAGGTATGATAAATGGTAGATGATGAAGGCTGAGAAAGATCCCTAACCTTACCGCTCTGATACCATGAAAGGATTTATAAAACAGAAAATAGGGTTTAAAGATAAGATTTAGGGTTAAGAATTCAATTTTTTTTGTGTGTCTTATTGGTGATACATGAACTCTTATATAAATTAATTACAGAAATCTAATATAGGAAACAAAAAATATTATACAATCAAGAATAGAAACAGGAAAAAATCTTCTAAATATTCTCCTAAATATTCACATTTCTACAATAGAAGGTGAACTTTAATTCCATACTGACGCAAATATAGTTAGTTAAGGCTACAATTTTGATATGTACCGTTTCGTTTTCTAGTAAATAATAAAATTTTTATTTACCGAAAATATAATAATAATAATAATAATAATAATAATAATAATAATAATAATAATAATAATAATAATAATAATAATAATAATAATAATAATTACCTAGTAAGTAATATATGAGAGGAAACTAATTATTTATGTGATTTTCAATTAATGAAAATTTTCTTTTTTTTATAAAAAAAAAATCACCTAATTTTTTATGATTTGCAATCCATGTCCTTATATTAAAGGATCTAAAATATTCCATAACATGAATAAAGAAATGTAAAAAGTGTTTAAATAAGAGAGAAAGACAAAGAGGATCTCACCAAAATTAAATTAATTTTAAACAAAAAAAGATAGAGATAAGGAATATATACCTATACCTATATATAAAAATACATGTTTGAGGAATTTTTCAGTATATATTGAATAATTAAGAGTCATAAAAATACAAGTGGTAGAAGAATACATTCTAAATTATAGTATTTTATTTTTCTCCATTAAAAAGAATTTATTCTATTTACTTCTTTCACCCTATATAAATATACTAAGAATTCTCTACAATACAACCCATCAATTTCAACCAAAATTTCTTACAAAAAAATATAAATAAAAATATAAACCATTTCAATTAGTCAATACCATCAATGAAATTATTCAAGCAAAACCATTCCTTTCAGAAGTATGAGCACCAAGAGAGTATGAGCAAATCAAACTATGCTAACTATGCATGGACCAATAAGCCCAATTATCCAAGCTATGATGGTCAAGGTCCAGATTATTTATTGGGCTATCCTAAAAGTTGTAGCAATTCTGGGGCCCACAAGTCCATCAACTACTATGCCCATGCCCAACAGGCTGTCCCAAGCCCATCAATACATGTGAAACAAGGCCATCACTTGGTTGAGAAAATGAAGAGGCAAGAGAGTCATGAGGGCCAAGAATGGGCTAGCAACTCTCTTGATTGCTCCAATTCAAGTCTAGTAGACCATTCTAAGGTCATGGGCCAAGAATTGGAGCATGGTTGGGCTAATAAGTCCATTTCTAAATCTAGCCCAAGCCCTACACAAGCTCACCACTTTAGCCAATCCAAGTTCAAACAAGAAGAAGAGGCTTACAATTTTGGTGAAGGGGGTGTTGAAAGTGGCTATGCTACTAAGCTCGACACGTCTTCTAGCCAAAATTACCACAACAAAGTCGATACTAAACAATCAAGCCTTATACAACACAAAGAAGGGCATATGATGGGGAAAATGGATCATAATTGGGAAAAATCTAGCCCGACCCATGCTCAACACTCAAGCCTTGGGATGCACGATGGGAGTATGACAGGTAAAACAAACATTATGTTAGCTAACTCTGCTAAAACAAAATTTGGCTCAGCTAAAACTCATCAATTAGGCCTCTCAGTGCACACGAATGGGCATATCATTGAGAATGGTGAGCATGAATTGTCATATTCACCTAAAAAATTCTCCAATTCAAGCCAAGCCTATCATGGAGACATGGGGATGCATGTATATGAAGAGGAGGATATGACGGGGAATATGGATCATGGTATGGCTTATTCACAAACCAAATTCCCTAGCTCAGCCCAAACCCATTACTCAAATTCCAGCTCGACCCAAGCTCAACAGGCCAATATGACAATGCAAAAAGAGGGTCATTTGTTAGGGAAAGAGGATCATAGTTGGGGCTACTCACCAACTAAGCTATCTAGCCCAACCCATTACTCAAGCTCTAGCTCAACCCAAGCTCAACATGCCAACATGGCAATGCAGAATGAGGGTTATAGGTTAGGGAAAGAGGATCATAGTTGGGGCTACTCACCAACTAAGCTTTCTAGCCCAACCCAAATTCATCACTCGAGCCACACTATGAAAAAAGAGGGGTACAACCACAAGTTAGGGAATGTGAATCAGGGTATTCATCACTCGGGACACACTATGCAAAAAGAGGGGCACATGATAGGAAATCTGAATCAGGGTATTCATCACTCGGGCCCCACTATGCAAAAAGAGGGACACATAATAGGGAATGTTAATCAGGGTATTCATCACTCGGGCTACACAATGAAAAAAGAGGGACTCATGAAAGGGAATATGAATCAGGGTATTCATCACTTGGGTTACAATATGCAAAATGAGGGGCACGTGATAAACAATATGAATCAGGGTACTTATCACTCGGGCCACATGTTAGGGAATATGAATCATGGTTGGGCGAATTCCAATTCTCCCACCAAATACTCTAGCCCAAATAATTTCACTAGCTCGAACAATTCCACGCATGGAGCACTTGAACAACATGAATGGCAAAGAAAGTCCAATAATGGAATGGGGTTAAACCACGTGAGCAATCATTCATCCCATGCATCATATAATGACTATGATGAGCATTGTGATGAGGATGTTGATGATATTATGGATGAAATTCTGACCAAGTACCCAGCCCATAATGTTAGTGGTGCACAAGGAAGTAATTGGGCCATGAAACCCAAGTCAATGGGAAGCCAAAACATGGGTGGGGCCTATAGTACTAAACAACAAAAACAAATGTTTGGTAGCCAAGCCATGGCTAGCTCAAGTTCAAGCTCAAGCTCAAGTTCAAACTTCCAAACAAGCAAACACATGAGTGCAGGATTCACATCTAATGTTATGAAGAAACAGTATTCAGCAAGTTCTAGCTCAAACAAGTTTGAGGCAAAGAGCATGATAAACAATGGAGGATTATATGACTATTGATCCAACATATATATTCAATAGGTAACAATTATTAAATTATATTTGATCTTTTAATTCTATAAGTTATTATTAGTTAATAAATTTTACTTGACAAATTCACTTTAGTTAATATAATTGCATAAATTTATTCTAGTAAAAATAATCTAACTGTTAGGCTGAATCCATTCTATTAAGAGCCTATGGCTTGATATGCATGTTCAAAAGAGTTAAGTCTAGGAGTCAAACTGTTAATAGATTGACCAATAAAGCAAAACAACATGCTAGGCTAGATAGAAATAATTACAATATCCATCTTATTTATTTATACCGGCCAGGTTAGAAAATCTCAACAGACAATGATATAATTACTGAAAACTATTTATCTACATGTTTTTGGCTGTTTATGATATTCAAAATAAGTCTTAGAATGTGTTTTTGTCTGCAGGTGACAATTATGGAGTTACAAATTAAGACATCAACTTCATTTAACAACATTATGAAAGTTTATTTAAATGTTATAGTAAGAATTAATAAAGTGTTGGGCAATTCTTCATCTTGCTTTTTTAATTTTATATATGTTTATCTGATTTTGTAATAAATTTAAAAATTAGCTATGACCAATATTTACTTTATCTTGTATTAAAAAATCGTAAAATAATTGAACTTAATTTGTCGTGTAGGAGTATTCTTATCTTTTTGTATGCTTTATTTTCATTAACTTAAGTTTTTTTCTTTTCTCGTTCCAAGTTGGATTAAGTATTTCACTATTACCTAATGTAAATGTGCCGACCAGGTAATAACTACCAAAATCTTTTAGTCGGTACGACCGACTAAGTAACCACCATGTTTTTTGCCAATTGAGATTGAAGCCATTAATAATTTTGATCGGTAGAGGATCGATTTCTTGAGTAACTCGACCAAAAACCGACTAAAATTTGAATAGGGACCTAACTTCTTTGGTAGTGTGTGTAAGTTAACTAGACTCGAAGAGAATTAAGAGAACTGACATACACTTTGATTTCGCAATTGGTTGTTTACAAATGGATGTACAATGTGTAACCTTCATTGTATCACACTTCATAGTGTCCTATTTGTAACTCTTTACGTTAAAAGATAGATAAAACACCGACAAAATAGCTTGATGCAATGTTTGAGAATGATGATTTTACTTGAGAATATATATTTGACTTAAATTTAGTATTTGACAAATAAAAAGATTTTAAATTTTGATATGAGTCAAATCACCATTGTTATAAAAGTGGTTAAAAATGAAAATTTGAGACTGACTTATCAAACCTTGTTATTCTTAAATTCTTCATTTATTATTTTATAATTAAAATCTATAATTTGAAATGAAATGCTTGTTTCAAAATGCAACTTAAAAGATTATACCTTTCATCTATTTTGTATTAGCATATGTGGGATTAATTCAATATACTTTTATTAATTAGAGGATCTATATATGATTATAAATTTTAATTGTTATACAAAACTATAGTAGAAATATTTTTTTCCTTCCAGACTTCTCAAATCACATATACTAAAAGTTTATATACGTCAAATAGTTCATATTGTAATTATGGTTATGGTCTTAACTTATATTAAGTTATAACTAAATTACTATTTAAAGTGACATTAGTCAAGCAAAAATTGACAAACTTTTGAAAATTCTATACAGTTTCATTATTATCTAACAGTTTTATATTTTTAAACACTTAATATATATATATATATATATATATATAATAACGCCCAATTTTTTAAAATTCTATGCAGTTAAAAATGTTAAACATACGAACCTGATGACCATGAATTAAGCAAGAGCATGAAATGAACGACAAAGAACAGCGTTACAGAGGAAGCAGAATACCCGTGAGAAGATTACAACTCACAAGTAAAAAACAATAACTGCAGTGCACAATAAAACAACTCCATTATTTTATTTTGTTCAGTTCTTCAGCTGCTCCCAATTTTCTACCTGACTTAACACCATACAATACAACAAAAATATAGTCCTTTCAAGTCACGGATATCCTCACTATAAAAAAAGAAACACACACAAATTAAAATAAAATAAGTTCATTCCCATTCCCATAACATAATTTAACACACTAATTAATATTATATTAATTAATTAATTTAACATTACTAAAACAAAATAGTAATAATATATCTAAGTACAATTTTCCCTAGAGATGCCAATCCTGTTATTGGGCACATCAAAAACTACTCTGTGGTTCTGCTGCTGCATATTGGCAATGATATTAAGGCCGGCGTTTACGTTTTCCGGGGAGGCGGCCATGGCGAGGCAGGCGATACTGGTGGAAGTGCTACGCAGCATGAAGTTGTCTTGTGCCAAGGACAAGTTCATGCCTTGGAACATGAATGTTATACTTGGTATGGTTATTGGTACGTTGTAGCATGTGTCGAATCCTCCTAGGGATGTCACGTTTGCTTTTCCCATTCGACGTCTGAACTCGTCTCGCACCGCCGTGTAGGCTGGTACCACTAGCCGTGTGTACACCGTGCCTGAATTTTTAAGCGAATAGAATTTTAGCAGATCAATAAATAGAAGAATAATTATATAAACCTAGTTGATAAAAAAATTATATATGCCTAGTTGATCAAAATTGTTAAATTGTGATCATCAAACTTTAATTGATTTTGTTAATATTTAATCCGCTCTTATATTACATAATTATAAATTAATAGGATATTTTGGTATTACTTATTGAAAAATTTAGCTTATTTTGATACAAATAGAGAATTGTACGGTCAAACCAGCCAATGCTGCTAATATTTAAAAACTAGATGGTTGAAACAAGCTATTGCTATAAATAAGCTGTTTTTAAATACGCTGCACAGCTATTCTAACTAATTATTAAAATCAACTGGTTAAATAAGTTATTGTAATAGAAAGCACGCTTAGATCGAGAGGCTGGACCTCTCGGACAGTCGGACCTCATGTGGCTTCACTATTGCTTCTATGTTTGAAGTGTTGGTTCAGACAAGAAAAGAAAAAGAAAAAGAAAAAGTAAAATGAGGGCATGCATGGTAGTGAGTTGTGGTTGACAAAAACATCTTTTGATGGGGTGAAAAGAAAGGTAATGGTCCTTTTCTATTCGGCCTGAACTAATTTTGGCCCGATATGATTTTTTTTGGGATCACTATGCATCAGAGTGGTTCAAAAGTTATTCGATCCGAAAATTCGAGCCGAAACCGAAAGCAAATCGATCCAAAAATGTGTTCCTTTTTTACGTTTATCGAACCGACATTACTCGATTCGAAGTTATACCCGAACCGGTTGACAACCGAAAATGGGGAAACTAAACCCGAGCTGTAACCGACACATAACGGGTAACCGAGATTACCCGAACCTAATAATGACCGATCGAGTCATATCCGATCCGAATGATGCTCGGAACCGAACTCGATCCGGCTAAAACGAACTTAACCCGAACGAAATTTAGATCGAAGTGCTGTAAACTTGAACCAATTTTAACATAGAAGTATGATCTCATATTCAATCATCTTATTAGTTATTCTAATAAAGTGATAAATATTTTAATAAAATAAATTTTATAAATACATGATTTCATATATTTAGAGTTAATAATCAATGGTCAATATTTATTTAACTGCTTTTAATCAAATTAGATAAAAATTAATAGAACTTTATAATTTTAATTTCCGGTCAAACAAATAAGGGTAACAATGTAATATGATCACTAATTGATTTAACTATTTTGTTTTAAGCGAAGGGAACTTTATCATCAATTAAAAATGACTAACAACTTAATCTGATACCGATTCGATCGACAGTAATTAGTAATTCGTAGCCGAATTCTACTTGAAAAATACCCAAATCCGATTTGTACTCGGTAAAACCGAACCAATTATTAACCGATGACAACCCGAGTCCGATTGAAACTCAGCACGAATTTCAACCGACACCAAACTGATGCTTACCCGATAGCTCGAATAAACCGATCATTAACCAAACCGTGACTAACCGATCCGACCCGAGTGTGACCCGTCGTAATACGCATCCAAAATATAACCGATTCGAAATATAATTGAACCGAATGACACCCATCCGAAACCGACCCGATCACTCGAATGAACACCTCTAGTACGCACTATTATCTACTAATACAAATGTGAATATAAAGAGGTGTTTATTCATATCATCGGATCAGTTTTTAGTCGGTTTAAAATTAAGATTTGTGTCTATTTTAGTTTTTACATAATCATAAATATATTTTTAAAGTTAAGGTTAATTTAATTCAATTAAAAATCGAGTAAATATCAAATTATCAATTCTGTTTGTATAAAAAAGTCCGTAGTAGACTAGTAGTGATGCCCATAATCTTATAATCTTCACTTCACGGGTCTTTTCTGTTCATTACTTTATAGATAGTGTGGCAACAGTGGCACTGTAGCACCTCATCTACTAAAAACTTGTTAAATGATAGTTGATCCTTATCTAATCTTAGCAAACTCAAAAGGAATCTGATCCGAAACACCAGATTTGAAATCGATCCTATGACTTAAAAGAACATTTCCATTTATAATGCAATGGAATGCATAAAAAAGCATTATGAAACAACTACTCCATCTGTTCCTTTTTATTGTCTACTTATTTTTTCCACGCATTTTCAAAGAAAATTTTAAGGCTCGATATTTCTTAGTTAGCATCATAAAAAATTATATATTAAAATTCTTTGAATCAAGATGAATCTAATAAGATTCCCACATGAACATATTTTTTCTTTACTATATACTTTAAAAATTAAATTTAAATTTATCTCTCCTTAAGTGAAAAAACTTAAAACGGACAAACAAAAAAACGAATGGATTAATTAAAAATGAGAAAGTATATAAAACTTGATTATTGATTGATTAAATTAGAAAGAGTAAAAGGTAGTAACTACTAACCAGAATCAATAACAGTGCCTGCACCAGTATTAGGATTGAAAGCCAGAGCCTGAGGAGGAATGTCAACAGTTTTACGCCCAACCTTAATACCAATCAAATTCACATAATAAAGAGAGGGTCTTTTTGGATTCTTAAGTAATGGTGTGTAATGTATCCTTTTTGGTTGGGCAACTGGGCCAAGTCTTAAGGACCCTGAAAAGTTAGAAGATCTAAAACTGGGTAGACAATAAGAGAAAGTGGACTTGTATAGGCTTTGGGTTTGAGCAAGAAGAGATAATGGACCTCGACCAAGACCCAGTAACCCTTGCGGTGGTACGGATGCTCCGGTTGTTTTTTGGATGCATCCGAACACGTAGCCGGGGATTGGGTCTTGGGCTAAGGCTATTGTGTCTTGGGATAGCCCGGCTGCTAAGGTTGAGCCTCCATAGGTTTGGTTGAAGCTGCATAGGTTTTGGACACATGCCGAGTTTATTACCTGAAAAATGGATCAAAAACCGTAACACATTTATAAGAATAGACTATAGAAAAATACAAATTTTCGTGTGAGACGGTTTTATTTTGAGACACTCTTTATATATAGGCTGAATAGACTAACTAAGACAACTAATAACATATTGACTTTTGGAAGCCTTGTTTTTTTTTTTTTTGTTTACATAGATACGTTAGGGTTGGATTGATTGAGAATCAAATCACGTCAATTCCCAATTGAGGAATATAATATTTGTTGGTTGTTGCAATGAAGAGAAGACTTAATTTTCGAATTATAGAAGTCACTTAAATTTTGTTGGCTATTGATATGCACAATTAATAGTCTTTTTGGTCGTTGTTACTAACCATTTGTTTTATAAATTTTCATAAAATACATCATGTTATTCTATAATAATGAAATTATTGTTATAAAAAAGTTTTTTTTTCACAATTTTTTATTATTTAATATTTTAAGAGATTTCCCTACTGAAATTACACTAAATTTTCATTACCGATACCAACATTTAATACTGATTAATATATATACCGTCAATACTTTTATGAGATAAGAAAGCTTGTCAACAACTCCTACCATCCAAATCAACACCATTTGGAAACTTTGAGTACTCTTATTTTGTACAACCAATTTTACAAATTTATGATGAAAATGACTTATACTTCATATATTACTCCTATTACTTAAAATTGAAGTTTTTAAGGTCCCATTAATAAGAATGTAAAATGAAGTATTGCAAAACAAACAGAATAATAACCAAACTAATTAAAATTCATAAAACAGATTGAATAAAAGGAAAATGAAGATAAAAACCTGTTGACACTGTGGGGCACCACAAGCAACACTTTTAAAAGAAGTAGATTTATCAGAATTAAAATGGGAAGATCCACAACCTTGGCAGCCATTACAGGGCAACCAAGCAGCATCATTACTTGTATCTAAAGCCATTAAAAATGTCTGAGCAGGGGTTCCAACTTTCACCCTTACAATGTATGTTGGGCTTTGGATCAGCTGCCGAGCCCAAGCAACCGGCGCTACCGACTTCCTAGCCACCAGGCTGGTCAGGTATTGCGACCGGGCTTGGTCCTCGATCAACATTTGGATCACACTTTCTTCCCAAGACATTTTCTTGGGCTTGAAGGGTGAGCATGGGCTTGATACATGGAATACTTTTAGGGTTGATCCTTTGTCTGTTGGGAGGTTGCAGTAGTGGGTGGGTTGGGTTTGCCCTTGTTGTTTAGATAAGGTGTGGAGAGGGAGGAGTAGGAAGAAGAAGAAGAGGGGAATGTGAAGAGATTTCATGGCTATCTAGCTTTGTGTTAAGCTAGCTATACTACCTTACTAATGAAGTGAAGTGCCAAAAAAGGGTTGTTACTTGTGTGTATATATAGTGGTAAGTCATGTGAGCAAGGGCAAAACAAACTAATGGGGATGGAGTAGGCTCCACTCCCTTGTCGAAAATACAATCTTGTGTTTTTATCTTATTTTCTCCGTACGGAAATACTTGCTACCGATGGTAACATATTCAGTGAAGAAATGTTACTATCAGTAGTAAGTATAATGGAACAGCGGAAGTATGTCCCTTACTAATATATACTCCCCTAATTTTTTTAGTTGTCTCCTTTTTTATTAGCAGTTCACCTCTATTGTTTCATTTTCATTTTAAGACATACATTTTTAGGTGGTCTTTTTCTTAATATTAAAAATACCTGATATTGTACATGGCTCTACTATTTTAGGTGGTCTCCTTATTTTTTTAATATTAAAAATAATTTATATTGCACATGAGTCTACTATTTTAGGTAGTCTTCTCATTTTTTTTAAATATTTGTATGCAAGACAACTAAAATAAGATTAAACAAAATATAATATGTAGTTAAAAAAAGTAAAAATATAAGAAAAATTACTATAGTTTAATGATCCAACATTGAAGTATGATAGATGAGTGAGTGTGTGTGTGAGTGAGTGAGGAGACTGAGTGAAGTGGGTTGTGGAGTGTGTGATAATACACTGCCTTCCACATTCTGTGCTCTCTCAGCTACTTTTGGCCATATTGGTAGAGTTGTAATCCCACTATGTGTTATACTCTGTCATATTCTACCTACTATTTTCATTTAATTTTTTATCAATATTTATTTATCATTTTTAATTTATATTTTACTCTTAGTTTATAAGTTAAAATATAATTAGATGAGATCTTGTTTGATTTGTATCAATGTAAGGATTATTAATATCAATTTTTCATAATTTTTAATTATGTATAATTCGAGATATTAAGGATTAAAATGCTGAATCGACAAGTATAAAAAATGATAAATGCTACTAATAGGTTGAATATGAGAGAGTTTGAAAATTGCTACATTTTCTTTTAAGTATATTCCATCCAAATTGTTATATTTTTATTTTTTTTTATATTTTTATTTTTTTTATGACTTATACTATTTTTTTAATTTTCTTTTTACCATATTTCTTGAGAAACACTAATTACTCTATGAACTTACAATAGCCTACCTTTTTAGTTACATTGAAAAATGAGTAGATAAAGAAATGGCACACATTCTGAATTTATTTCATTTTTTTTGAATATGACTTTATTACTTTTATTTTTTATATTTTTTCTTATTTTAAATATAATATAAATTTGTCCCATTTTTAACTCACTATACTTAACTTTTAGTCTTTGTGGCTAAAGCAAATAAAAATAAATAGCAGAAGATTAGTATTTATGCAAGAGCACATTATCAAAAGTAGGTAATAATGTACCACTCACATTGAATACAAAACTTCAGGTTGACTTTCCACCATTCAAGTCTCCACTAGGGGTAGTCAATGGATCGGACCAAAAACGAGTTCTACTGTAATTAAAAAGAAGTGGACTGTAAAAAGACTTAATAAGGGTTGAAAACGGATCTTTGTAAATAACATAATTAATACTCCCTCCTATTCACCCTAAGTGTCTCATTTCTTTATTGGGTCAAGTCACCCTAAATGTCTCATTTCTATTTTGTGTATGTTAACTTTACCAATTTATTCCTACTAAACTTAACTTTTTACATCTTTACACTTACTAACCTCACTTTACAACTATAAAAATTTAAAAACTCCAGTTTTCTCTTACACATGTAGTCCCATTTGACCACCTAAAAAATGGTAAAAAGTCAAATGGGACACTTAAGGAGAATAGAAAGGAGTATATAATTTAAATATCATAAATGACAATGTCAATTGCATTGTTAATATCTTTCAATTTAATAATTATAAATGATAATTTAATTGTTATGAATTGATAAAATAGGCAAGGTTGAGTCGGTCCGGCCCATTTAAAGCCCATATTAAGTTTAACCGGCCTTATCCAATCCGGCTTATGTTTACTTAAGCCTGGCCCGATCCTTATTCGGCCCATTAAACACCCCTAGTCTCCATCATGATCTGAATCACAATACCCAATGAGTCCGATTTCATCTCTTCTAAACTTAAGGCATATATTCGATGTACTCTTACTTTTAAAGTATATCAACAACTATTTCACTGTATCCCAATCGTGTTTCTTCATATATTTCATGTGTCTATTGATCATGCTCAGTTGCTCACTGCTCGAGCAATGTCGAGTCTACAACGCACCATAGCATACATCACATACCAACAATATTCACATGTGGAATACCCCTCATAGCATGCTCTTCAAGCAGGCTTTGTGAACAATCATCTCTTGAGAGCAAAAAGCAAAATCCAAGGGGAGTAAAAACAAGATGTGCATTATCCATATGAGAACCTATTGCTTCTATCCCTAATTACCTCCATATTAAGAATCTTCTTTGTATCTCCTTATTCTTTCATGTCAAATTCTTAGACAATTCTTCAAAGCCTCAACTTCAAGTAAAGAACTACTAGCAGCAAGCATAACATCTACATATACACACGATAAATTAAGGACCTCACACTAGTTCTCTTCATATAGACAACAATCATAAGAACTATGTGCAAAACCATGTAACAACATGAAGAAATCAAACCTTTTATACCACTGTCTTGAAGATTGCTTCAAGTCGTATAACGATCTTTCCAAGCCACACACATAGTCTTCATTACCCACTACCTCAAACCCTTCAAATTAAATTGTTTCAAGTAGATCTTCGCATTTTACTCAATGAGAAGAAATGTTGTTCCTACATCTAATTAATGTAACTCCATATCCTCCATCACCACCGAAGCAAATATGGCCACAATTAAAGTCTGCTTCACCATCAGAGAAAACACCTCATAGAAGTCAATACCTTCAACTTGAGAATAACCATTTGCAGCTACTCTAGGATTAGACAATATGGTGAACATCATCTTTGTTTCCTTTTGAAGACCCATTTGCAACCCATAGGCCCGCTTACTCTTAAGTGCCTTCACAATAGACCAAGTATGATTCCTATCAAAAGATTTCATTTCTAGCTTCATGGCTCCAAGTTATTTACTTGCATATATCAAAGTTATAACTACCTTTATGCGCGGGGATCATCACAACAATTTCCAAACGTACCATAACAAATTTTATGAAAATCGAAATTAAAATTCATTCTCATTCTCTTCATTTAATACCAATAATCAAACTTTCCATTATAACATGAATGGAATGGATGGATGCTGCAACTTGCAAGATACCTGGATTTGTGAATTGAGTGCATAGTTATAGCTAGATTGTGATTTGTATACACATATGATATACTCCCTTCAATTCTTTTTAATTGTCCTATTAAGTTTTTTGACACTATTCATCGATCACTCTTAATTTGTATTTTATTCTTGATGTTGACGTCAAATGAGATCTTGTTTGATTCGTATCAATGTAAATTTTATAAATATCAAATTTTTATAATGTTTCATTATGCGCAATTAGAGATATTTAGAATTAAATTAGTGCATTGGATATTGTGCCAAAACGAAATGGGACAACTTAAAAGAATTGGAGGGAGTATGTAGTAATTATGAGGAATGTTATATCAAATGAATGAAATGCGACCAATTGGCTTTCCTATACACAAGTTCAGGCCGTATTTGGCCTAGGGCGGGCGGGGTGATGGTCCAAGGCCCCATATTTTAATAATTATGTAGCTTTAAGTCATCAAATTTAAATTTTAAAAAAAATTAAAAATAAAAATAAAAATGAGAAATGTTTAATGGTTCTTTCTTCCAAAACTAAATGGAAACTTTTCCATTTCCTAATTACTATGTTGATTTCAAGAAAAATTGCAAAACTTTTAAATTCTCATTACAATTTCAAGAAAAAAGGGGAAACTTCCATGTTTGAGTGTTTTATTCGAGTGATTAAAAAATTGTCTTTACAATTTTTCATTACAATTTCAAATGCTCGTAGAAAGTATTTTATATTAGTAATTAAAAATTGTTATCTAACTTTTTATTTATCTTTGCATTTGACATTACTATTAGTAGCAATTTTTTTAATTTTGTAGAAATTGAAAATTTGATATGCTTTATAAAATTTGAAAGGCGATAAGGGCCCCTATTTCTAATCTCGGCCTAGGCCACCGAAAGTTCAGAAATGAGCTTGCACAAGTTACTTAATAATTCTTAACAATGGAGAATGTTAGAGTATATAAAATATTTTGGGGGCCTTAATAATAAGTTTAAGCTTTTGGTTGAGACCCCACGACATGTTATATACTCTAACAGAGACTTACAACTTATAGTGTACATGTGAAGAATTATTCCATTTGTCCTTTTCATTTTACACCTAAAGTATATGAGTGAAATTCAGTGAAAAAAATATTAGCTGGAGAATAAGACAAAAAAATTAATGATAAAAATGAACAATTAGGATGACAAAAGAAAATAAGTGTGTTGATTAGATTAAAAGAAAAAAAGAGAAAACTTTGCCAAAATTATGTTAAAAATTAGTGGGATAAACGAAAAAGAAAAGTGATGCAAGTTAAGAGGAACAAAGAAAGTAATATTGTTCTCAAAATGAAAATTTATGTTTATAAATTTTACGCTTTTTATTTTAGTTTATCCTTTTTAATTTGCTATAATTTTTTATTTATATATATATATATATATATTCTCACCACTTTCTAACTCTAATACATACATTTATTTGTGTCTAATAGCCTTATTGCAATATCAAAAGCCACTTAGACATGAAGTTCTATACTTTTAAGTTTTAACAATGTTCAAAGTGAATAATATCGATTGTTGAAACCAGTTATGCACAAGATTATAAGCATATCATCGAAGATTCGGCTAATAATTAGACATAATCAAACAGCCGACGCTACCTTTATAAAAGTGTGACTTTCACAACAGATTTGTTCAATGTTATTCCTATTTCCTACGAGTGACTCTTATCACCATCTTTTAGGTGCTAGCTTTTGTGCCATCCAAGGCAGACCCACTATCGCACGTAGTAGGCTTTAATCATTTTAAAAAACGTTAGCCGTTGGTTGTTTGTTATTCTTTTTAGTCAACTTTTTGACTAGTAAAAAAATTAGATTTTTTTATTGACTTTTGAACCAGTTGAATAAAATAATTATTTAGGAAAATATTTAATAAAATATATATTGATTATTAGTTGTTTATTAGAGAAATTAAAAAAATCTACAAGCGTAACGCCAATAGAAAAAGCTAACAAAACTAGCCTTAAGGTTTAACCCATTTAAAACCTGCGTATTTAAGGGACCCCAAATAGTTGCACAAGTCTATACATGTAAACCCACTTTTAATATTATCCGCACAATTCAATCTCTTTCTTTACTTAATACCATATTTATAACATTAAAAGACAAAAGTAACAATTTCACATAGCTTCTTAAACCTACCACTATCTCAAATGATTTTAATTCATTGGGACACAAGAATAATGTATTATGACTTAAGAGGATACAACTATCATATTAACTTGTTGGTTGAGTTAGTTCATTGGCATAATATAAAAATTCAACGTGATAAAAGACAATGATATAATCTAATCTTATTTACCGTTGGATTCAGTAATATAATTAACGTTAGATATTAAGTGAGCATGCATAGCTATGCTGTAACACATTGCTAGCAGAGGAATTAGTTATCTAATAAAAAGACATAATAGAATATATAACTTGTTACACTAAACTTTTAGTTGAATTATTGTTCGTACAAATTTGATAATAGAGTAAAGGAATGGTCCAAATAGGATTTTGATCGGTGCACCTTGGGTCTTGAGTGTCGGTGAGAGCATGCAAATTGTTGGCAAAGTTTGGGCAGCATTAGAGAACAAAAAGGATCATGTGACATTGTGCACCTTATGAAAATTACTTTTTCCTATGCCTTTTGCTTCCACTTTGACTTTCTCCCCACTTTTGTGGGCCAGGCCATCCCTCCATGATATTAGTCACTACCAACTAGTACATTTTTTCGCAAAATGAAAATAATATAGATTAATTTAAAAACTCATGCAATATATGATTTTGATTTTTTTAACATCGGTATATATATAAATATATGATATTGAAAATAAAACTAGAGATATTATATAATTGAAATACTTAGTTTTGACTTATAGATGTATAAATTGGCTCTGCAATTTTGGTAATTATCAATAATATATTATGCAGTATATTATATTCTCTAATTTACTCAATTTAACTATAAATAAATACTAGTCAAATATTTTAATGGTAGAAATATTAATCAAGATCAAATGCAATATCATTTTTTTAGCCAATAAATGAGTTTTATTTGACAAACATTCTTTAGTTATGACACTTAGAATTTTTTAAACTTTTTTGTATAATGTATGATTTATCCGATAATTGCATGTCATTGGGCAAATACTCTTTAATTGTGACACTTGAAATTTTCCAAATTTTTTTTGTATAATGTATGATTATTCAAGTTTAGTTTTCCACTAAACCTATTGTAAGCATTTACTTTATTTACTTTTGGATAGTTAGTGTGTTTATTTATTAGAATATTAGAATATCTTAGAATATCTTAGAATAATATCTCTTTGATTTCTTGCATATTTTTGTATAATCTTTGTGATTATGTAGAATATTAGGAAATATTTAGTTTCCTAAAGTGTAGTGACAATCTTGTATATATTGACATTAACATTAATGAGAAAGGCAACCCGAGTCATTCTTACATGGTATCAAAAGCTTCGGTTTTTGATCCCGACTTTTTTTCTTTATTCTTTCTCTCCCATGGCCTCTTCTACCACAACCAAAGGTTCGTTTTCTGAAAATTCCGTTCATTTTAACAATCACGGCTCTTCCCACCATCGTGGTGGCCACCGCCACTCCCGTCGTGGTGGCCGGACCCACCGTGGCAGCCACCATGGCTCCGCCACTGTTTCTGGTCCCTGGCAGCAGCAACAACACAGGCCCAATGCTTTTACTTCTTTTCGGCCCAACAGAAATCACTCAGGCCCACCCTCATATCCCTCTTTTCCTTCTCCTAGTTGGCATAATTGGGCCGGCCAGAATTGGGCCCAGCCTGCTGCCCCCTTTCCCACTACATTTTGGGCTGCTCCTCATTCTTACAATAATGGGTATTCTGATGGTCTTCTTGGCCCACGACCGGCGCAAAGTTATCACACCGGGACTAATACTTCTATGAATTATATTTCTACGGACATCGATCATGCTATGAACACACTCTCTTTATCTACTCCGGATGAGCAATTTTATACGGATATCGGTGCCACATCTCACATGACTCGCTCTCAAGGTATTTTTCGGATGAGCAATTTGAGGTTCCTAGTGAAGAAGATTGAACTTTAGTTGCTCTTGTGTGTGAGAAGTTGGAGATTTTTTATGATACAACTCCTGTATTTTCCGGAAGAAAATACACTACCATTAATTTGTTTTTTCGATGTATTTGTGAAATTAAAGTTATTTAGAAGCAATGGTTAGAATGTGATGTGTAAGTTATTAAGTGTATGGCTCAAAAAATGTAAGAAAAATTTGACAAGTATTGGGAAGACATTAATGGATTGTTAGCTGTTGCATCTATTTTAGATCCAAGAAACAACATGGATTGTATTAAGTTTTATTTTGACTTGTTTTATGATGGTTAAGCGGAGGTGCGAATTGAAAGAATTAGAAAGCTTCTTAATATGCTAGTTGATGAGTATCAAGAGAATAAGAATGAGGATTATGAATTACTTAGTCAAATTTCCAAGAAAAGGGTACATGTGCAATCTTCTAAGAGTGGATAGGATTTATGGGCACAAAATAAAATTGCTAAGACTAGCACAAAGAAAGTGGACCCAATCTTTGAAGTGGATCATTATTTAGCAAGTGAATTACTACCGGAATATGAAGAGTTTGATGTTCTTAAATGGTGGAGTAAGAATGATAAGTATCCAATTTTGAGAAAGATTGCCAAGGACATTCTTGCTATACCCATCTCGACCGTGGCTTCGGAAAGTGTTTTTAGTACGGGAGGAAGAGTAGTTAGTCCACACAGATGTAGACTCCACTCCCATACTATAGAAGCACTTATGTGTTTGCAAAATTGGATGACCAAAGACCTTAAAGGTAATACACTTTTTACTTTTTTTTCCTGAATTTTTTTCTCAATAATTGCTGGTGTAGTTGTATAACATTTATTTTATTTCATGTTATTGAATCATTTTAGATCCTTTACATTTTCTTTGGTAGTTTTCATTTAAAGGTACATCAGAAAATGTTTATGGTTGTTCAACTATAAATGAAGATTTTGATGTTGAAGGCGATGGTGAAGTAGTTGATATCATAAATTTGGTATTTTATTTTTAACATAAACTTTATATATATATAATATATATATATATATATATATATATATATATATATATATATATATATATATATATATATATATATATATATATATATATATACACTATTTTAATTTATGTTTTCTATTTACATTCGCTTTCTTATAAATGTTTGTAGAATCTTGATGACGACCCACGTGATTAGAGGAAGGAGTGCAACATTTAGAAAATGGATGATATGGGAGTTAGATTTGTATTTGGACAAAGATTAATTGTGTATTTTGGATTTTAGTGTGTTTGTAACTTGAATTTAAGTACTTTAATGTTGTTTGCAGTGTTAGAGTAATTTCTTCCATTGAAGTAAAAATATGTTACTCAAATTAGTTCTAAAGTTTGGTTTTGAAATCATTATTAATTTAGATACTTTTAAGTAATTCTTGATGGATTTTAGGAATTTAGACCCTAAGAGTCTAATAAGGATTCAGATTAGGGTCCATATTTGGGTCTATTTTTTAGACCCTTTAATCTCACTCAAGAAAATAAACTTTTTAGGGTATGATCCTAGACCCTAAGGGTCCAGATCCAAACCCTTAGGGGGTCTGGGTCTGGGTCTAAATTTTTAGACCCTTAATATTAGGGTCCGGGTCTGGATCCTACCCTAAAATTAAGATTCAGACCCAATTCATATCTATAAATGCCCATCCCTAGTAGTGAGTAGTTATTTTAGGAAGTGGGTAATTTAGGGTTTATGTATAGGGCTCAACTAATTGGCTTAGGAAAATTCTTTTGTAGGTTTATGAAGGAGCCCAAAGTTAAACATTTGACTTTGACTTTAACTTTAACTTTTGAATTCATTATATATATAAGATATTTATCCCTAACATTAGCCCCACGTATATAGGAGAAGAGAGTGCGACTTACTTAAGTGAAGGATCTTGGTGTACATGTGAAAATAAATGATTGGACCTTTGAAAACAGTATCTCGAAAATATTAATGTTGCGGACTTCTATTGTTTTCGACTTTTGATTTTAATTAAAAATTTTTTGCTAAATATTGAATAAAATTATTAAATATACTTTATATCCGCAATAATTAGTCGGTCACAGGTTAGCTAGAATGTAGTACATGTATTAATCTGTAGCAGTGGGATTCTTGTGTTGATTATCCTTTTGTTTGATAATGGAATAATAAAGTAGAAACCATAATTATTTTATCTTAAATCATAAAATGTAAAACAAAAAATAAATTCTCGAACAATGTAATTTCATAGGTTGTTTGTTTGAAACAGGGGTGTTAATTGGATCATGATATTTATCGAAGCATTATAATTGAATATAATTTATATTCGATTTTAAGACTTTAAAAATAAATTTACAATTATATAAAATTCATATGAATATAAAACTTGATTTTAAACTAACTAAAAATATTACAAATTTTTAGGAAATAATCTATTAGGTTTGTGTTTGTTTAACAAAAAGTTTTAGAAACTTAGGAGTTAGGAATTTCCACTTAAATAGAAATGGAAATTTCTATGAAATATATAGAAATTTAAATAATCATGCCCACTTCGTAATTACTCCTTTAGTCACTAACATAGTGCAATAAATAATATTTAATGATACAATTGTTAAGTAAAAGGTATGTCACACTAAATTATTATTAGGATAAAATTAAAAGTAAGAAAAATATATAAATAAATTAAAAAATAAAGAAAATGATACAGACGAAGCATAACTTGTATCAATTGCAAATTTCAAGGGTGCAATTAATAATATATTCAAAATTAATAATATATTCAAATTTTTAAGTTAATAATTATGAGAATTTAATTTTTATTGCAAACAAACAACATTCATAGTGATTTCTCCATGAATTAAATAATGGAAGATAAGTTTTCCATTAACCACTTTCTAAAAGTAGTCAAGAAAAGCATCACGAGTAATAAAATAGTGGGTGTAAAAGAAATCAGATCCACTTTTCATCCTACTTAATTTTTTTTTTTTATTATTTATGTAATACTTTTATGTTTTCTCATTAATCTAGAGCCTTTCCTTTACTCTTACTAATTACTTTTATTAAATATACTATTAGATTTAATTATTATTTAGTTTATTATGTTATTTTAGTTTTATAATTAATTATACATTTTGCATCATATTCATATTAAATGTCCTATTTAATTCTGCATACTTACCTAAGTATTTCTGATTATGATCGATTAACTACTATAAAAAGTTGATTAATAAGATTTACATCTGTACAAATTAAATAAAATTTCATATGACTACATACAAGTAGTCGATAAATGATGTAAAAAGCAAATTGGACATTTAATTATAAATAAAGAGAGTATAACATATTAGCATAATATATTAATGCTTCAATATAATTTATTTGTTTATAGGTTAAGAAATAAGACATTTGATACTTCTATAAACTTTTGAGTTTTGATTAGAGGCGTGGATCTATATGTACACAATGGGCTACAAATACATGGTCATAAATTTTTAATTAACGGCCTATTTTCAAGTTTAAGATTGATATTATTTTAAATTACATTGGAATATAAGTCACAATTATATAAAGTAATGAATTTTTTATGTTTTTACAGTATTTAATTGAAATATTTAGTATTAAAGTTGATTTTATTATTGAACATCCTAAGTATCACAATAATAAATGTATAATTTTTTTTTTTGAGATGATAATAAATGTATAATTTTTTTTGAGATGATAATAAATGCATATTGATGTAGCTGGAATCGATAGTGATAACTGATAAGCGATAAGAAACAAAAGTAAACGACCGTTACTAATTGCAGTCAAACCTCTTGTTTGTCTCATTGTCTGTTTATGTTTAATTTCTATACAGCAAGCCAGCTCGTGAAATCGTCGGTAAATCATATTTTAAATATTATGGCGGTATTTAAAATAGACTCAATACTTCGAAATGCATCCGACATTAAAATTGGATTTGACTTTGGCTTGGTTTGAAAACTAAATCAAAACTATGTAAAAATCAATATGAAGACAAAACCTAATTTTAAACCTACTCGAAACATCCGATCTGAAATTGACCCGATGATCCGAATAAACATCACTACACGACACATTTTGGATAGTGTGAGTCTTGGATCCTAAAATAAAAATTAATGCTTTTTATATTTATATAGTATGCGTAGAGCTATTCAAAACAAACCCGACCCGAAAATCCGACCCGGAATCGAAAATTATCCGACCCGAAAAAATGTAAGTTTTTTAAGTTTACCGAACCGCAATTACCCGAACCGATACTTCACTCGAACCGTTTGATAACCGAAAAGGGCAAAATCGAACTCGAACTGCAACCGAATTTTATAACCGACATATAAACCTTAACCGATGTTACCCGAACTGAACAGTGATCGACCCGAGTCAAATCCGACCCGAATTATGCACGTAACCGAATGCAACCTGACTAAAACCGATTAAGATCGAATTATTTTTAACCCGAACTGATACAAACCCGAATCGATTATTAATCGAACTGTTTTTAACCCGAACTGATACCAACCCGAACCGATTGTTAATCGAACTGTTATAAATCCGAATCAATTTTTTCACCTAATTTTAGCAAATTAAGTCCAATTTCAGTTTTCTAATTATACATCCACCAAATATAAATATACAAATATTAAGTTTTTAACCCCAAAAATTTACATCCATTACTTATACATCCACCAAATTAACATATACAAATATCAAGTTTTTTACCCCAAAAATTTACATCCATCACTTATAAATCCACCTAATGTAAATATACAAATATAAAGTTTTTAACCCCAAACTTTTACTCACCTACAAATATCATATCCATATAGCCAACTTCGGGTTGTGATCAAAGTCTCGGCACTCTCCAGTAGTAAGGAAGCTCTCCATTTTGTTAGTATCCTACTTCCCAAGCTAAAACTCGACTCGGAAGCAACAGTAGTAATTGGAATACTTAACAAATCTCTTGTCATACTTGCATACTTAAGTAATCCTAAAACCCTGCCGAGTTAGCATACAGTTACAAAATTAGTTATAATTTTTTTAATTAGACTTTAATCGGTTGGGCGACCGACTGTTACATTTATACTTTCAAAGTGGTTGAATTTAATTGATAGAGTTAATTTCTTGAAGATATTAAGTCATTTTTGCTTTCCAAAATTATTAAATTTGGACACTGAGCGATTGTCCTTTAAACTTATCCCAGGAACTGGTTTTGCAAATTAAATAACCTCTACGTATTATTATATTGTAAAATTCAATATTTTTCATTTTATAATTCACTAGCCTTAATCACTAATGGATACTTGATTTAAAAATTTAAAATCCCAAATCGAAAAAATAATGTCGAGGCGCTCTTTCTTCCCACTTAATTTTCCAAGCACTAAAAAAAACTCCAAATTATCCATTTGCCACGTCATTGATCCTCAATAAAGTAAAACAGCCAATAATATTGCCACGCCTGTCAATGACATAGAGCGTGAAGCATCTTCCTCTTTAAAATTTTAATATCAACCGTCCGATTATCATACAAAGTTGAACAAAATCAATGTAGGAAAAATGCCACTTCATCAATCCGTGTCCTTTCGTATATCTTCCAACAAAATCAACATTTTCTGCCCTATAATTATAGACCTGAAATCATTATGTTTCATTGCAATCTACAATTCTGATAACCAGACACTAATCCTTCAAATCTCAAAAGGGCATTACTATTTGTTCAAAACCCGTTTTTTGCGGATCAGGTTTTTTGGGTTTAGCGGGTCGGGTTCATAATTGACAGTTCTACTAATAAGTAATAGCATTGAGTTAACTGTAAATGATAATATGTAACTGTAACTATAACTCTATAAACTAATTGAAATAAATTGATCTGCCATAAAATGAGCATACATCAATTAAAAACCTGACTATTAACTTATTTCGATATTGACCCGATCAATAGTTATCCGTAACAGATAACTACTCGAAAAATAAAGCTCGAACCCGATCTGTACCCGAAAAAACCGAACCAATTAGTAATCGATGACAACCCGAGACCGATTGACACTCGACACGAACTTCAACCGACACCGAACTGATGCTAACCCGATAGCTTGAATAACCGATCTCCAACCGAACCGTGACTAACCGAGTCGACCCGAGTGTGACCCATTGTAACACACAGCCGAAAAATAACCGATTCGAAATGCAACCGAACCGAATAACACCCGTTTGAAACCGACCCGATCAACCGAATGAACACCTCTAAGTATGCGTTGAGCAAGTTCTAGTAGATACTCTTCTATTCAATTCAATTTACCTTATTTTCTATTTAAGTTCGTCCTAATGAATTTAAATAAATTTTATTTTAAGATAGGATTTCATTACTTATACTCTTTATATTTTCCTATATTTCTAAGTATTCTACTATTTTAGTCCACTATATTTAATTTTATAGTTTCATGCTAAAATAAAATAAGACTAAATCAATGAAAAATAGGAGTATTTCTTTTTACTATTTCGATGAATTTTGCATCTACACAGATGCTAATAATAATCATTTTATGTGAATAATAAAATTTATAATATCAATCAAATGACGCACATAACTTTTACATAAGTTTGAATATTTTATTTTTTATTTATTATCAAGGACTCTTATAAAAATGTAATGTAAGACACTTAACAACATTAGAATAATAGAAACATCAAATAATATACTTTTATTTGAATTTTAATGTTAATTAAGTTATTCGGCCCCCATAGACTATCATAAAACAAAAAGATAAATTTTTTATTAAGCCGTCTCACCGTAAGATGGAGCCATATAAGCAGTCCAAATTATTTATATTAAAAATATTTAAAACTACATCTAACCTATTTTAATTTTTTTTAATAAATTAAAATTAGGCCAACCCATATTAAGCTTTCTCACGATGAGACGGTCTTAATAAAGAATTTGGCTTTGTAATTTATCTTTGATTAATGCTAAAATTAAACATTATTTGTCATACATTTTTAACATAGTATACTCCCTCATTTTCTTTTTGTTTTTCTACTTTCTAATTTTTCAATTTAGGAGAGATAAATTTAAATAAAATTTTTTGAGGTATATTTAATTTTTAATATTTTTTATGTTGTGTATATAGAGATATTAAGACTTAAAATTAACTTTGATAAACGTGTAAAATGTTGAGAAATAAAAGAAAATATGGTACGTAGGGTAATACACGTAAAACTACGACATTGTTTTTCCACTTCTTGTTTCTTGTATCAATGAAAAATTACAAAGAGATTTAATAGGGATACAAATAACTAATTTTCCTAAAAATAAACCTCTAACTTAGTGCCAGTAGAAAGTTAGATAACCCACTGACACACTACTACTAATAACTTACTAAAAAACAACTAACTCCTAAGTAATTGCTATTTTAATTTTGAATTAAATCTCAAAACTCTTCCTTGATTTCAAAATTTTTTTTATTTTCATTGAGCATCTATCTCCATTAGTTTTAAAACATTTCTCTTCCTACCGCAACACACTTCTCTTCATTATAAATTTTCCTTTGCTAATGCACATATCACCAAACATCCATGGAGCAATTCTCCCCAAAAGCTCGTGAATCACTTTTTATCGATCACCAAACTTGTTCATGCACGTAATCATCAAACCTTGAAATTTTTAGAGCACTTCTCTCCATTATTCATTGATGTACATCTTATTAACCTCATAGTTATGTTGATGCACATTATCACCAACTACAGATTCTTTAGAACACTTCTCTCTATGATGCACATTATCACCAAAATTTCTATAATAGATTTTCTTCCATGACCACTTGTGTCATTGTGTCTTTCTCATCATCGGTTTTTTTCTTTCTTTGATGCACTTCTCATCAATCGTCACCTTTGTTGATACATTTCTCACCAACTTTTACCCTTTTTAAAATTTTTTTTATGTACTTTTCAACCACTTCCTATTCATAGAGCACTTCAATCTCTCTTTCCTTCTTTAATTTCATTTCACAAGCTCGGATCAACTTGACTTTGATACCACTATGTTGGAAAAAATTAAACAAAGTATGCTAGAGTGATAAACGTAAAATTACTACATTGTTTTTCCATTTCTTGTTTCTTATATTAATGAAAAGCTACAGAGGGTTTTAAATAGAGATGCAAAGAACTAAATTTCCTAGAACTAAGCCACTAACTTAATGCAATATGTGAAAAGTTAAATAACCTGCTAATCCACTACTACTAATAACTTACATAAAATAATAACTCCTAAATAATACTCTGCTATTATATTTTTGAATCAAATCTCAACATAAAAAGTAAAGTGGAATAAAAATTTTTTTATGTCATTATGATGTTTTTTTATCCTAATTAATTTGTTAGTATTATTATTGACTTTTATATCATGAAAACCATTTATTTCTTTCACTACAATAAAATTAACTTTTAATAACATATATTTAGTGACATTGAAAATTATGTCACTAATTTATATTTTTAGTATTATAATTGTTAATTTTTATTTTGAAATCTAGTATAAAGTGACATTGAGGCATTAGCAACCATTTAATTATAAATTGGAAATATATAAAGACTTTTATTTTTTTTTTGTTTATTGTGGACTTTGAAACGTATAAAATAAATAATAGCTATTTTTGTGAGAGACTGTCTCTCAAATAGATGACATCAAAATAAGAAACTCAAATTCTTATTTATCTCTTTAATTTGTATTATTTGAGATATTTAATCCATATATCTAATGCGTCTCTCAAAAAGACCGTACAACAAGATTAAATTAAAAAATGCACAACAAATTATGTATCTTTAATATTTTAACATAACTTAACTTTTTGATATCAAATTGATAATCTATTATTAAAAACACTAATTTTAAAATTAGGTACACAATACCAAATTCACTCATAACATATATAATACAATAAAAAAAAGTATAGATCCAAATTAATAATATAATTAAACTTCAAGTATATAGTCATAATAAAATAATCATATACATATTATAATCCAGGAAATTTTGTGCCACGTCGAATTCATATACAACACAATTTGCCGCTCAAATTTATACAATTTTCATTTTCATGTCTTTTTTACATTAAAACTCTTAAATATCAATTAAATTTAATTACATTGAAACTCTTAGTGTTCATCAATTTAATTAATCTTTATTTGTATCATATGCTATAAAATAAAACTCTTTGTCTTCTAAAATAAATTATACTGAAGATGAAAAGGCAAAATTTTAAGATTTTTTGTTAGTGTCACATATAAATCTTGCCTTATTTATATGATTGAATTTCAAAGTCTTCATTTAGTGCATCCCACATACTTAAGAAAGAGTAATGGTGTTTTAAGAGTTGAGTTTATTGATTATTTCAATTAGTATGAAAATTTAGATAAAACGGGAGAAATATATGGGTTTTTGTTTCGTTGCTATGTGAATATGCAATTTAATCTCATGAATTTTATGGGTGTAGATATTGATGAAGATGATGTTTAAAAAATTTTTGAAGAGTTGAGTGGAGATGAAATGGAAGCAAAGAGAAAGAAGATATTGATGAAGATGATGTTTAATTTGTTTTCATGTTGACATGTTGTGTAATTATGGATATCATAATAATTAAATATATGTTGTTATGATGAAGATCAAGTTTAGTAAGCATATGAGTAGAGCTGTTCAAAAGTGATTCGACTCGAAAATCCGAACCGAAACTGAAAGTAAACCGACCCGAAAATGTGTTCTTTTTTTTTTGGTTTATCGAACCGACAGTACCCGAACCGGTTGACAACCGAAAGTGGGAAAGATGAATCCGAGCTGTAACCGATTTTTGTAACCGACACATAACCGTTAACCGAGATTACCTGAACCTAATAATGACCGACCCGAGTCATATCCGACCCGAATCATGCTCGAAACCGAATTCTATCCGGCTAAAACCGACTTAACCCAAACGAATTTTAAATCGAACTGCTGTAAACTTGAACCAATTTTTAACATAGAAGTATGATAGACTCATATTCAATCATCTTATTTGTTAAACTAATAAAGTGTTAGATATTTTAATAAATTAAATTTTATAAATACATGGTTTCCTATATTTAGAGTTAATAATCAATGGTCAATGTTTATTTAACCACTTTTAATCAAATTAGATGAATATTGATAGAACTTTATAATTTTAATTTTCGGACAAACAAGTAAAAGTAACAAAATAATAATGATTACTAATTAATTTGCATTTTAACTATTTTGCTTTAAGTAAAGGGAATCTTGTCATCAATTAAAAATTGGCTAACAACTTAATTTAATATTGATTCGATCGATAGTAATTAGTAATTCATAGCTGAATTTGCTTTTAAAAAAAACTCGAACCCGATCTGTACTCGACAAAACCGAACCAATTAGTAATCGATGATAACCTGAGACCGATTGACACTCGACACGAACTTCAACTGACACTGAACTGATGCTAACCCGATAGCTTGAATAACCGATCTCCAACAGAACCGTTACTAACCGACTCGACCCGAGTGTGACCCGTTGTAACACACAGCCGAAAAATAACCGACCCGAAATGCAACCGAATCGAATGACACCCGTCCGAAACCGACCCGATCACCCGAATGAACACCTCTACATATGAGTAGCTTTTATTTTAAATATCACTTCTTTTCAAGGGTTAGTAAATATTTTTGATTAAAAATGCTAATATTAAGTTATTTGATAAACTTAACACAAATTAAAAATATTTTGTATTGTAATTAGTTGATATTTTTTTTGATTATGTTAAAATTTTATAGATATAATTGTTCAAAATAATATTTGTATTAATTTAACAATAATTTCTAAACTAATATTATATTTTTTTATAAAATAATTCTATAATCACGTATATAGCACCAATAAATACCTCAAAAGAGTATGATCCAAATAACAAAATAATTGATACTAATAAAGAAACTAAATTTGCATGACCAAATCTAATGAAATATAAGAGCAATTGAACAAATGAGCTTTGCGCTAATTTCTATCTCTTCAATAAATCTGTATACTAATAGAAGTTTTGAGCGCAACCAAACTTATATTGGACCATAATAACATTCATATAATTACAAATGTTAAAATATAAATTATTGTGAGAGATGGTTTCTTTGCAAAATCATTTCTAATTAGAGCGACCATAAAGAAAAATGTAGAGTAAGGGTAAACATTAACTTTTAATGGACTAGGCATAAGAGACGTCTCTCACATTACAAAAAATACAACTTAGCGACTGAAACCCACCGACTAACTCCAAACAGTCTGATAATATACTATTAATGCACTAATACAAGTATAATAATGCTCTAATACGAATAATAACATACAAATGCAACTAACAATATACTAATACTATATGACAACTAATAATACATTAATACGACGAATAATGCACCAATACGATAAAACTAAAAATATACTAACATTACAATAATATGACTAATTATATTAATACGACTAATACCATGCTAATACGACTAATAATATACAAAAACTACACTAATGCAACTAATAATATACTAATAATGCACTAATACGAGTAATAATATATTAATACAACTAATAATATAATATCAATACACTAATACAATAACTAATAATAAACTAATGCGACTAATTATAATACTAATACTAATAATAATACACTAATTATAATACAATAATAATAATACACTACAAGAAAACTTGTTTTTAGCAATAGAAAAAGTCGTTGCTAAAAACCTGATTTCGTTGCTAAAAATGCTTTTTGCAACGAATTCCATTGTTGCGGGTACAGTCGTAGCTAAAGGTTTTAGCAACGACTATGGTAGTTGCAAAAGGTATCTGTTTTTTGCAACGAGATCTATTGTTGCAAAAGAAGTATCGTTGCAATTCCTTCCAACGTTTTTAGCAATAAAAAAGCTCGTTGCCAAATTTTCTGCATTTTTAGCTACAACTGTTTTCGTTGTTAAATATATGTTTTTCACAACAATTCAAGTTGTTGCAATACATGATAGTCAATCTTTTGCAACGACTTTACTGTAGGGAAAACAATTAAGTAAATTTGTTATTAATGTTTTTAGCAACAACTATTACCGTTGCAAAAAATGTACACATTTTTCGCAACGACTTTGTTATCTTCTAAAACAATCTACAATCTATATATAAACTAGACAATTAAAATAATAAATAATTTATAACCAACTAAATTAATATCACCGATTATCATTATATATTAATTTGTATCCCAAAATATCACACGTCCCAAATATTATCGTGTCTCAAAAATACACGTAATTCATATACATGTAACGTATAACCAATTTTCCGAAATAATTCTCCTACCATATACAAGTTTTCATGTAAAAATTTACAAGTGATAGGCACTTTGCATTCTCAATCTCCATAGTTGATGCTTCAATTTCATCTGCTTCCATTGAATCTAACACCTCCGTTTGTATTGAATCTGCAAAATAAGCAAAACATCCATTCAAAACTCTCCAAGCAATAAACATGTAAAGTACTTTGTTGAAGCCCCGCCTTTCAAACTAACCCATGAAACTAATGACCTGTAAGAGAGCTCAAATGGTCTTAACTTATTAGCTACCTCATATTCTATTATTTTTTTAGTCTTATTTTGGACAAACTCGAAAAGAGAACAGCAAACATACACCAATACAGAATTATGGATCCCACTATATGCAGCACATAAGCATAGTACATAACTCATGAAATAACGTACTTAATTAGCTACCTCGTATTCTAATACTTTTCGTCTTATTTTGAATAAACTCAAGAAGAGAACAACAAACATACACCAATATAGAATTACGGATCCCACTATATGCAGCATAGTACTTACCTTATGATATAACATACAAATCAACTTGAATAAACATTACCAGCTTCAATTTGAAAAGAACAATATAATTTCAATGCTCAAACATTACCAGCTTCCACCTCTTCTCTTCAACCGATGTCCAAGACGATAAGCAACCCGAAAACAAGCAATACATATTTACAAGCACGAAAGTGTTCAAGTTTTACATTTGCTCTAGAAATATTATAAGAAAGGAACCAGAATTTGGAATTAGCTAACTAACCTGTCATGAGCTGCATTGCCTTTAGAACCTTAGTATCAGGTGTGACAGTAATGAGTTTGTTCTACGAGCACACAATACGTTCAGTAAGAGGACATGAAAGAGTTTAATTAGACTCAAAGGCAACCATATTTAACGAAAGTGTAGACAGAGTCCCGAATATATTTCGATGTGAATAATTCATTTGCATAGTAATGCAAGTTTTTCAGGAAAATATATTTCAATTAAAATGACAGCTAATAATGGTTTATATGTTAAGAGTGACAGCTAATAATGGTTGTTCCTATACGTTACATAACGGGGTTTTGCGATTCGGTAGGCTCAAGAACTGTTATAAACTGGTCATTATGTAACGGAACGACCTCTTTATATTCCCGATGAGGTGTGACATACCTGTTCAGTCATGATGTCACCAACTTTGGTGGATTTTGAGGATCTTCCTTGTACAATGATTTTTCTTAGATAATCTGCAACATGAAAAACAGATTTTAGTTGCCTGAAGTCCAGCCGCTATGCTTTTGTTAGCTGCATTTAGCATGATATGAACTAGTTTAAGGGATAAGTTTGTGCAAAGAAGGTACAGTTTCTTTTGAGTCTAATCTAGGAAGCAGCTCACTGAGCATATGAAACTCACTCAGAAAGTAGCAAAGAGCATATGCAGGAAGCAACTCACTGAAGCATTATCTTATGTATTGCAAGCCTCTTAACACTGCACATTCTGAACATGCGAAAAATAAGCTAATTGCTTACCTAAGGCTTTTCAGCCTTGCTTAAACGCTAGAAAATGTGTGGAGAGCTCAAAAATTGCCAAAGATACTTGACAATGAGTCAATGACACAAGACTTAGAAGAATCCAGGAGAGCCATATGACCAACACTATTATAGAGTCAAATTGTCATAACATTGGGCTTTTAAATGAGACATTGTAGGAAGATTGGGTAGTTAAGATGAGTATGTTAAGGTAGATTAAATAGGCATATCCTAAAGGAAAAAACTAACTGATATAACCCCATCTTTAGTTCATTACATGGTCCCATTTGATGATTCTTTTCACGTATTACAGATCTAAATAAGTCAAACCCTCACATCCGCTTCACCCAAGGCAACTTGTATGTCTTGTAAATAAACGGCACAAGTGAAGTTTTGGATCAGTGGCGGATCTTGGGTCGTAAATTAGAGGGGGCCAAACTTATAATCCAAACAAAAAGCTAGGGGGGACAAAGTTATAAACAACTTATGTAACGAGAAATCTACAATTTTTTTCAGTTCATTCCAATTCATCAAAGGAACATAATTGAACCCAATTTTCAAAGTACTGAATGTTAATATTATAGAAGAATTTCTGACTGACAAAAACCCAAAACTCAAAAAAATCTTATCCTGAAGAACCTAACACGAACAAATTTTAAAGAAATACAGGTATTTCAGATTATTATTTAAAAATTTTCATAAAACTTTCTAGTAAATGGAAGAAATTATTAGTACCCATAAACACCAAAGAGAAAAAATGCAACAGAATCTCTTGAATCATTTGACAATTCCGGATAAAAAACAGCAACAAGAATTATAAGGCTATTTAGGATTTCTAATGGAAATTTTTCATAAAATTTATAAATAAAAAAAGCTTTTGTGAATTAATTGGAAAAATAAGCAGCATTATCAACCCAGAAATAAAAAAAGCTTTTTATCAGTTTTCATCCTGCAAAGTCAAAGAAGCACAAACATGGAAAAAAATTACAGATTTAGAGATGAATAAACAAGAAATTGAAGAGCTGATATGAAGAAACAATGAAACAAATCAGTAAATCAACAAATTATAATTAGGGATTTAGGGAATTAGGGTTCATAAATGAAGAAATTTTACTTAGGGTTCAAAACCAGCATCAAAACGAGTAAACGACAGTCGACAAAACCAACATTCAAGCATCAAAACCAGCATCAAAACCAGGCCAGCATTCATATTTTGATTCATCTTCACCATAAAATCAAAAAGAAAACGAATGATGAAAACCAGTATTCAAAACCAACATTCATCTTCACCATTTGATTCAGAACATCAAGATCAAGAGAAATAGAGAATCAAAATCAATTATCAAAACCAGAATCAAAACGAGTAAACCACAGTCGACATACTCGACAAAACCAACATTCAAAAATCAAAACTAGCATCAAAACCAACATTCATCTTCAACATTTGATTCAGAACATCAAGATCAAGAGAAATAGAGAATCAATATCAATTATCAAAACCGGCATCAAAACGAGTAAACAACAATCGACAAAACCAACATTCAAAAATTAGGGTTCATAAACGATTAAACGTACGGCGTGACGGCGGTGGCCGGTGGCACTAGGGAGGCAGGGACAGGAGCGCCGGAGGTACGACGTCGATGTGGGGAGGCCGGAGGCGAGGCAAGCAGGCAGGAGGCTTGAAGCAGGGAGGAGGCGATTTTGCTGTTTCGCGTCGCGTGAGGCTTGGCTTTCTGAAGCAAGCTTTCTCTCTTTCTCCAATTTCCCGTGTATTTGGTTTTCAATTTTTTTTTTTTTGCAATGACATTGTTGTTGCAATACATAAAATAATTTTTCGCAACGACTCGTGTTGTTGCGTTACCTAATAATGCTTTATAGCAACGACTGGTATCGTTGCAAAAAACAAATATTAATTATTTCAAAGCCCGTGCTCATTTTTTTTATGGCAACGATTATTTAGCAACAACAACGGATTTTGCAACAATTTGTATTTTTCGCAACGAAAAAAATATAGTCCTTGCTAAAACTTGTTGCTAAAAACAAGTTTTCTTGTAGTGAACACTATACGACGACTAATAATACATTGTTAAGATTATCAATAAGTAATTCATGGCCTAGTGGTTGGAGTGTTAGCATTATAACTTAAATGTCTTGAGTTCAAATATTACCCAAGGCATTTGTGAGGAAGGAATATTATTGATGTTTACTTGTTAGGTGTGTAAGGTGGTGATCCATGTTGGCATGATGTGGCTATGACGTGGCAATCCATTCAACAAAAAATGGATTTTCGACTAATTTCCGAAATAGTGCTTACCGACTAACTTTCCGACTAACAAAGTTTAGTCGGAAATTCCGATTATTTTCCTACTAAAATGAATTTCCGATCATTCTGATCCGACTACCCAAAACGGTCGAAATTCAGTTGGTATAGAGCTTTACTGACTAATTTCCGACTGTTTTGGGTAGTCAAAAATTTGTCTTTTTTTTGTAGTGTTAGAGAGACGGTCTCCCAGGAGATCGGCTGATGTTAAAATACATAATACATTGTACATTTATATTTTTTGGTTCATCTATACATTCTTACACTTTAATTTTGTGAGCTCACTTATCTCTTATTTTTGGTGTATACTCACATCTTCGCTTTCTATGAGCACACTCTTACTTTGTTGTGTGATTTAAGCTTATTTGACTTTGGCTTTTACTTCACCACTTATTCACTCCAATTGGCTATATATTTATAGCCTTACTATGCCGATTACTTAAATGGCTACTAAGAACTTTCTACATAATCAAGTGCTTCCACACTTTCAATTCCATTAGATTTCTAGATTTTCTTTCTTTTATTATATTTATATATTTTAGTATATCTCCAACATTAACAATGTAATACAATATTTAAGGGAAAATAGATAGCCAATAGTACACTATAAGGTCTTTAAACATGTTGCTGTTGTTTGCTGACTACCATTTGATCTGTTAGTGATACTTGATCTGTTGTGCTGCCACATGACTTGCTTGAGATGTGCCACCAGTTCCTGTTTGTGGAAGGTGCTCAAGCTATATTCTTAACACCCCCTCAAACTAGAGAAGTTCGAAGGACATACCTTAGTTTGCTTAGAAGTTCAATAAGGGTACTGGCTTTGCAGAAGAGAGAATTTTTGTTAATATAATGCCTAGTTTGATGTATTGTCGGCAAATATGAGACTGAGAGTTGTAATAAACCTTCCAACACTTTTTCTCCAATATAATGACGATCAATCTCAATATTTTATACGCGATCCTGAACCACAAGATTTTTTACCAATGTAAATGGCGAATTTATTGTTATAGTGTTATGGGTTTAAGTTTGTTAAGCCCTAATTTCAGTTAATAATGTGACCACCCGACTGACTTTTGCTGCTGCTGCAGCCATGACTACTCTGTATTGAGCTTCAGAGCTAGATCTTGATAACATTTTTACCACAGGGGAAAATGCTTCTTAATAATTCACACCATATTTTTGATTGTATTCTTTGGCAACTAATCTTGTCTTGGCAACTAGCTATTGTAAATGGTGTGTCTTGAGTGCACATTTGAGGTGTACATTCATATGTGTCTCTTGGTATGAAATACTATGAGTATGTTAATGTGGGTGTTTAAATTGGTAACTTAATGTTTATGGTGTTTAAGTGTGATTTATTAGTTGAAGTAATCATGGGAGTTATTAGTCTTGATGATGTTTAATGAAGAAGTGCAAAAGATTACTTGAAGATGTTTTGCTATGTTTTAGTCGAGCAGAAACTGATAGAAAGAATACTGAAGGTCGCTCGACCAAGCAAGCCTCCTGAGTGGGTCGAGCAAACAAACAGAATACATCTAGTAGCCTGTTGTAGCCCGCTCGACCGAGCGAGCCTCTATTTTGGTCGAGAAGACCTTCTGACGATTCATAAGTTGCTGCTTTCGTCCCTTTAACTTCTTGAAGTTGTTTCAAAGTAGTTAATACTCAAAATTAATGTTGTATTCTCATTGAATGTACTTAGTATTATAAATAGAGAGCTCTTATGCTCATCCAACACACATCAAACACAACCCCTAAGCCAAACACATAGCCTTTTGTTTTATCTCTTACATGATTGTAATACTTTATTTGTAAAAGTGTTTTACTCCATTGAAATAATATAAACAAGAAACTACACACCACGGAGGACGTAAACATTATTGGGCAAACCTCCTTAAATCATTGTGTCATTTTGCAAATTTTATTTCATCAAACGTTTGTTAGTTCATTGAAATTGTTATCGTTCATCAAAAATCTTAGAATCGTATCGATTTTGGCAAATTACTTCACTAGCCTTTTTCCATTCAGGATTTGTAATGGCTTGTTTATAGTCTTTTGGTTCATGATGAATATATGAATAGGACTAAGCCCCACTAGTGACCTTTTTCCTGATTACAATAGTAGTCTTTTGAGGTGCATTGGTTGTTTGTGAGTCCTAGAAGACCTCCTAGGCTCATTTATGTTAGTTTCAGTGTTTTGCTCTTGGTCTGTTTCAAGAATAATAGTTTCCTTTTGACTATTATTCCTATTTTAGGAAGTGGATACATTATAAAGATC